>NC_062965.1:13211062-13328164 GCF_023119035.1 Salvia hispanica | reverse complement strand
CAAAGCAATAGTCTCCATCATCCACACCGTTCCGATTTGGGAATCCGAGCAGGTCCACCACATCCTCCGTGCTCCACCCCGCACGCAGCATTCTCTCCGACATCGACATAGATCCGTCAACAGACCCATCACAGCCGTCGATCATCATCATCTCCCTCACATCCTCCTCCTTCCACCCCCCATCCCTCAGCCTCCAACACACCTCCTCCAAACACCCCCCTAACTCCCCGCTCCACCACCCTCCCCTCCTCTCCGCCATCTCCGTCCAAAACTCTACCCTCCTCCCCTCCCTCGCCGCCCATGCTGGCGCCGCCGCCCCCACCCTCCTCCTCCTTGCTATCGCCTCCCCGCACATCCCAAACTCCACCTGTTTCCAATCAAAACTAAAATTATTAATATAACTATCCCCCATCGATGTAATGTTTGAAAAATTAATATTAACAAATTAATTTCTTTATATATAAAAAATTATAGTGTAGTACCTTCTGGAAGAATCCGGCGATGTCGAAGCTCCAGACCCTGACGTCGGTGCCATGCACGTAAAAAACGGGATTTCCGGCGGCGCAGGGAGCGGAGGGAATGTAGAAGTTGCGGTAAATGGGGACGAGGAGGGGGGCTTTTTTCAGAAAGGCTTTGGCTAATGAAGCGGCGCGATCGGGGTCAGGGGGTTTGAGGCCCCAGGAGTCGAGCCAGAAGTTGTTTCGAGAAACTTCCTTGCAGATGCCGAGGACGGGGAGGGTGGTGAGGATTTCGAGCTGCTGACGGGAGGAGGAGCGCCAGTTGGGGAAGCCGGGGCCCACGGGGAGGCCCTCCTGCAGGATGGAGCGCAGGTCGGGCGGGAAGGAGAAGCGGAAGGCGGATTCGACGGCCGCGAATTCGGCGTCGGAGAGGGCCGCGGCGACGGGGATGTTGGAGGAGTGGAGGTAGTGGACGACGTTTTTGGCGTAGGCGGCGTAGGAGAAGCAGACGCGGAGGGAGGGTTTTGGTTTTGGTTTTGGCTTTGGCGTGGGATTTGCTTCCACCGCTACCGCCATTGGAATTTTGATGGAGGTGTTGTGGTGGAGAGACAGAATTCGATTTTGTTTCGCCTCGATATATATATATAGATATGGTTTTTATTTTGTGGCGTGTTTGGCGGAGAGCTCAGAATTCGGATTCTGAACTCAAACCAAGTATTCCTTTCCGATTTTCACTTCTCTTTAGATTTTCAAGATTGGAAACGGATTTTTGACTCGGTCTCCTCTCCTGGCCGTTGGATTTGTTTTTTCCTTTCATTAATATAATCTCATCATTTTATTGTTTTTCAGCATTAAAATAGTTGAAATAATACTACTCCAATAATTCAATTTATATGAAGTAACCAGCTCTTGTCAAGGAAATTGAGTTAAATTTTTTGAGATACCGAAAGACCCACAAACACGTAGCACATTGAATAAATGGAGTAACATTAATGAATCCCACACATTTTATGTGGAATTTAAAATTCGGAACCTCAAATTTCGCGGTATGTAGTTATTAATATCATTAAAGGAAGGTTTCGACCACTTATAAAAAGCAGTAATAATCTCATTAATTTTTGAAGGCTAGACGCCAGCATAGGTTTATCCTACACTTATACCAGAGAGTTCAATTAGTATTACTACTACATTGAACTAAATGTGAAATTTAATCAAACCCATCGTTCTACCTATATTATAGGAGTAGTAGTAAGAGTATGGAGTATTCTACGTCCAGCCAGTTAGGTGCATTACATTTGAAAATGTCAAACTCGCAAAATAATATTTGCACGTAAATATTAAATTTCTATTACTTCTTTCCTAAAAAAAGGTGAATTATGTAATCTAGTGTATTATATTTCCACCAATTGCATTGTGATTAACGTCCTCGACAATGATCATTAAAATATGCTTAAGAATTATTTTAATCCCAATTCAAAAACCTAATACTACTACTAACTCGTGTGATGTCCTTTTTAACAAGTGACAAATATGCTTTATAAATGGTGGAATAAATGGTTGGTCCCATGAAAAGGATTTCAGGTTCCATTCAATGTTTATGTAAATTATTTGATATTTGAATGGAAGTTGTAGGAACGGTTGTTGCCGCCATGGTTATAATAATTGGCCAAAATTTATCAAGTATTTGTTGTTTGGCACGCCGGCCTCCATTACTGGAGTTTATAGCACCGCCCCCACTCTTTTTAATGGAATTTATGTTTACATTAATACTACTACATGTTACAACACCACTAATTTTCTTATATTCTTAATTATTTATTAGTAATATATTTATTCTAACTCTGGTACAATCTCTCAATAACATATTGTTATCGAATTATTTCATTGGTTAATAGTAATACCAAGTAGCGTGCCGAACCTATATATGTGATAAGATCGGGTTGATAATTCAAATTGTTTGAATGGAAATCTATCAAAGATATCAATTAAAAAATGAGGCTAGAATAAATTATTGACTTTTCATGTCATGGGTCCGATTTGGGTGATTAGTACTCTATGTCTCTATCCATGCTTTTCCGCACATTTGGAAATAAGCTTGAGCACTAATGTTATATGTGATATTTTTGTTATATTTTCCAACCTTATAAAGAACCTACCGTCTACATAATAAATTGAGTTAAAAGACATTTCTGATCATAGGATTATATTGCTTGAGTAGATGAGATCTTAGATTCCGAACAACTCTATGGTAGGTATTGCATGCTACTTTGATTTACGTGCTCGCTTTATCTTAGTGCATCTCCAATGCAAATAGGCCAGCTATAGGCCAGCCACTCTCTCTCCCTGCCACGTCAGCAGCACTAAAAATCCACCTAAGCACATCAGATTTAGGTCAGCCATAGGCCAGCCGCAATAAAAATAATTCAAAAAATACTATATTTACGGAATTAAAATAACGATTAAATTACGGATTAAATTTACGACACAGTATACGGGAAAATTAATTCATTTCATTCAAAAAAAGTACAAAGATTTAAAAAAAAAATACATGATTTTTTTTTTTAAAAAAAAGGGCTTCCACACACGAGCCCCGCCACTCTCTACTCCTCGTCACCGGCTCTCGAGCATCGAGTGAAGAAACATCTTCTCCGTGGGGTCAGTGGCGTTCTTCCACTCTTGGAAGACCTTGTAAATCTGCTCCCGCGTTTTGTTACGCGAATAGAGAGTGTACTTGAGTGGGGCGGGTGGGAGGGCGGCGAAATGGACCTCATGGGCGATAGGGGGGATCCTCCCCTCGCAGCCCGTTAATGCCCGCTTCTGTCCAACCGGGCGGGGGCGACCAGCAAATGAAGGAGGGGATGGAAACTCCTTAGCATCCGGGGGGAGGTCGTGGGATCCGCCGCTGCTGCCGTTGTAGTCGCCGGTATAGTTCGGACCTCTGCTTCTTCGGCCACCCGGTGTCGCACCCCGCACGGAACTTCTCGAAGTCCTTCAACAACACATAGCACTCCCAGAAGTGGAACTCCTTGTACTTCCCCGCCAAGGGGAACTGACTCTCGGCTATCCTCCGGGCGTCCTCATTACGCCCCACTAGTGAGGCGACGGAGGGCGTTGGCGTACAACGCGAAAAATGGTCGACCGCGGCCACGATGCGCTCCCACCCCTTCCCGGACCTCCTCCCCGGCATTTGAAGTCCTTCCCGTGCGGGCGGTGCCTCCCGAGGCGCTCTAATCTTCGCCCACATGTTGACGACCCGCCGGTTGCGAACAACCGAGCGGATCGTGCACACCTCCCACCACCCCCTGGCCACCCCCGGCGTACTCATCCTCCGTCCACTTCCTCCGGCCGGGGAGTGTCGTCAACAACGGGCTGCGACGACTCGCCGACCGCCTTGGCCTTCCCCCTGCGTCTTCTTTCTTCTTCGCCGCGGCCCGCCCAGCTGGAACGGGAGTGTCCGGATCGCCGAGATCGATCCCCATGTCATGCAATGACAAAAGGTCATCGCTGAGTGTAACTGCGTCTCCACCTGGGGTCGGCGTGTGAGACGAAGCCGTCAAAAAATCCAAAGAGGGACGATAGACCGTGCTCCCCAGGCGTGACCCCCGCATCCCGGGATGCGCCTTACTGCCATCATCAGCTGGCGCATCCGGGGCATACCTCCCCACCCTCGCCCGGCACCGCTGTCAGCTCCGCCAAGGCATACCCCACGGCATGTTCCCACCCCCGGCGCATTCTGGCCATCATCCCCATCACCCGATTCCAAGGGACGTTAAACCCCTGGGCCCATCTCGCCCGCCCCATTCGGCCCCATCCAGATCCCACGGGTACCGTGGGAGTCTCGAGATCCACTCGCCGCCGGTGGACTCGTTGTTGTGATCCATCGCTCGATGATGCTCTTGTACATAAAGTTAGAGAGAGAGAAAACTCGTTAAAACAAGTGGTGCAAATGAAAATGAAACTAAAATCGCGTTTATATAGGTTTTAAAAAAAAAAAAAAAAATCGAAAATTCGGCGCTGGCCGATCGGGCCGCCACAATGGCGGCGGCATCGGCCCGGCGCCACGCAATCGGCCAGCCTACGCCGAAAATTTGGCCGATTTCCCGCTCGCCTGCTCCAATGGTTCGGCTAGCCGACCGGCTAGCGACACGAATCGGCTAGCCGGTTGGCTAGCCGGCATTGGAGATGCTCTTATACAGACACAAATATTAATACTATCTCTGCCTGAGCTTAAGTGAGACGTTTCTATTTTTACACAAAAATTTAGACAGTGATGTTCAATAAATTAAATAATAAATAATAAAGTATGAGAGAATAAAATAAGTGATAGAATAAAGTAGAATAAAGTGATACATATAAGAAATTTAATTATTACCAAAAAACAAATATGTCTCATTTAAATTGAGACGGAAGGAGTACTACATATATTTGTAAGAGCATGTTAACTAGATGTATAGTTTTTTTAGCAAGCGTCACGATCGCATTTTCAAAGGATTAAAAACACGGTTGATCTCGACTAGGTGGTTTTAAAGAATCGAAGAAGAAAGGGGAAAAACAATTGTATACTTGGGAATAGCTCGAAATAATAGGAATAGATTGAATAAAATCTGAGTATCATCTCAACAATAAATAACTCGAAATGAATAATATCTCAACATTACATGATCCCAAAAGAAATACTACTGGAGTACTATTTAGCAGAAGCTTCAGAGCATCCGCAGCAGTGGCGTCCGTCCGTCTGTCCGTCCGTGCCGCTGAGCACGAGCTCGTCCGTCCGCCGCTGCGAGCTGTCCGTCCGTGCCAGCGGCATGGCGCTGCTCTTAGCTAAGAGCACGTCCGTGCCGCTGAGCAGCCTTACGTGGTGGCACACGATTGGCCAACGACAATTTTGTTTCTTTTTGTAATTTTTTTTAAAATTTTGAATTTAATTTAAAAAATCATTTTTTAATTATAAAAAAAATATTTTCCCACTTCTCAATAAATTATATCCGTTTTCTACACACTTTTAATTTATTTTTCAAATTTTTCCCCCAAAATTCACTTTTTAATTATGTACTTTTATTTTTTAGAATCTTAATTATGTATTTTTTATTTAGGATTTAATTATGTAATTTTTATATTTTAATATATTTTTATATTGTAGAAATGTTTTTTGTAATTGAAGTATTTAAATTGAATAATAGAATAGTGGGACCTTTGAGCTTGTTCTTGCGGAAGAGCACGGATGTGGGTGTTGTGCTCTTGCCTAAGGACAAGGAGTAAAAGTGGGTTCGGACCCACCTCCGTGCTTTTATTTAAGAGCACGGATGAGGATGCTCTCAAGAGCGAATGATATCATGTATGATATACGACACATTCAGAATATTAAAAGCAAACATAAATCTTCATAAGCTCTGCTCAACACTCTCGCGCTCGTCACCGCTTAACCTGTACGTTTTTAATGATAGCATGACAAATATACATCACATCAAGTTGAAAGATGGCGCATGATCTGCCATAAGTGTACACTAGTTTAAGCAGGGTTTGCGGCCCTCCTGCTACCGAATTCGATTAACAATAGCATGACAGATATGCATCACGTCAACTTTTGCCCATTGATGAAAAATATGCATGAAATTACCCATTGATTTAATGTACTTCTGCCCAATCTTTCATTTTATTAATTTGGCCGAGAGGCCAATTTAACTCCAACCCCCCTCCTTTATTAAAACAACAGGCCAAACAGTTTAAATTAATTCACTTCGGCCCAAATATTTAAATAAAACAAGGCCCAAACCTTCAACTTTTTCTCACCTTGCGTGAAATCTCAAAATGGGACTGAAACTCCTAATGTCTCTTCGCCCGTCCTGTCATGGCCTTCATAACAGCCTTCATAATCCTTTGGCTTTTCTCTCCACTTAAATACTTACATTCACAGAAGCTTTAATCACTTCACTAATCATCTTAGGAGAACTATAAGCCTCACAAGCTTTGTAATTTTTTTGTAACATCAGATTTAGAAGATATGAAAAAGCTAAAAACGATTGACTACTTAGAAAAATAAAAAATGCAAAAAAGATCAACACTGTGACCAAATATGCAGAAAGAAATTGCTTTCATTCTCATTATAACACAAGACATATGGCTTATCTGATTCTGAAGATGGTATTCTCTTGATTGTGAAAGGTCTCTTATAAAGACAAAAAGTTCGGTATTTTGGCTCCTGCTTTGAATTTTGAATGGATTAAAGCCAAAATTTGGAAAAAAAATCAGTACAAATATCACTACTATTTCAAGAGTGAGATGTGGAAGCCAGTGAAGGAGCTTGTTGAGTGTCCTGACTACCTAACTTACAACTAGAATCGAGGATCAAACCGTGTTACCAGAGGTTGCAGAGCAGGGGGATTGTATGTTCTATGTATGGCGTGGTTCCTCATTTGTAGCGATCAAAGATTTGAAGAGCGACTTCAAGGTGCGTACATAGAAGCCGAGAGCTCAGGTCAATCTTTCATTGTAGGGTTGAAATTAGAGCTTATCAGAGGAAGATGAGAGCGATGATGAAGTATTTTATAGATGAGAGTTTGATACAACATCTACGTACTTCGATAACTATGCCTCATTTACAAATTCTATTTTCCAAACACTTATGCCTGGAAACAAAATTCAAATTTTTACACAACATTTCTGCTTCTTCCCTAATGTACAGAAACTGAAAATTACAAAATCTTGTAGTACTAATACAATACAAGTGCTACAGTTTGATTAGATGCCTTGAGTGTTATGATCCTTGAGCAATTCAACAACCCTTCTCATGGATGGCCTATTGATGGGCAGCTCAGCAGTACACAGCAGAGCCACATTCAGCACCTTCTCCACTTGATCGTATTCAATCATCGAAGCATCCATCCTCGAGTCTAACACCTCTTCCAAACCCTCTGCAGACGATGACGATGCAACCTCCCTTACCCACTTCACGATGTTCTTGTTCTCATGGTTGGGCCTCCTCCCACTTACTAGTTCCAGCAACACTACTCCGAAGCTATACACATCACTCTTCTCCGTCACTTTCATAGTGTACCCGTACTCTGCAACAAAATTCAAATTTGTAAGCTAAATCTGGCTTTTACTACAAACACAAACAACAACAATTACAACAAGATGGATATCACCCTAACCTGGTGCAATGTACCCATAAGATCCGGCCACACGGGACATAGCTCCATCTTCCTCGTCTGCATCCCTGTTCAGTATCTTGGCCAGCCCAAAATCAGCCACTCTCGGCCTCAACTCCTCGTCCAACAGGATGTTGTTGGGCTTGAGATCTCTGTGCACAATCGGAGGCACACAGTCATGGTGCAAGTACGCAAGCCCCTGAGCAGCCCCAATCGCAATGGAAAACCTCGTCGGCCAGTCCAGCAACAACCCCCCTTTATCCCCGTGCAGAACGTCACCTAAACTCCCATTCTCCATGTAATCATACACAAGCACCTTGCACTTGTCACCTACAAAGCTAAACAACAACCTCACTATGTTAACATGCCTAATTCTTCCCAATGTTTCCATCTCCGAATGGAACACGGATTCTGCAAGCCCCTTCGCCTCCCAGAGCCGCTTAGCAGCAACCATCTTTCCACTCTTCAGCCTCACGCGATACACCCGGCCTGATCCCCCCGAGCCAACAAGATTCTGATCGGTCAATGAGAACAGAACCTCCTCCCCACTAAACCGGATCTTCTGGAATGATGTGATCTTCCAAGACTGCTTGTTTCTGCAACCTAGAGCTATAAATTTCCTGTTCTTGATCAAGAGCCAAACAAGTGAGACAACGAGTACAAATGCAAGAGATGAGAGAACTCCCACTAGCACCAAACTCGTTGGCTTCGATCTTGAACATGATGGAAGTTCTTTGAGATTCATACTGCACAATTCTGCATTCCCAAGAAGTCTAGGCAGATAAAACTTGGTGTCCATACCAACCGGCACTCTGCCTTGAAGCTGATTGTTCGAGATATCGAGCTGGTTTATTGTAGACTTAGATAACTCCTCCGGAATTCCACCAGACAGCATATTGTTGGAAAGATTCAGCGAGGTTAACACTGGCAAAGTTCCCAATTCCGCCGGAATATTGCCAGAGAGATGGTTACTCGACAAATCCAACTGCGTTAGCTCCCTCCACGCTGCTAACCTTCCCGGAATCTCGCCGGAAAACATGTTTCCGCGCATGTGGAGCTCCAGCAACTTTGTGAACTGGTTAATACAGTAAGGCAATTCACCGGAGAAGCTATTTCCACTCATGTAGATTTTCCTTAACTCCTTCAAATGGCAGATTTCTGCAGGCAAATTTCCTGAGAAATTGTTGCCGGATATCAATAGCTGCTCGAGGCCTTTTGCATTTGAAACAGATGGTGGAATACTGCCTTCCAATTTATTGTTGGTGAACTCGATGTGATAGAGATCGAGAGCCCAGAAATCATCAGGTACAACTCCGGAGAGCTCGTTGTTTTGAGCACGGACGTACGATAGCGAGCTGCATTTACCATAATCATCAGGTATTGAGCCCGAGATTCTGTTCCCAAATACTATCAAACTCTGAAGATTCCTTCTGTAACACAAGTTTTGGGGCAACGGACCTTCCAAATTGTTGCCGGAAACGTCGATTTCTGCCAAATCGGAATTCATGCCCAATGATTCCGGCAGAGATCCCGAAAGTTTGTTATTGAATAGCTTCAGCTGATTCAGATTCGGATTTAAACCTAAAATCTCCGGAATTTCACCTTCTAACTGATTGTCGTTCAGATTGAACGACTCCAGCGGCAGCGCCGCCAGACTCTGGGGGATTTTCCCAATCAGATTGTTCTCCGACGCGTCAAAACGCAGCAACGAAGTTAGACCGGAGAATGCATCCGGAATTTCGCCGGAGAGATGATTATGAAACAACTCGATCTGTTCCGCATTTCTCATTCCGCCAATGCTCTTCGGAATTTCTCCGACCAAATTGTTGTGCGAAACGTCGAAGATTTTCATAGAACTTAGATTTCCGATGGATTCAGGAATCTGACCTTCGAGATTCGCCATTGTTGCCATCAGGAACTCGAGCTTCGCCAGGCGTCCGATGTTTCTCGGCAGAGGACTCGGCCGAAAAGGATTTACCGCCAGGATCAACTGAGTTAACTCAGTTAACTCGGACAGGAACTCGGGTACTGACTCGTTGAGTAGATTCGAACCAAGTGAGAGAAACTGGAGCCTTCGCAAGTTAACAAAATTCGCCGGAATTTCACCTGAGAAGTTGTTGAGTGAAAAATCCAACACCGTCAGATTGAGAAACTCCACCGGGAAACCAGGCAGGTCACCGACAAAGTAATTGGCAGAGAGATTGAGTGCGGAAAGATGCGAGCACAGAGCAATCGAATCGGAACTGATATACCCGCCGAGGCTGTTATCAGAGAGGTCGAGACTCCGGAGCGTGGAAATCCGGCAAAATTCCGCCGGAAAATCGCCAGCAATGCCGAGGCTGCGGAGGTTCAAGGCAACGACGGCGCCGCGGCTGCAAGAAACACCGGTCCAATTGCATGGTGCGTTGGGAGAGGTCTGGAGCCAGTCGTGGAGCGATCCGAGCGGGTCTTGGAGATGTTGATTCTCCTTGAGTCGGAGCAAAATTGCAGCATCGCGGTTTGAGGCATCTGTTGCTGAATGCACGAAAACGGTGAAGAAGATGGAGGTGATGAGAAGAGCAGCAAGTAGATTATTCATTGGATTTAGATTTGATCCAAATTTACAATCATTAGGCGGTTTTTGAATGTTAATAGAGCTCTCAGCTTTCAAATATGGACAGTAGCAGTGGCTGAGAATTAAAAGGAGGCTAATCCTAATGCTATAAGCTACACCAGACACCAGTATGGAAATTTTTCACTTCATCCTCTCTATCCAGCTCCCGATTAAGAATCACACTTCATTTTTACCACAAATAGTAAGTAGGTTTCACATCCCACCAACTCAATTTACTCACATTTTATTATAAATTTAATATAAAAAAAAATCCAACAATCCACTAACTTTTTCAACCAATTCTTATTTACATTATATTTCTTAAAATCGGTACGCGTGAAAGTGTAATTCCTAATCAGAAATATTTTTTTTACTTATATTTTTACTTTTAGTTTTTCGTGAGGATAATTAGTAAGTGGTGTATGACTGTCATTTTCAATGGAGGCACGACGTTTGACTACTAATCACATCACATTTATTATCAACTTTTTTTTTAGTATTTCCTTCTAACTCATATAGGAGTAATATTTGATAATAACACGATATTTTAGAGATGTTATTGTATGTGTTAAATAAAAAAATATATATTATATTTATATTAATATAAAAAAAAGTTTCTAGAAAAGGGATTTGTATGATAAACTAAATAGGAAGATATGACATGTATTAAAGGAAGGAAGGAGTCATTTGTTTCGTATTTATTTTTATAATTAATTAAAATACAAAATTTACACATTATTGATAGATAACAAATAAACTATTGGAACTATAATCACTCGCTTATATGACAAGAATGTGTTAAAATAGATCGTGAATAGTTGCATTGCAACTCCTAAAGTCACCTTAGATATATTCTCATAAGGAAATTTTTTAAAATAAAATAAAAAAAACTTAGGCCATCCGCAACGCTGTCTCTTATCCGTCTCTTAATCGTCTTATCTCTTAACTATTCATAGGTCCCACTGTACTTTTCAGCTCATCTCTTAACTAAGAGATAACACCTGCATCCCACCATCTCTTAACTATCTCTTATCCATCTCTTAACTATTCATTCAATTTCATTTTTTATTTTTATTTTCAACAAATTCAATTAATAAAAACACACTTCATTAAATAAAATAAAATCACAATTTAAAAGGCCTAAAAAATTAAAAAATACATAATTAAAAAATACATAATTAAAAATAATATAATTAAATAAAATAAAACTTACAATTTAAAGGCCTAAAAAATTAAAAAATACATAATTAACATAATTAAAAATTAAAATTTACAAAATCTTTTTACGAATTTTCGATTTAAAAAAAAAATAAAATAAATTTATGACGTCATAATTCCAACGCCCACTCGCGGGCCGACGAGTGGGCGTCACGCCATCGCTTAGAGCGCGCCACGTGGCCGCGCGCGTCGTCTCGCCAGCTCGAGGCCGGCCTCTTCTGGACGCGTCGCACGACGAGATGTCTCGTCTCGTCGAGACGAGACGAGCGTCGCAACGCTGTCTCGATGCTGTCTCGTCTCGTCGAGACGAGACCGAGACAACATCGAGCCGCGTTGCGGATGCCCTTAACTATGAGAAAATCAAGGGAGTAATAGGTAATTGGTGATCTCTAACTGCACTTCTAGGGAGTGAGCATCACGCTTGCATTTAATTGGCAGTCGAGAGTGGGGTACGTGATGGTACAGTTGATCCCTCTTTGCTTGATATCATGAAGCTCGTTCTTGGGCCGTGCAGCTGGCAACGGAGGGGCAGATCTTGCTGCAATGAGACTGAGTTCGAATTCCACTACTGTCGTGTAATTGCATCCAACTCTCGGGCACAAGTGAGAGGCCTTGGGAAATGGGCTTCTGACGGGTAGTGAGTTAAGGGCTCTCCCTTAATGTACCTGATTGAACCCTCACATGATGTCGGGCCGGAGTGTAGGGGCAACCAAGGCGACAAAATAGCCTTTGTTTTGCTGCAATGAAGCTCGTTCCTAGGACATCATCCACATCGCTCGCAATAGTTTCGTCTAGAGGTGTGACGTTAAAAAACTCTATGTTGAGAATATCCTAACAATTCTAATATGTAAATATGCATTTATTATGATGAGAAAAAAAACTTATAAGGAATTGATTTCTTTTGAATAAGGATTATATATTGAATTAAGTAGAAAAAATAAATTTTAAAAAATGAAAAAGTAGTAAAAGAAATTGAATACTCCATTGCATAAAGAAAGCTGTTCCCCAGTCCCCCAAATGTATGAAATTTACACCTCCACTAAAATCCAAATGTTACAATATTTTTGTGATGGGATGCCGACACTTATCAGTGACAACCAATGAAATCCAAGTCCAACTAAGGCAGCTCTTATCCCTATCTTCAAACAGAGAAGGTATATAAAAAGTTATACTCCCTATGTGCCAAGGAAGATGACCCATTTCTTGGGCGACACAAGATTTTATGCAAATTTATTTTGTGTGTTGAGAGAAGAGAGTAAAGTAAGAGAGAGAGAATAAAGTAGAGATAAAAGTGTTTCCATTTTAAGTAATGGGTCATCTTAATTGGGACAAACTAAAAAGGAAACTGGGTCATCTTCAATGAGACGGATGGAGTATTATGTATTTACTTTCTTGAAAAATGAAATATATCCTTCTAAAAATTAACACATTTCAAAGAAAAAAGATATATAAAAAAGTAAATTAATTTTTAAAAATAAAATAATAGACAAAATGCATTAAAAAATATAAAGTGTAATATGATAGTTATAAAATTTTTACCTTTCCATGATAGGGAGGTAAAGATATTTCTTCAAAATGAGAAAATGTATAATACCTTCTCATATACTTCTCCATTTAAAAAATAATTTTTTATTAAAAAAAAATAAATATGATAGTTATATTAGTTTACCTCTCCCCTTAAAGATACTCTTATTACTGTATCCTTTCTATTTTTATCGGACTAAACCGATAATATAATGACCTTAGCAATTTTACTTATTTACACACACAAAAATAAATAAATAAATAAATAAACCAAATTAACTTTCCCGCCGTATTTGATAGATCTTCTCAAATTATTAGTTCTTCAATTGATCTGCTTCTTTATTTTATTAAAGCATCTCCATTGTATTGTTTGATTGATTTCTTTTAAGTGAAACATGAAATTTTTACACAAATTGTTAGTTTTCATGAACTTCGGTTTAACAATGATAACATGAACTAAAAATTTTATGCAATGTTCCTCTAAATCGAAAACTTATCTAAATTAATTCTGAAGTATTGTAAGTCAATAACGATCAATATGCTAAATTCTTATATGCGTAGACTACATGTACTATTATTATTTAGTGATTTAAATCCTCTCCTCCACTGACTTTTCTTTGACCCAATTCGTGTTTTGAAAAAATTGCATCAAAACGTACTTCATATTATTAGTACTCCTATAAAAATAGAAGTTCAGTTAGGCAAGGACAAGATAAACTAATGAAACATTATACTAGTACTTAGATATAATAGAGGAGACATATAAAAGTAGAAAGTTTACCAAAAATTTATCTTAATTTGATTTGAGCTCTTTTTACCCTTATACTTGAGTTTCAAATGTTCATTTTTTACAATATAATTGTTGCTATATTGATATTTGTTGATTGTAGCCTAATTAGGGATTAGTAGGCCGATGTTTGTCTCATTCTGGTATATATTTTTTTTCTTTTTACATGTCTACTAAATATAGCATATTTTGCAAAATAGAAACACTTATTATTCTTGCTAAATATTTTTTTCTTACGTTATTTTTTACTAATAAATTGTGCTAGAAAAAATTGCTTCATTTAAAATGAGAGAGTAGTTGTAATACTATATCACATTAATAAAATACCACTTTAATAAAGTATTCTAGTACTCCATATAATTACAAAAACAATTAGAGTGAAGATGTCTCATTCCGTGAGTGGTGGAAAAGATAAGTGGAGGACAAGACATGAGAGTCAATGAAAATTCCATCAATCTTCGTATGTTCACATGGGCTGTATCTGTGGAATAATGGCATTTTTCTAGAATTGGAATTTACTGAGCTAATCATTATGTTCTATACGATTAGATAATGAATTTTTAGGAGTATTGGATTCTATTATTGATGTTAGTATGCTAGGAGTATATCAAGCTGAGAATAAACTCCAACCTGCCATTTTTCTAGAAGTGGAATTTATTGTTTCTATCATAATTAATTTACAAGTATATATATGTGAATTAGTAAAACTAATTTAGCTTCAAAGGCACTTCATAAATGGACTTTTTGCTAAACAGTATAGACACATCAATTTTTAGCGATGCTAAACATTATGTGTTCACAATTGTGTGACACATTATTCCCCACTATATTAAAATTCATAGAAAATATCTTGCATGAAAAGCATAAAAAGCAGGGGAATTAAAATAAATATTATAGGTGAAGCTACGTAAGAAAGATCAGTGTGAACCAAATAATGAGAGTAGAAATATAGAAAGTAAGATATCACTTATCAGTGTTTTATTTGACTAGAGAAAAGCATATTTTCACTGTCAATTTGAATATTGCTCACTTAAGTCCCTTTATAATTTAAATAAGCAAAAATAGGATAAAGTAATGATATGGTAAACCAACTTAAATTTATAAATACTCATCCACTTAAAACCAACATAAGCTAATCAAAACTTTGACTCTTCTTTTTCTTTTCTTAGAATTATATTTCTCTATCATTTCTACTTTCCAAGCAAGAGAAA
The DNA here is from genome assembly GCF_023119035.1 of Salvia hispanica. Lineage (NCBI taxonomy): Eukaryota > Viridiplantae > Streptophyta > Magnoliopsida > Lamiales > Lamiaceae > Salvia > Salvia hispanica. Next base: position 13,313,225 of record NC_062965.1, on the reverse strand, counting down.
ACAGTTGCACAAAACATGTGACAAATCGGACGAAGACTTAATATTTAAATGGGCTTTAAAGTTTGGGTTGTTAGCTTATTGATGAATAAGCTGGTGGACTGTCCCTATCGTGTTGGGCCGCAACAACACTGCCTTCATCGATAATTGATTCTGTCGTAAGTTTAGCCCATTGAGTTTTACCATAATTAAGAGATTTTGCAATTTAAATAGTAGGAGTATCAATTTATTTTAATCTTGTTGCAAATTATATCCAATTTAAAAATCGTTACACAATGTCTTGTTCTTCGATATGTTGCTAATTCGACATTTCTATTTTTTCCATAAGGGCTTATAGTTGAGATTTAGGCTTCATCTAACACCGGAAATCAAAATGAATTACTCATTTACTCAACTGCTACACATTCGACGATAGACAATGAATTTCAAAATTCTTTGATCAATATCTGTGTTATAGCAATAAATTTGCAAGAAATCGAACATTGAAACATTTTGAAATTGGACTATAATTTGCGCCAAGGTCCAAAGTTCGATGCTCATCTGAATATTTAATTTTTTTTGTGGGGAAATGCAAATAATTTTTAAATTTAGAGATATCTATAGATAAATTATAGAGGCAAAGACTGTTCATCCGACAAAACAAATCAATATCGCCGTGAAGATTACGTTTTTTCTTAACAAACAGAGGGATAAATTAGAGGCTTCTTTGTATTTTGTTTGTTTTTATATACGTTAAGATTAAATAAAAGAATGACATCAAATTCCGAAATGGATATCTTGTCGGTACACATAAAAGTGGATCAATTACCAAGATTGACGAAATGGACTGATATGATTTATTACATGGTGGGTTTTGGGATTGGGACTTTAATTTATGAAGATAAACCGATTATAAATGCTGAAAACATGAGATTTTGATCCGAAGATATACTACAGGCCACACGGATGGCTAAAATAAATTACTCCCTCCGTTCCAGAGAAGTTGGCATACTTTGAAAATGGCACGGGATTTTAGGAGGTTTTGTTTTGTGTGTTAAATGGAGAGAGAAAATATAATTTTTATATTCATGTGAGAGAGAACTTTTTCCAAAAAGGGAAATGTGACATCTTTTGTGGGACAAACTAAAAAGGAAAGTGTGCCAACTTCTCTGGGACGGAGGGAGTACTTTCTTAGTAGTTCGTGTAAGAACTGATTAAGTTGTTTAGTGTGTGTCTAAAATGTATACTTAATCAGATTCGTAAATTTGTACGTCTTTTCAAATTTAATAATGAACCCAACTACAAAATCTCACTTCATTCTATACATCGTAACGTAACTAAAAACTCATCCTAAAATTATTTATATATCATTTGCTTAAAGGTACTGTTACATTTCGAAAAATTTTAAATTGAGCTTTTACTAATTTGGAAAGTTGAATATTTTGGCATACGAGTCGTACACATTTATTTGCCGTCGGAATTAGTTTTGGCTATATAGTATAACATTTGTTGCTTAGAGTCGTCGAATATTAGTAGACTTTGCGACGAGATTGCGGCCAAAATCTGTGGTTTAGGGCATTTGCTAGTGTTGACACCACCCGAGGCATGGACGTGGGTCGATCATTGCCGGGCGGAGGGGAGTGAGGTGTGCAGCACATTGGGCCATTGTGCGGACGGCATAGCTTATTCCAATTTGCGTGCTACATGAATTGTTTGTTCAAAAATTTCGAACATTTTCTAGTTGATATTGTTTTTGTAGTATGATCTAGTTTAGGGCCTAAAGTCGTTAGTATTTGAGATCTGATTTGAAAAAAGTAATCGAACATATAAATAGACAATAATTGCCCAAATTTATAGTATTTGTTGTGAATTTTCTAACGGCAACATGTGACCTATCACCTACTTATAGAAAAACTTTCGAACGCACAATGTAATTTTTGGAAGTTTAAGAAAAAGGCTTCAAAATGAGATCCATTTTTGAGAATGTAGTATCGAAATTGTAACAAAGGATCATAGGACATGTTACAAGTTCTAACAAAGATTCAAAATTTGTGGATGTAGTATCGAAATTATAAATTAAATAAATGATCATGATTTATATAAAATAGGTCTTTTTAATCAAATTTCATATTCTACAAGTAACATATTGTTACTTGAAATTAAATGGACTACATGTTCGAAACACAATAAACTGGTTTCTAACGAAAACGAAGAATATGAGATGCGTTGATTGAATAGTTGGAAAGTTTATTGTTTGGTACATCTTGAGAAATTGATGCCCCTTATTATAGCCTATAAAATTATTGCAGGTGTCGTTGACTTTATGAACCGGAAAATGCTGATTTTGTACTCTCACGGGGCCATGTAACTCAACTAATCCAATAATTTCATCACAAATTCAATCATTATATGTTAATTACGTGATTGGACACTAAACACCAATTTGATGTTCTACTATTTCTCACAAACTAATCAATTAATTTTCCTCATATCATAAAACTTACTACGATGATACAGAGCAATTAGTGAATGACCATTATACTGCTATAAAAAATCTTCATTTATAATATGCTTGCATATATATATCCATAGCAAATTCTTTGCTAGGAACATTTTTTACCATTTAGAATTGCAATGTTGTCTTTGCTTGATAATGTTGAATGTTAAAGCTAGCTCACTATACGGGTCAAGTTTGATTAAGAGCATCCACAGTGCCGGCTAGCCGATTGGCTAGCCGGTTGGTTAACCGAACCATTGCAAGCAGTCCGAAATCAGCGAGAAAATCGGCGTGGGCTGGCCGATGCGCTGGCCGCCATTGTGGCGTGCCGATCGGCCAACGCCCTTTTTCGGTTTTTTTTTTTGAAAACCTATATAAACGCGATTTTAATTTCATTTTCATTTGCACCACTTGTTTTAACGAGTTTTCTCTCTCTCTAACTTTCTGTACAAGAGCATTATCGAGCGATGGATAAAAGTGATTGGTCTATTCAAAGTGAGAAAAAAGTGATTGATGATAAAAAAAATGCGACACATCAAAATTCAAATGGACTTGAGCAAGAAATATGTAACTATTGTAAGGTAACAAAGAGTAAATATTTTCCTAAATTATTAGTTTTTTTTTTTTAATCTAAACGCTTTATATAAGCATTAGAACAAAACATGGAGAAGTAAAATGACGATCCGAGTTTAACTTTTGAATACAATCAAAGTGAATTTTCATGACATAAATATACAAACTTTTAAAAGTTCAATAAATAATGTAGTGAAATTTGTAATTAAATAGTGAGATTTTGAATAATTTTGGATCAACCTTCGGGCTGGATATTTGATAAGGCTAATTTTATGCATCGGTTATATGGTGAAAAGCGTTACATTTTGCTGGGTCTAATACGGTTTCTAAGCCAGGTGTATGACAGAATCGCTAGATCAAGGAGATGCTGAAGGAAACAGTCTAGCGAAGGAATGAAGTAAAAATGAGCAGAATCTAAGGAAAAAGAAGGCTTGAAGAAGGGAGTCAATAGCTGAGGGCAACAAAGTCCATCTATACCTCGCTGGGCCCCACTTCAACGCCTATAAATAGAAGAGCATGCAATACACAAATCATCACTCTTTTTCGTTCACTCTTAGCTCACACACAACACACACTTGGGGAATGGGAGATCTGGGGTAGTTTTGGTTCCGAAGGGGTTCATTCTTCAGAAATTTCAGTCGTAACACCGTCCGCGTGAGGGCGAAGATACAATCTCTTTATTTTCAGTTTGTTTTGCACTTTTACGGTCGAACTTCACTTTTGGGAGTCGATTTGGTTGTTGATGTTACTGATTATCTATTCGCTGCTGTTGTTTGCGTTTATCTGTGATATTTCAAGTTGATTTACGTAGATCCTGCTGTTGAGAGTTTCATTTGACAAGTTATATGTTGATCTCTGTTTTTGCAGCTGTGGTGCTCGATCTGGGAATTTGGTGGTAGATATGTGGTGGTGTTGATTGATTGGAGGTTGTTGGTTAAATCTGAAGGTATGAAATGTTTCTTTTGGTTGAAGTTTTTGTCGGACGCTTGGATCCGGAGTGGATTTAGCGTCCGAGGTTGGATCTGAGGAGAGGAGGTCGAATTACGCATGGATTTTGAGTTTTCTGTTTGCTTTCTGTTTTACCTCGTCTAGCATCCTTAGATCTGTTAGTTTTTTTTATTGTTCTTTGTCAAAATGATTTATATTCAGTCTGCTCTGTTCCGATTTCACTCAAGCTGTTTTTCTTCTGAGTTTTTACGCAATTTGGTTGGAGAAGATGATGTCGTTGTTAGTTAGTACCATAGTTAGTTGTTTCTCCAGCTTTTCGTCCGTACTCTGCTTTTTCAGTTATGGTCTCCACAGTCAGTTTGTTACCCAGATCTAGGTAATTAGAGTAGTTTCTTAGATCCAGTGATTGTTCGGTTTAATTTTCGTGCATGCTTTTGTTGTTTCGCCTAGGTCTAGCTGTTAGCGTAGCAGTTTAAATTCCCAAGTTAAGTTTATTTTTCCTCAACCCGAAAAATGCATGGCAGCAGCCAACCCCAAAAACAAGTCCAAATCCTTGAACATGATTGTTACGCATCCATCTCTGTGGGATCGATCCCTACTTCTCTATGCTAGGTTTAGTAAAGTGGTTGATGGTTTTTGAAAGAGTGCTCTGTGTGTCCGACGACCAACGAGTTCCTAGACCGCGTGATCTAGTGGATTTGCTGGACCAAGGAAACCTATTATATTCTTTCTGTGCACACAGCGTGTTAACCAACCTACCGGTATTTTCAATATTCTTGAGGCCCGACTACCCGCCTCACTTACCTGAGCACACTCGATAGCCGCCATGTGTGCACTCCACCCGGATCTTAAATGAGGACCATTGGATCTAGGGTATGCTTTCTTCGAGAGATAAGTCACACTACCTCCTCACCTACACTCGTTTCAGTTCATTCTATTTTCACTCTCTCATCTGGACGATGCTCCTCCTTCTCTCTAGAAGCTTCACACACTCTCTCTCTCTTTCTCTGATCATCTTCTCTGATCATTCTCTTCGGTTTTAAGAGAGTTTGACCGGTGCTTTCCTTAGCAGAAGCAACTCCTTCGGTTGCTTTGCGAATTCCAGCGCTAGATCTGACCTTGTGGTTAGATCTGTTAAGTTGGAGCGAGTTTCACCCGGTGTTTGCATGAGATATGAGAGTTCTCCTTGTTCGTGAAGTTTCTGAGGTGTTTTCTGAGAGTGTGTGGTGATCTATGTGTTGAGACAGTCGTGGTGTGCGGTAATCGGTGAAGCCTAGGGTTTCTGGCTTAGTCTGTTCGACGGTTTCTTCATGTGACAATTGGTTGAAATTGGGGAGGCTCTTGGCCCGGTGCAGTCACTGTTATAACCTAAGTCATATTCCAAAATCATTGATTTCTCTTGTCTTTCTTGTTCCATATCCGTTTGGATCTTTTACTTGTGATACTAATGTGTTTACTCAGTGTGCAAGTGATACACGGTCACAGCTGGTACACGTAGTTTAGCTCCGATGGAGCATATGGACATAGCTAGGGTTTTCGACTGATTGCACCTTGCTACTTAGTATTCTTGTAATCTTTGATTCTTCTTTTGCATTTGGTCTGTTACTTCAGAGATTGACCATCTCTGACGCAGTGTAATACAAAAGAGGTCCCAGTAATAGTGAATCCATGGTGGTCCGGTCCCTACAAATTTAAATTGTAGAATTGAAAGATTTGGAATTGCAATTCAATTCTAAATCCAAACATTTTGTGGTACAAAACATTGGATTTGAAATTGAAAGCTCCAATTTCAATTCCACACCTCCAATTCCATGGTACCAAACATAACTTTAGTGGATGTTGGAACCATAAATGATAAGAACAAAAAAGAGTTTCCATAAATAAATATACATTTATTTTTATGGGACGAACGAAAAAGAAAATATGACTGAATTCCATGTGATAAGGAGAATATTGAAGAGTCTATAGTCGTGTAGTGCAGTTGGTGATATCTCTCAATCTAACAGGTCCAGAGGATTCGACTAGGTCTCAGAGGCTAGAAGATCATGAAACTATCAGACAGGGGTTGTTGGATGCACTCTATTTCTACAAAACCTCAACCCACTATACTATAACTAGCACAAGGAAGTAAAGGATCGATCCCACGAGGACGAATGTGTTACGAAACTGCATTTGAGGATGTTTTGGGAAAGGGTGATTGACTGCTGCCACGCAATTTTGTGGGTCGAGTACTAGAACTACCGGGTCTGAGAGACTTAAACTACTTTACTCTACCTACTGGGTCTAAGAAATGAGAACGTACGGAACATGCATGACTTTGGGATACGAAATATTTTAAAGTTCTAAGACAACTGTAGTTAACTTAACTAGACGGACTTTCCTAATTTGGACAAACAAAGACAAAACAAACAGTGGGGACAAGTTTCCTTATACTACCAGGGTCCTGGAAAAGCATGCAGAAAAGTAAGGTACATGCAGAAAGTACTCGACAAAAGCAGATCTGGTTCTAACTACCAACAAACTTCATCTTCTTCGGGAATCAAACGAGAATAGCAGATAAAACAGAGCATTAAACACCATGAAAACAGAGCAAACTTCAGATCTAAGCTTAAAACGAGAAATTTAAGCCTAAACTAACAGATCTACGCTACTGGACCTAGAGGATGCAGAAACAGAAAGTAAATAGCCATAATCATGCAAAACGTAAACAACAAACACCAGATCTACGAAACTCCAACTCAAATCCACCACGATTCAACAAATCCAGACATCTCCATACGTAAATCCACAACCACCGATGACAAATCAACAGATCTCAACTCCACACATCCAACAATCAACAAGAATGAAAGCGAAAAGCAAGAAATAAACATCAACTCGGCGATATCCAACAAAAACTAACATAAACTTCCATCATAAGCGAAATAGTTCAGATCCAGCAAATCAAAGTCAGAAACTAGAGTTACGAAACTTAAAACCAACAAGTACTTGAAACGAAAACAAACTAAACAAAGCAAAGTAAATATTGTTTCTTCGCCTTCACAAGGCGGTGTTACACAGTAGCAATATGATGAGAACCACGACGGCGGCCAGAAATCACCCCATCTCCAAGTGCGCAGCAAGTAAAACGAGTTTGAGGCGTGAAAAACAGGGAGCTAAGTGAGTAGAAGTCTCGAATCAGTGATTGCCCAGAGAGCTCCTTCTTCCTTAAGGTTGATCTGTTTATATAGGAGAGTCTCTGATCCCTAGGGCATCCTTTTGGTGATTTGACGTTTGTGCTCTTAATTAAGATGCTCTAAAATATCTACTCTCCCACGTTTGACGTTGGTGATTTGACGTTTGTGCTCTTGTCGCCAACTTCTAATTCTCCCAGGTCCGGACGACGTCGTCTGATTTTCACTTCAATTTCATCTCTTTTGCATCTGCCAGGTCAGGTCTAGGTCCGGCAGATTTATTACGCACCTGAACTCATAAACACAGATTAGCGCCCCAAATGCACAGAATTTTAACCCAAAACCAATGCATGAAACGAGCCTTATCAAATATACAAGAGTGAACTACAGAAAAAAGTCTTTGGACAATAGTGTTTACACTTTTTCGGTACATCTAAAAATAAATATCACCAGAAGTCTAAAGACAAATACTTAATTTTGTTTGAAATTGCGCAAACCTAGAGTGAAGTAGTAAATAAAATTTATACACCAAGTACAGATATAATATCTTACTATAAAAATTTGTGCAAAATTGGCTATGTCTTGTTTACATATATATTCCCCTAACATAGTCGATATCGATTTCTCCTTTTGTATTTTTAAGATATTGGGACTATGTGGGAGATGTCGACCATGTGAGTATTGATTAATCTTCGGTGAGTTCGAATTTGTGGATCAGAAAGACAAAATTTAACAAATTCCAATAAAAAGAGCAATTGAATTGGATTCAGAAATAGTACTACGAAAAGACTTCCCAAAGAATTATGGAAAAAGACTTCATGGTAAAAGAATTATGTAACCTCACATCAATTTTTTATTGATTTTTGAAATATTTCAAATCTTTGCTGGTGAGAAAAAATATTGAACTGATTTTTTTGTAAAAGAATTTAAAACACTGCAGTAAATATACAAAATCACTACATTTGTAATTTTGTAATGAATTTAATTACACTATTAAAAGTAAAAATTTTGCCTTTCATAGAATTCAATTCTTGATGCTGCATTATCAACAGGTAGATGTGTCTACCTTCGATTTTCACGATTGAATGGCTAAAAATAATTTTACATTATCACAGTTTATAAGTGTTCAAACCCTTACCAAGTATTTTTTTTGTAATTTTTCTTTTAAAATCATGATTTGTCTAGATAGTGTTGTGAATCATTGATTCATTATGCAATAGTACCCATCATCACATAAATAATACTCCATGCAAAGTTTTTATTATTCTAAACTCAGAAAATTTGGTTTTTATCATTTTTTTTCCTGCATCCAATCTACCACTCTTATATATGTGATTGATATAATTTTCAAATGTCCCACAAACAGGGCCCAGCACCAGAATTCATTGAAATTCTTGCAGATATTTATTTGTTGTGTACGATAATTTGTTTTCAGAAATACATTTTTTTGAGTAAAAAAATAAATTCAGAATTTTGTAGTATATTTTTTGAAATATCTTAAGTTTCGACCACTACAAACCATTCACGTCCAAAATAGTAGTAACTGACATTTTTCTGAACTATCCCAGTTTTAATTTTCCAAACTATACTTTTTGCGTTTGGGTTGATCAGTTCTAATCAAACCATTTAACATAAACCAACATTAGAAATTAAAATACAATTATTGTTAGCGTACGACTGTTAAATCTTCAACATAAACTTGACTCATTATGCATTGCAAAAGAATTTGATACTGGATTTTGACCTAGTGAGAATTTTGAAAATTTAATTTTTGAAAGATTGATATATTCTTTTTTATTTGTAAAGGTCGTGCTTAGAAATGAGCCAAGATTTAAATTAAACCAAAAGTTTTAAGTTAACCCTTTCGTTCTTATGTCCTTGTGTAAATGAATATTGCCTTCGTCCACTAATAATTGTTCAATTTTGTTATTTTCATCCCAATAATATTTCATCTACCGTATTTAGCTAAAACAAATACCTCCAAGTTATTCCATAAATGACTGGTTTTGCCACAAATGATCATTTATTAGATCCATTATATTTGTAGGTATGTATTTATAATGTGAAATGATATGCTATATATATAGCATGTGAGCACCACTATAGTTCAACACACATTTAATATTGTTTGTTTTGTTTTACATAATTCTAATACACAAAAAAAAATTATTGACATTTTTAATTTTACAAATTCATAAAAATCAAAGCTTAATTTGTCATTTTATTTATTTATTTAAAGTTATAGAAAAAGCGAGCAAATGGAGTTTTTATTTTTATAAATTTTATAAAATAAAAAATTTTAATAACAATTTTTAATATATTAGAATCAAATTAAATATAAACAAAACAAACAACGTTAAACGTTCGTTGAACGAGGGTGGTACTCACATAAGGTATGTAGTATTCCCTTCGTTCCACAGTAGTAAGGTCATTTTATTTTCTGCACTCGTTTTGGAAAAACAATAAATAGTTAAAGTGTATAAAGAGTAAAGTAAAAAAGACAATAATGTAGATAAGAGTCTTCTCTACATTATTCACTTTCTTAATTTACACTTTTTTCACTTCTTCCTACATTATTCTCTTTCTTAATTTACTCTTTATCCACTTTAACTATTCATTACCATTTTTTCAAAACGAGTGCAGAAAATGAAATGACTCTATTACTATGGAACGAATGGTGTATATCATTTTCAATATATGCTACAAACATTATTTTTGAGTTAAGGGGTGGCAAATCGTGCGTGTCGTGCCGTATCGTTATCGTGTCATGTGAGATTGTGAGTATCACTATTGTTCGATGCAAATTTAGTATTGTTTGTTTTCTCTCGTGTAATTTGTCTTCCGGAAAAATAATACTACTACTATTATTCTTTATCTATGATAGTTTTCTCTTTGAACATCATCACTTTTTTTAGTATTAATTTATATATAGAATTTTAAAGAATACATCAGACTCAAACCTATAAACTAAAATCCATTAGCAAAAAATAATACTCCCTCCGTCCCGCTTTAACAGTCTCATTGACTTTTCTGCCCTCTTTTTATAAAAATGATAAAAAATAGTTAAAGTAGAGAAATGGTAAAGTAAGAGAGACAATAATATAGATAAGACTCTTCTCTATATTATTCTCTCTCTTAATTTATCATTTCTCCTCGTTAACTATTTTTTATCATTTTTATAAAAAGAGGGCAGAAAAGTCAATGGGACTGCTAAAGCGGGACGGAGGGAGTATTGGCCAACAAACTGATCAAGTACTACGACTTCTAGTCTTAAATGCACTCAACATTTATACCTTAGTGTACAATTTCTCTGCAAATACTTTACTTTATATACACTTACACATATTATAAACTTATTCATGCATATATATTTAGTGGCAGTGAAAAGAATATACAGCTATCGGCCATTCATTATGCATTATGCCTTACTTTATGTACTATTCAACATATACTCATACAACACCAAATAAGGAAATTTACTATTCAATGTATGGAAAGGTTTTCAACTTTTCATCATTTAGCATACTTTCTTTTCTAATAACATATACCTCCTTCACTTCTAATTTATTAAAGTATGTACAAACCAAAAGTAAGCCTACACATTTACAAAGTAAATAAATCAGTTAATAATTATGTCCCAAAAACGTTTCTAATGTTTCCGATTTCTTTGTTTAGATTGATAAATTAATAAATTAATTATAGACGCACATCGAAATGTTCATATTACGTTCAACTTTCATTTGTGTTTCCCACTTAAATTTAGTATTATTCAATGCTTAATACATGAGCAGTCAATAAAATACACCAAAATATAGTATTAGGTTCGCATCAGAAGATACTATAATATTTTATTATATGGTGTCTAGAGACTTTAAATTTAACCCATTAATTATGAGCAAGTATTGATTAAATGTTCAAATTTCCTTGCACGCACAATTAGGTCCATAAATCGAATTAGTAAATTGTCTCTAAATAGTAGAGCTCGACAAGATTAAGAAGATTAAACCTCCCGGCCGTCGTCATTATCATAGATATATCACAATTAGTGATCCAATTAAATTTTAGAAAACATTTAACACAAGAGTTAAATCTGCTTTCGCCGGCTTCACCACCAATTCACAAATCGGATATATAATACTAGTATCATAATTACTATTTTAGATAATCTTTTATCGGAATAATGATTAAAAAAAATATGAATAATAATGGGCAGACAGAATGCATTCCTGGGATAGGACAAGGCAATATTCAAGAATTAATTGCTAAAGATAAAATTTTCCAAAACTTTATTTTGTCTTTCTATATTATAGTATGTAATTTTGAAAAATAAACACCAATCTGAAAATTTTTAGTATACTACTATTTCGTTATTACTTAATCACGGGCATTCCTTCAACAACAATTTTTATGTTAATTAGTGTCAAGAAGCGGAAATATTGTTTGAGATTTTTATTTTTCCTTTCCATTTTATCATTACACAACCAAAATTAAAAAAAAAACACTAACAATCTTTCTGACAACGTAAATGACTTTTAAAAAAACAGATTATAAATTAAATTACAAAGTTGGAAAGAAAAAATGGTGAAAAGTTTGATGCGCCGCAGTTTTAGGTTCAACCATTTGTATTATAAGTAGTAGTACTTGATTGGTGTTTAACGGCATAAATTAATTAAGCATGATTAATTAGTAAGAAAGCGGTAACCGGAGGGTTGGTTCAATAATGCATGCTACTTTACCAGAAATAATGGAGTATGAAATTTGAGACAGAAAAAAAGGTAGTAGAAAAATGGAAAATGAAAGCAGAAGAATCTTGTACTGAATTGTAAGCTGTTGTATTTTTTTTGATGGACAATCAGGGTACGATGAAAGGTTGGACCATGTAATAACCCCACATAAAGGAAAAACAAATCAGTTGTTGAATGAATTCAGATTCAATTACACCAAACAAAGAATATTACCCTTTGTTTTCTTCATTCATTAATTAAAATACATGTATCTAGCAAGAGATGGAATTAGCTAGGAAACAAACACAAACACAAGAAGATAGAAAGATAGAAAGATAGAGAGAGATCTGATTTAACTTAAAGAAAGAAAAGAAGGGAAGAATTGCCTGGCTCCATTCTGTGTGCCTCTTTAACCTTAGCAAGAGCCCTCAAAAACACAAAGCAAATCATCGGCGGAGAAGGGGCAAATCCGTGATTGCATGCAGGAGAGGAGAATAAACGCCATTTTTGAAAGGGAGATCACCAAATGAATGTTCTTCTATTTCTGCACCCATTGTTTTGTTCTCCACCAACTCTCTCTTTCTATCTATCTCTTTTGTTTTGTGAGAAATGAGAAATGAGATTGTGGGGTGTGAGTGTGTATATATGTGAATAGTGATGAAATTATTAGGATTGGCCCCCTGAGAAATTTCTCTCTCTATGATGAATGTGGGCGGAGGTGTTGGGGAGTGGGAGGAGGCGGAGAAGGGGGGCTGCCTTTTAAAGAGGGGCCCAGCCGGAAGAGGAATGGACATTTTCATTTTCTCCATCCGCCTTATTCCTCACCCTAACCCCTTTTTTTTACTTTATTTTCACCTCACACCCCATCTGCGCTTTTCACCATCACAACTCACAACCCCTTTCCCCTTCATACCTATGTTTTTAATTTCATGTCTACTATTTCTTTCATTAAACCTAATTATTCCTCACCGCCTCTTTTGCTTTTATTTCATTTATTACTAATTTATTCGCTCATTCGTCACACTGACATTTCAAATGGAACCAATTTAAGGGTGTAGATTCATACTAAGCTGCACCATTTTATATTGTTGTGTTACATAAGGATGGGAATTTTAGTATTTTTGGATATTCAAGTATTTTAGGCAGGAAGGATCATATTCTCATTACAGATTCTTTAATACCGCCTCCGCTTTAGCCGTTCTAATTACTCTTAAGCACTCATTTTATAAAAAAATAATATAATAAATAGTTAAAGTACAGAAATAGTAAAGTAAAAAAAGAGAATAACAGAAATAGTAAAGTAAAAAAAGAGAATAGTGTAGCGGCGAGTCTTATCTAAGATATTTTCTCTCCTACTTTATCATTTCTTCACTTTAACTATTTACAAAACGAGTGCTCAAAAGTAATCGGGACTGCTAAAGCGGGGCGGAGGGAGAAAAATTTTTCGGGGAGCAATCACGACGATAAGCAATGGATGGTCTCAATCGAGAAGTTTAATGGATCATTTCAATATCTGAAATTTTAGATTCGATGATTACTTTTTACGTTAAAGACATGAACCCCTGAAAGAAAAGATGGATTTAGACGAGGGAGAGTCGCTGGAATAGAAGAGAACGAGAGATGTTGGTGATGGTGGAACCATTGTACAAGTAGTCATCAACAACTTTCCATTAAATTGATGAAATATTTTACTTTGCTCATTGCAACATAACTTTCCATTCGTGGGGGTTTGACAACAATATTTTCATTTTAATTACTGAAAATAAATGTATTGGTAGAATATCTACCTCACATTTGGAAACCCTCCCAAAATTTTGTTGCTATTGAGCCATGGGTTCAATTGAAGTTTTTTTAATTAATGTTTTTGGGTTCTTAATTGGTAAAATTTCCATTTTTAATATGTATGTGAATTTAGCCGAACCCATGTCGTAATCCTTGGTGGAAGATAATTTTGATGTTGACTAGAATACAGAGGATGACATAAGGGGAGTAAATGAGGAAAGTAAATTCATTAGTCAATCTTGTAGTTTGAGTCTTTGAAAACACAATACAAATTTTACAGTCTTTCAATAACTCTTGAAATTTCCAAAAAAATTAAAAATAATAATAAAATAAACAAGATGAATCAAAATAACAGTAGTAGTGAATAATTCGCCATGGGTAAGCCCATATTCTTTTTATTAAAATAAAAGTTGAATATCAATTTACTCTTATACTACCAGTCTCCCAAAAAAACATTACAAATGTGTGAACAGAAAAGGAAAAGTGTGTGTGTGGAATGTCTGTAGAAGGTGAAAGGCCCAATTCAACCTTTTATGTTGGGGCTGTGTGTTTTATTTTTGGTAAGACACAATTACAAATTTCTCTTTCATTCAACTCATTAATCATGTGAAATTTCTACTGTGAATCATCCATTCAACCTTTAGCAACCCCACCCCTCTGAATTTCATGCAATCACCTCTAATGCATTGTTCCCTAGATTGATTTTATTTGTACTGCCTTTTTTTCTTTTCAATCCTCTCATTATTACTTGCCATATTCTCTAATGATATGATCTTGAAAAATAATAGTACATGCTTATAATTGGTTTATCATTAATCACATTGCTACTTTTTCTTCTTTTCTAGACTAGGTTTGTATATCGCATCATAGTATTAATTTAAAGAATACACATGTTTTTTTTTCTTGAAAAATGGTTATTTGTAAAGGAAATTAATAAAAAAAATGTGAGGAAGATAATAAAACAGAGAGATTCCATGATAATATGGAGGGATCCATATATGAAGAAAAGATATGATTATATGGTGGCTTAAACCAAAAAAACATCAATCATTTGCACCTTTGAATTGCTCCACAATCTCCTTTTCTTTCTAGAAGCATATCACTTTTCTTTCATAACTTGCCTTCCATTCCACACTGCTCTTGCTAGTGCCCATTATATAATTTTGTCCATCGATCCGGATTTAAAATATAATACTCTCGTTATCTCATTCACAATAAAATATTTAATTTTTAGAGTGAACTATAAAAGTGGTTCCTGGACTATGGGTTTATCTCGTTCATAGTCCCTAGACTTTAAAAATATCGCCAGTAGTCCCTAGACTAAGGGTTTATCTCGAAATTGGTCCTTTTGGCTTTTTTTGTACGAAAATACCCTTTGATATTATTTTGGGGGGTTTGGTCAATTTGATCTTTTTACACTTTTAACATTTTAAATCTGATATTATTTTAGTTATGTACTAACTTTGATATTATTTCAAAATTATCATTCTTCTTCCATTTTGTTATCCTTCACTGAATTTGTTTTTTTTAAATTTCAATATTAGATTTAATTTTATAAAATTAAATTTAATATTTAGATTTTTAAATATCAATAAATTTTTTTAGTGAAAACTATTAATTCATGGACACTATAAATATTGATTAAAACTATTAATTTTTGTTATTTAATATAATATTCAATTGAATTGAAGAAGTACAGAAAAATAATATTAATCATGATGGAAAAATAAGAGTTATTCTATTTAGCCTCCGTTCGGGTGTTATAATTGCTTGTGATTAAATATTATGAAGTTGACTAAAAATTTGATCCTACTTAAAATTTTATATAGGAGTATTTTTGTTAAATTTTCTAGTAAATTTTGATTGTTTTCAAATTAATAAACGAAAATTATATTAGTCTTACATTAGATGCATATTCAGAATAAATTGTGTTATATAATCTATTTATGATTAAAGCTACTCCCTCCGTCCCACGTTACTTGAGTCACTTCTTTTTTGCACTCGTTTTGAAAAAATAATAATAAATAATTAAAGTGAAGAGAAAATAAAGTAAAAAAAAGAATAATATAGTTAAGACTCTTCTCTACATTATTCTCTCTCTTACTTTTTTTTCTCTCCATTTTAACTATTTATTATTGTTTTTCCAAAACGAGTGCAAAAAAGAAATGACTCAAGAACGATGACAGAGGGAGTATTAAATATTGATTAAAACTAAGGCGTTGTCATACCTTATTGATTACATAGTACTATACACTATCAAATATTGATTATAATTATTAATTTTTGCTATTTAATAATTTTTATAATTAAAAAAATTTATTGATATTTAAAAATTTAAATTTTATAAAATTAAATCTAATATTGAAATAAAGAAACAAAGTAAAGGATGACAATTTGAAAAAAGGATGATAAATTTGAAATAATATCAAAATTAGTAAATAACTAAAATAATATCAGATTTAAAATGTTAAAAGTGTAAAAAGATCAAATTGCCCAAACCCCCCAAAATAATATCAAAGGGTATTTTCGTACTAAAAAAAGCCAAAAGGACTAATTTCGAGATAAACCTTTAGTCCAGGGACTAATAGCGATATTTTAAAAGTTCAGAGAGATATGAACGAGATAAACCCATAATTCAGGGACCATTTTTATAGTTCACTCTTCTGTATAAAGCTTCTATTTGGGTTATCTAATTTAGTTGGAATACTAAAAATGTGAATGTGTTTTAAAGCGTTAAGACGATAAATTGGGCATACGAAACGGGCGGGCCTAAAAGAAGTGAATTATAGAAACACGCATTCAACAGATTATAAAATCCAATCCATATAGTAGTATACAATTTTTCTTCACTCTCTAGCTATGGTTTTCTCTTACTTATTTTTTTTGGTTCTTATCCTTAGATCTAGATAACAAGAGATGAATTGCCCAATCAAATTTCTAGATAACAACTTCCTTGGGCAATTTAGTAATTAATGAATATTAGTACTACTGTCCTATTCGTCCTAGATAATCCTATATCACATATCAAATATATTTTTTTTAAATAAATGATCATTAATATATTTAAGTAATTTTTTTTTCTTTTTGGTCATTATTATTTGATTTTTTTTATTTATACATTAAATATTTAAGTAGTATTTTTTGCATTTTTCACATTCTTAACACACTAAACTGTCTTTTAGAAGGAGTATGTAATTTGATGTACAAAAATTATCAACCCAACAAAACAAACTTTTTTATACCCAAATTTTTTTATGACGATATAATCTTTATTTTTTAATGATCTCGCATCTCATCAGACTGGTGGGACTGGATGGGGGCAGAGGGCCCTGGTTAACATCCTGGAATCAGATGATGGGATGATGGCCGGGTGCGCGGGGACGGTGGGGGGGACCCGGGGGTGCTCATGGGGGATGCCGCATGGGCAAGGGGGAAATGGGCGTGACGGCCACGCCCGGCGGGGGCGTCCCGATGATGCCGCAGCCAGATGATGGGGATGATGTGGCAGGCGGGATGCAGGGGGGGATGCAGCACAGTATGGCAGGAGGGGTGCATGGGTCACCGGGAGGGGACACGGTATATCGGCCCTCGCTTGATTTTTTTACGGCTTCGCCCCACACGTCGACCCCGGTGGAGACGTTAGCTTCTTCCGGGCGATGACCTTCTATCATTGCATGATATGGGGATCGATCTCGGGGAAGATGATACTCCCGTTCCGGCGACGCTGGGCCGCGCCGAAGAAGAAGACGAGGGGAAGGGGAAGGGCAAGGCGGTCGGGGGCGGATCCCCCCTATCGCCCCGCGAGGTCCAATCCTCCGCCCTCCCACCCGCCCCCACTCGAGTACACTCTCCATTCGCGTAACCAAACGCGGGCTCAGATGTACAAGGTCTTCCAAGAGTGGAAGAACGCCACCGACCCCACGGAGAAGATGTTTCTTCACGAGATGCTCGAGAGCATGCGTGTTGATTTGGAGATCGCGAGGGCACGGCTAGGGGGTTCCGACGTGGGCTCGAGATACCACGGGTGGCGGCGCGCAGCGACGGCGAGGACGACGGCGACGGCGATGAGGAGTAGAGAGTGGCGGGGCTCGTGTGTTGAAGCCATTTTTAAAAAAAAAAAAAATCATGTACTTTTTTTTTTAAAATCTTTGTACTTTTTTTTTAATGGAATGGATTATTTTTCCCGTATATGTGTCGTAAATTTAATTCCGTATTTTAATCGTAATTTTAATTCCGTAAATGTAGTATATTTTGAATTATTTTTATTGCGGATGGCCTATGGTTGGCCTAAATCTGATAGAGCAGATGAATTTTTTAGTGTTGCTGATATAGCAGAGGAGAGAATGGCTGGCCTATTACTAGCCTATGGCTGACCTAAGCACTATTGGGATGCTCTTATAAATGGAGTAGTATAATAGCAATTGTTATTTTCAATTCCATTTCACGAAATACAAGATGTAGTCATGTACCCCATACTTTGGCTGATATGATATCTATCCTAATCCTTATATCCAACAACTTCACACACCCCTATGTACAATTTTTCTATTGTAGGAGTAGTATTTAAATACAATAAATTGTTCTCGTGTATTCGCATTAAGATCGCGTTTATTTTAGTTATCATTTCACAGTATTCCGAGCTTTGATTCTAGTTTTTGAAAGAAAATCTCCGATCAGCATGCAGCAGAGTGCGGATATTAATCGACGAATTGCCCAAATTTCAAGTCACATCAATCCCCCAATTAATCAGGTACATGTCCTCTTCTTTCCATCAACTATAAGCTGCTGAATTTATAATTTGATCGGAAAATGTTGCGGTGAAGTCGAAATTAGTCATAATTAGGGCTTACAAATGCTGTGTGTTTTTGAAGGTGGAGGAGGGGAACTTATGGCGCTCGGATTGCCGGGCAAAAGGCGGCTCTCCGGGTTTCAAGGTGGCGATATTGGGGGCGGCTGGAGGCATAGGCCAGCCTCTGGCGATGTTGATGAAGATGAATCCTTTGGTCTCGGTGCTCCATCTTTATGATGTTGTCAACTCCCCTGGCGTCACGGCAGATATCAGCCATATGGACACCGGCGCTGTGGTAATTCCTGCTTCAATTTGATTTTTTTTTCTTTCTTTTTAATTTTAATTTGCAGTTTAGTTCAATTGAACTATTGTGTTATTTGAGCTGAGTATTCTAGTGAAGTAGTCTTATGCTAATCAAGATCTGGAAGTGATCAAATTCGAAATATTATGCTTAGGGGTGTAAATTTGATGCAAATTATTATAGAGGAGAGAATTTCCTTTTTGCAACCTGGTAATGTAGAAAACTCATGTTTCTACCTACTAAACTTGTAATTATGGATAATATATACAATATCTCAGTGATTGCAAGGAGATTGCTGAAAAATATGAAGACATAAATGCATAATTAGCATATCCATCTCTAACTAGTGGGTTGCAGAAATGTTGCTTCTGTTATAGATCAAACCACAAGGATCACTCCTGCAAGATGGTGAATACATTTAACTCATAATCCTTAAGCAAACAAACCTTATATCATTAGATACATCACTAGATACATATCTGGTATGGTTTGACTTCTGATTTCCAAGGTAGATTGCGTTTCTCTGGGAATTAGCAAGGACTTGACTGAATGTAATGATGTTTAGGTTCGTGGTTTCCTGGGTCAAAATCAGTTGGAGGATGCACTGACCGGGATGGACCTTGTAATCATACCTGCTGGTGTTCCCAGAAAACCTGGAATGACAAGGGATGATCTTTTCAACATTAATGCAGGAATCGTAAAGACTATATCTGAAGGAATTGCTAAGTGCTGCCCTAAGGCCATTGTTAACTTAATCAGTAATCCTGTGAATTCTACAGTACCGATTGCTGCAGAGGTTTTTAAGAAGGCTGGGACCTATGATCCAAGGCGACTCCTAGGAGTTACTATGCTTGATGTAGTTAGAGCTAATACCTTTGTGGTAAGACATCTTTCTACCAGAATATTTTTTTATTTTTTTTTATGTTTTATAATATATCCATGAAAACATGTTGTGTCTGCAAGTTAATTGATCTGCGTGTAGCTTTAGTATGCCCAATTGGTTCCTCTTACTTCTGCTTATATGGTTGTTTTTATGTAATTTTGAGTTTATTTTTCATCATCCTCTCTATATCTCTCTCTCTCATTCACATGCTAGCATGAGCATCCGTCATCCTGAGATGTGACAATATGGTCGTTAAATGTTTTAAAACTATTAGCTGTTGAATGTTACTATCAGAAATCTGAAACCTGCTCACATTCTGGCATGCGTACCTTAATAATTGGATACTTTCACCAGAAACATGAAGTACTCTGGTTCATTTCTTTATAAACAGTGGACTTCATTTACTTATGATATTCTGAATCTTTAGTTGGAGTACCTATTATGAATTGATCAACTCACACTCTTGTTTTTTGCACTTTGCTAGTTTCCAATTAATGAAGATCGTCTATAATATATTTCAATTATCTTTGCTGTTTCTTAACCGCTTTTCATTTCCAACATTGTACTTCAAGGCTGAAGTGTTGGGGCTAGATCCACGGGAAGTTAGTGTTCCAGTTGTAGGAGGCCATGCTGGTGTAACAATACTGCCCCTTCTGTCACAGGTCAATACAATAACAACATTTTGCAGTATTAATGTAAGAATTCTGCACTGTAACATTTTATTAATCCCCCCCTCCTTATGTAGGTAAAACCTGCATGCTCTTTCACCAAAGAAGAGACTGAGTATCTGACATCTCGCATCCAGAATGGGGGGACTGAAGTAGTTGAGGTAGGCTTGAGTATTGGTCAGAGTTCTATGATAAAATTCCTTTTTTTTTACACAAGCTGCAGATAATTGTTTTTCTATTGGATGCTTCTCTTGCATCATTATAATTTATATGTACCGGATATATCTTTCAAGTTCTGAACAGATTGCTTGCTACTTAGTTCAGCAAGAGTCATGCCAATATCTTTCAAGTTCTAAACTACTTAGTTCAGCAAGAGCCATGCCCCTAATACACATGGTGCAATAGCTTACCGTTAGAAGAGTTGGAACTCTTTAGAAGTCTATCTTTAAATGTTAGAAGTCTAGAAATCTATCTTTATATGTTAGAAGTCTAAAAATCTCATCTTAAAGGGTATCTTTATTCCTTAGCCTTTTGAGAGTCTTTATATATGTCTCTTAGGTTTGTGAGGGGTATCCATAATCTTGAATTTAGTATATAGACGGTCATTTACTTAGGGCCTCATAAGAGGATTATCATTTGTTAAGTTTCAATTATATATCAATTATATTTTCTGTTCTTACTTTCCCTTGTCTCTCGCCCCTTTTCTATAACAGCCCCAGATGGCAAGCCATTGAACCCAATCCTCCTAAACTTTATTGTTGGAAAAACCTCATAGATATGGAAAGCAAACCTAAATGTTCTGCCAAACGTATTTGCCCATTTTTATCTCTGTGTTCACTTTTGCATCCTGTAATTTGTGTGGGATATCTTATAGATTCCATTCAAATTCACGAAAAATGTTCAATATGAAGTGACTGTTTAGGTTTATATTGTAAAAATGATTTATTCGTATGGGGGAAAATCTGAATCTAACAATTAATTTGTATTGTTATGACCTACTAATATTTTGTCACACATTAGAGTTGGCCCCTGAACCCTGTAGATTTTTTAGTTGAGAAAGTGCTGTTAATTATCTTACCTCTGTTATGTTTCTTGTGTTATTTATTTATGCTTTCATGTTACTAATAACTTAATATTGTGAACATGGTTTGTAAGCATGAATGTATTCGACCTTTGCTTTGTGCTTGTGCCTCCCTTCCATCCACATATCTCTATGCTCTCATCAGCATTCATGTCCATTGGGCAAGAAATGGTCCCCAATTGTATCTCATGACCGTAAACATAGATAACTGAAAAAATTGTCATTTTCGCTATCTTCAGCAGTAGTAGTGCTGTGATTGACTAATATTGGTTACAATTGCAGGCCAAAGCTGGTGCAGGTTCTGCTACTCTTTCTATGGTATGCTGCTATCCCAACATCAGTTTCTTTGCATTTTGTGTTTTGGAAATTGCATGAGAATATCTGCAAATTTTAAACAAGATTATGAATAAATGATGCAGGCATATGCAGCAGTCAAATTTGCTGATGCTTGCTTGAGGGGATTGAGGGGAGATGCCGGTGTCATTGAATGCGCATTTGTGCCTTCTCAGGCATGTTTTTATTTGTAGGATTGCTAAATGAGATGTTCCTAAATCACTATCCTTGAAATATTAACCCGTAGATTTTTGCCTCAGGTAACTGAGCTTCCATTCTTTGCATCAAGAGTGCGCCTTGGACGCAGCGGAGTTGAGGAAATCTACCCTCTTGGTCCACTTAATGAATATGAAAGGTCTGTCAAGAGTGTGTTAATATTCTCCAGTTATAATTCCAAGTTTCATTCCGAGTTTGTTAATGGCTGCTTGTTTTCAGGGTCGGTCTGGAGAAGGCAAAGAAGGAGTTGGGTGGAAGCATAGATAAGGGTGTGTCCTTCGCAAAGAAATAAGCAAGGTTTGTCTTCGAATGAGTTGTATCATATGTTCACGACGTGATGCTGCTTGTTGTACTGGGTTTTCGATTATAGTTTCAGGCATGAATGCTACTTGAAAAATGAGTCTTCTCTTATGACTCTTTGTAGCTTGTCCCTTTGTTGTTCTTCACATTGATGAGAGAGATATACAAATACTTTGCAGCAAATCCTTTCTAATTTCAACTTCCAAATAACAATCGTCGCAATGTTTGAATACAATTTTTTTAAACCAAAAGAGTCACCTAAACTACGATTTTTTTTATTATTTAAAATGGATATCTCTACTGCAGTCTGCAAAGTCGAGGCATGAGTAGTGGAACATCAATTTCAACAATATGTCCAAAACGTAAACAAGAAGTGGTTATGACTTTGAGATGTTGATACAAGAACTTTTCATATTTGATCAACTGATTCAAAATATTCCATACTGTAGGGCCCAGATTATAGAATGAAAATTTATTTGTGACGCTTTTTAATTGTAGGGTACTTCGCAAAAATTATCGTTAGTTGCATATTTTACTGTAGGTGTCTCTTGCTTTTTTTTAGAAGTAAAACACTTCTCTTATTTTTATCTATAATGAATTTTTTCTCATTATACATTTCATGCTTACACCATGACGATATGATCCGAAATGGTTAAATTATTTTCGAAGGAATCATTTTTTTTTGGCGGAATCAACACTTTACTCGTTTATAGTTTATTTCATTCTTATATCGTTTGTAGTAGTTCCTAAATATAGGAATAGAATCAATTAAGAACTAATATTATTTCTTGTATTTTATGTATCTATCCAGCAAGAGAACTATATTCTTCTTCTACATTCAACTTTTAATTCATTCCACCATATCCGGATGACGTTTGTATTGAAACAGTGCGATGCATGTTTAATCTTGACACGCATGCAAATTTTAATTTTATTACTTCCTTCGTCACTTCATAAGCGAGTCACTTCTTTTTCAGTACGAGATTTAGAAAAATGAAGCTCTTACTAGTTAATCATTAACTAAATTTCGGGCTAAAAAGAAGTGTATCTCGCTTATGTGGGACGGGCGGAGTATAATAGAACTAATGATAGATAAATTTGGATTGATTTAATAGATAGCGTTAGATTAATATAATCTTGAATGCAGTTTTTAATGAATATAGTTTCTGACATATCTCTCAATTCGGAGCAAGCGGTGGATAATATCTGTCTACTTGCATTTGGTGTTCAAAAATAATGGGTTTCTGAAACATTACATGTGATTTTCTTGTTCCGTTGTGTTTGGGCCGGCCTTCATTTTCTGATTTCTTCTGTAGGTATTAATGTTGTTTGGCCCATATATTGTAGTATTATATTTTAGGCAATGCTCTTCTTACCTCTCTACAACTCAAACTTTATAAATTAAAAAAAAATACTAAATAAATTTAATATAATGCATGAAATCACGGTTATGTCAAAAGCGCAAGAGCCAAGTGTATACAAAATTCGGAATGATGAGTGGCTATTTAAATGTACTACTACTACATAAATAATGGACATTTCAATTGAGGAAATTGGCTAATTTAATATGCAAAAACAGGTGACATATATAACAAGCACTAGACCCCCCAACCAATAATAATTGATGCATGCATAGATAGTTGTTGGTGGGATAAAAATAATCTATTTTTGGTCACTTTACACATGTGTCCTACATCCCACTACCCTCTTTTACCCTCAATTTACATTACTAATCGCTTTAGCCTTTTTCAGAACATCACTTTTCAATGCACTCCCATTATCTCATCCATAGTCAAATATGGCCCCATAAAAAATATACAATGAATCAGTAATGGAAACTGAACATTATTATTATTATGATATTCGACCGTTCAATAAAAGTGACAGTTGGAATTATAAAGGTGCAATTTATTTGGAAGTATTATTTCAGTAAAAACGTGACACTCCTGGATATTAGCATGATGTAGTAGCTCTCGGTATCTTTAATTCTTTCAACAAACTATTGCGAGGGAAAATTAGCACATTTTGGTTGATGAAATGATTGTTCCATGAATAGTAGTACTAAAAGTGTATGAAGTGAACTAGGGATTATTCAATCTTATATATAGGGATGTCGGTATAACGGACAAAATTGGTGGATGTAGCAAATATATCCTCTAGATTTTATGTTGTTTCTTTCTCAATAGTTTGTATTTCTTATTTCATGTTAGAAATGAATCATTCATATTCTTTATCAATTTATTTACAGAGGAGTCAGAATCATCAGTTGGTTAGCTGACAAGGAAGAGATTTCAATAGAGCATTTTAAAATGATGTTCCTAATTTAAGGTTTCATTTCTAAAGCACTCGAATTTGAAAAAAAAAAGATGTTTTATGTCTCACCTAATAAAATTTGACGACATAATGATGAGTCGTCTCGATGAGTTCTCACTCACACGTATTTCAACTTTGCATACGCGCAACAAAACCTCCTATCATAAAAAATGTTGTGCCTGCCCTTGACTATACAAAATAAAATCGTAATCATTATGCGTTATAATATGTACATAGTCGATTCCATAAGAATATGAGTTGATTATTTATTGCGCTAATCATGCGTTTGAAACAAACAAAAACAGTGATAAACATATTAAATCACACATCAAATCTATCACTAGCTGTAAACAAGATTAATAGTGTGATAAGCTAGTGGTAGAAATAGTTAAATGTTTGAATTATTGGATTGTTAATGCATATCAAATCCAACGAAAGAGACTCCAGAATTAATGTCTATTGTAAATGGATTCTTTTGAGATATTCTCTTTCATTTTCCCACACAAAAAAGCATGTGTCCTTTATTATTAATAAACAGCCTTTTAACATTTAAGTTGATGAGTTAGGAGATTGATTGAGATGGTTTTTGCAATCAGATTAAACGTAAAGAATTGGCATTCCCTTTCGAATCCTATGCTATATAAGTAATCTCATTAAGGCATAATCAAGATTATATAACAAAGTAAATGTTTT
Organism: Salvia hispanica; assembly: GCF_023119035.1. Taxonomy (NCBI): domain Eukaryota; kingdom Viridiplantae; phylum Streptophyta; class Magnoliopsida; order Lamiales; family Lamiaceae; genus Salvia; species Salvia hispanica. The sequence goes on along the minus strand of NC_062965.1, from coordinate 13,287,975 downwards.
AGTAGTGCTTTGTCCTAAGATTCTGAAATAAAAGAAGCCCAATATAATGTACTCCTTTCACAACCTTTTAGATAATGTTTTTATTGAAATAATTAAATCACAACTTCAAAAAAATAACTCATTCTTATGTAAATTAACTAGGCATACCAAAATTTTGATTATTTGCCTAACTCATTTTTTTTTTATCAAAACTACGTGAGTTTTTATTTTATTTTTAGAACGTGACATAAATTCCAATATCAATTTTTCGAGTGCAATGTAAAATACATGATACCGTTAGAAAGCTTTGCATGATACCTTCCTAATAATATGTCATGTATAAAATGAAATTCAAATTCAAATTAAAAAAATAATTAAAATATACGCAACAACTTTTTATGAGCCGTGTAGAATTTGACCCATAAGATATCATAACAAGAGAGCCCCAAAAATTGCAAGGCACTATGATGAATAATTTACAAATAACATTATGATATTTGTAATAAATATGGATGCACTAAAAGACAGAAAAGAGAAGAGCATGAAATTAAAGTATGGTTAGATATGCTCGGTAAGTGGGGTGCCGATTCCTAAATAATATTGTCTTCTTTTTAATTTATGTCTTGTTAATATTTGGTACCATATACTCCCTCCGTCCCCCGAGTCACACTTCCATTTCTCCACTCGTTTTATAAAAATGATAATAAATATTTAAAGTGGAGAAATAATAAAGTAAGACAGAGAATAATGTAGATAAAAGTCTTCTCTACATTATTCTCTCTCTTACTTTACCATTTCTCCACTTTAAATATTTATTATCATTTTTATAAAACGTATGCAGAAACGAAAGTGTGATTCCTAATGGGGGACGAAGGGAGTACTGTTATTATATGAAAGCTGTTGTTACATATGAATGATGGAAGCAAGAAATAAAAGAATTTAATTCTCCATTTCTATTTTTCCTATTTTTAGCATATTAGTTGAAGAATTTTTAGCTTATGAGTAGTTTGGAAGTTAATTTGAGGCTGTTGTAATTCACTTGTAACCACTTAATTATATGATGGCATCAGTCACCATGTATGTACAGCTTGCTTCATAATTCTCGTGTAAACTTATATAGGAAATCAATAAAAAATTAAATTAATATATTAGGCGAAATGCATCTGCAATTTTAAATTTTACTTCTAACTTCTAATTTATTTTATTTTGATATTGAGTTTTCCCATAGATTCACATTCCTGCAAATCCAACCGTCGGTTGGTATATAGTTACAAAACTCTTTAATGAGGACAACCACAAACGTCGAAATATGATTAATATAGTGCCAAGAAATATAATTTGAAATTTAAAGTGATACTACTCCACTATTTAATTACTTGCATTTTATTTAAGAATCTTCTTAAATCCTTTTTTTTCCTTTCACTCCATTTATGTGTCTATATTTTGATCCTCAGCATATCATCATGAGTTGCGCAGCTGCTAAAAATAAAGTATCATAAAAAAATATCGATGATAATAAAAAAAGAAGAAGGAGAGAAAGAAAACATATTGAATACTAGTATGATTTTTTATTATGTGAAATGTATGTAGTTATTTAATTAATTAATGTCACTTGTCTCATATAGTCATATATAACACCACATACATTGCCTACCTAACATGCAAATGCATCCTTTAACAAAGTCCAATAATAATAATAATAATATAATATAAGTCCTACTTTATGAGATAAATAAACAATCAAATCTAAATTCAACAAAATTTAAAATAGTTGAGACGAAATCTAATATTTCAAGAAAGTTATAATTTGACTCTTGGGCTATCACTTGGTTTATAAACTTATTTATTCTAAAATGTTGAGAAATAATAGTTAAGCAACCAATATACACGAAAGATAAAATCTTGAATTTATAACTAAAAGTGCACCCTTTTCCCTTCAAGTTAAAATCTTATAGTTGTATCTGTAAAAACCAAATAAATTTCAGAAAAAGGAGTTGTACAACCTCAACTTTTTCAAATTTCATTCTGAAAAAAGCTAAACATTTACTTGCATTTTCACTAACAATAATTTTACAGTCAAATCAAGACAATATTTACCCTATCGGATAATTTATGTCTCACGGTGAAATCAATCACTGGTGTAAGCGATTTTTTAATTAAATGCACTGGTTTATTGGGTAAAATGTTTTATGCGTGATGTGACATAGAAAAAAACATATCATAAAAAAAAATCTTCTAATATTTAGAATACCAAATTTAGACTCTAGATTCCAAACATATAAATTGAGTCTCCGTCACTATCATCACTCAACTTTTCCAGATAAACATCATTTATGGGTTATATTTTTACATTCTGAACTTGTCCAAAAAAATAATTTTACTTTGCAATTAAAACTTTAGTGTGTGCCCAAAACTTGCACCTAACATTTATTATGGTAGTTCTCTTTTTATTGTTTTGCGAGCAAATCAATTCATATCCATTCCGTTTAGGTAAAACTAATTAAAATAGAAAGCTAAGGGTAAAACTAATCTGCATATTTTACTAAGTCAATTATGAATCATCTTTGAGATTACATCCAAAGTGCAATTTTAGATTTATGAGTAGTTTTAATAATTAGAAATTACAATGATTAAGATTTGTGAGCAAGTTGGAAGATGCAATATATTATCCTCCATGTAAGAGATTGCCTTAAAAAGAGGGCAAATATTCCCATTTGCTGCAATGCAACTTTGTTGCAATAAATTTGGAAGTGATTGAAACCAAACCACCTGCGTTCCAACTTCAATAAATGTTCGATGGATATGAAATGATTACACATTTTCAGAGTTAGTAGTAATAGTGAATTTTAACTAAAGTTGACAAGGCAAAAGTTGCGTAAATCCAAACACTATACATCCAACGGTTCATGTTGTGACAAGTCATCATCATGTCAAATCATATCTCTTTCCGATCCATACATCTGATTCGACCTTCAATAACTATCTCCAGATATGTTTAAGCATAAAGTACAACTCTAAATTTTTGGTATTTCCATGTAAAGTCTAATTTTAATTATCACACGGTCTCATTTATCAAGATGACCACATTCTTAATTGGCATGAAGTTTTAAACGAAATACTTCAATTATTTGTGATAAAATCTGTTTAGTTATTAGTGATAAAATCTGAGTGAAAAAAGCGAGTGAATATTTTTATGAAAAGAGAGAAAAGAGGGATTTAATTCTAAATACAAAAAGTGAACAACTTGAATAAGATAAACTAAAACGAAAAGATGGACATCTTAAATGTCACCGAAAGAGTATTTGAATTATTTATTTGCTTTAATTTTAATTAAGATTTTGACATTAATACGACACTCTTGACTTATTTACGTATCATTATTAGATGTCAAATGCTCAAAATAAGTTCACATTATGAAAACCAAAATGATATTCCCTCCATTCTTAAAATAGCACACGAATTAATGAATAATTGATAAACTAAAAGAGATTTATAAAAATGGTAGTTTTAATGTAGTGATAGTAGATAGTGAGACTCACATCAGTATTTATTGGTGATCATATTGATATAATTTATAAGTAAATAGGTAATGAGTTGGGGACAACTTTCATAAATTCAAATGTTTATACTTTTATGGGACAGGCGAAAATGAAAAATACACATATTTTTATGGACGAAAGAAGTAGTATGATACTCCGTCCTCCCGCCATTAGAAGTCTCATTTGAGTTCAGAATGGATTTTAATAAATAATAAAAAAAGTGAGTGGGAAAAACATTGTGAAATGTGAAATTCATTTTTATATACTTCCTTTGTCCCTCATTATGTGCCCCAGTTTTTCATTTTGATCTACTATCATTTATTAATTGTCTCATTTTACTTTTGGAGTAGTAACTTTTTATAATAGACCCACATTTCACTATCTTATTTCTCTCTCACATGAACCTCTGTGTTAGCAATGCAACTTGCAAACCAACTAGGCTATGTATATATATACTTGTGAAATACTCCCTCCGTCACCAAAGAATATGCATTTTAGATTCGACATGAGTTTTAATGTAAGATTGATAAAGTAAGAGAGAGGTAGAGAGAAAAAGTAATTAAATAAAGTATTGTTATAGCGGAGAATGAGTCCTTCCTCATTAGAGAGAGAAGACTTTCAAAATTAGAAAGTGCATATTCTTATAGCCCGGACTAACTAGGAAATAGTGCATATTCTTGTGAGCCGGATGGAGTATATAGGCATACCTAAATGGCCAAGGTTCTTAACATGGGTCTGTCCTTATCCATACACATTCTTTACAAAATGGTCAAAATATCAATATAATAAAAAAAATTGATATAAACACACCCAATGATTGAAGAAATATTGATCAAGTTCATACAAAACTATCATCTAAAATCATGCAAAATCCAAGTATGTTTTTCAAAAAATCATGGATATTAGGTTACGTATCATACACAATTTCATCCAAATACATATAAATGTGATAGTAATTGACTATTTTTCAAAGTTGCGTGATTGATTAGAATTTGACGAAACATCGTGATTTTTCTGGCAATCTCCCCAAAACATTATACTCCTATGTCCTATATTTTTTTTATGGATATCCAATATGAAATGTCAAATTTTTGGCCAAATAATAAAACACTTTAATTTTTAAATATTGTAAAAATAAAAGGTCGGTTTCATCCAGATCTATGTTACCCGGCTAAAATATTAGAAAAGATAAATGTAAATAAATTGTATATGTACATAATATTTTTAAATTTTTAAATTTAATTGAATTTAATTAAAAATTAGTTTTGTTATTTATTGGAATTTTAGGTCAAATCGTAACATGATTTCGAGCTTGATTCAAATTAATTATATGACTAATATTTAATAAGAAAATATTTTAATATTTAAGTTAAAATTTCAATAATTTTTTTTAAAGTGTTGCAAAATGATTAATATGAAATTTATTTTCAATCAACTAATGTTTATAAATCAATTTTCAATGTAAAATGTTAAAAAATAAAGCTTAATTATGTACCTTTATCACTGTCCAATTTTAATAGTAAAAATTTTACATTAATTTTTTGTATAATCGACACACCTCAAGGCATTACATGTAATTTTTCCACCTCATGTAATAGCTTAGTAATTCCACTTTAATTAGGGGTTACGGACTCATCTCTATGTTGAAGTAAAATATTTTAATTATACAACACTCCCATAAAAAGAATATACCAAAATGCACGCCTTTCTGTGGTAGCAACTCGATCTATCTATCTCAATTCTCAGCCTTTTAGCCAAAGTGAGTGTCGATATTACTTTAGAGTTCAAAAATTGAAAAATAAAAAATAATATTAGGAGTAGTACTTTTTATGAGCACTCAAAACGGTCCTAATATTGGACGTGTGCGGCTTCTCATCATAGATAATCAATTAGTGCAATTTGAAGAATTGTTAAATTAATATTTATCATGCTGTAACAAACTCTCATTAATAATTATCTTGTTATAGTGTCGCTTTCTAATTAGTTTAGCACTCATCAAATAGTAACTTATTTAACTTAGTGTTGGATACTTATTTAAACATATGTAGCATGACAAATAGGTTAATAATGTACCACAAAGTGGTTTTCACCCTTTGCTGTCCCACCTTGTTACGTCTATGTTGTAGGTCCCAAATTTATTCTTGTACTCTAAAAATTCTTTTTCTAGTTTAACTTTTTAGAAAATAGCCAATTTGATGACCCAACAAAGATATTCAAATAATGTTGTACCACCAAGAAGTAAGGAGATTTTGGTCTTTATAATATGGTTAAATATGTTACATCCATGGTGGTGAGATTGGATAATTCAAGCACTTATTATTATGCTAAATTGGTGTATAAATGTTAAAAAAAATATCTTGCCAACTTAGATTCGATATTTCAGTTTGATTTTTCATTAGTATGGTATTTTTATGAAATTTTATTTAGATTGTGTGTAATGATTGCTATTGTTGTGTACTGAGTTGTTAAAAAAGTTGGTTAAAGAAAACAAGAGAAAATCTGAAGAGCACCTCACATTTTTGTTTAAGATATGCTATTTATAGCTATTTTATGTTTATGTATGTAAATAAAAAAACAAGAATCAAAATCAATATAAGCTAAAAAAATCATTTTCCATATATTAACTTATCAATTCATTTAATAAAGCTCGGATCCAATAGTTCTAAGAGATCATTATAAGTATAAAAAAAAGTTTTATAAAATGATATTTTTTATAAATAGTAAAGCTTGAATTGTTTTATAATATGACATTTCACCAAATAAATTAAACTTTATAGGAGAAATAATATTCTCCGAGAATTATAAACTTACAACATAATCTAAGAAGATTTAATATTATTAAACGAATATTGCATGAATTTGAATCATTATGCATACGAAATCCAATCGCAGCATTTCGCGCCTAGATTTGTCTGTATTGTGGAGATAACATTAATGTTGTAAAAACAAAAAGATGGCATTAATGTGTTTTGATATGATGTCAGAATATATACTACATATTTCATGTATAGCACATGGCCATACAATTTAACTAAAAAAATCTTCTATTTAGAAGAAAAATAAAGAGACATTTAATTGAGAGTTGAAAGTATTAATTGGAGTAGTTCAGTCAAAGACAAGGATGTTTATTGTTTTCCCTTGGGCACAAGGGCACACACCTCATTTCCAACTCATTTTATTTGTTTATACTTTATACATTCACTTACTTTTTTAGATGAATTTTTATTTGCTTACTAGAATTTGGCACTATCATGCAGATGGACCCCACTCTCTTGGTAATTGAAAGCAACTGCACAACACTCCATAGTCCATACAGTCAGAGAGAGAGTCAGTCCAATCTTCAAGAAGGTCCCCATTTTCTCATTTTTCGATTCAAAACACCACCAATAAACATACCTATAATTTTTAGTACTACTAATATTTTTCTTATACAGCATCAACAAAAGTGCCCCTCATTGCAGCTGTACACATACTTCGAAATCAATAACAGACACATTCAAAGTTAGACTAAACAGTAAACACCCCCAAGAAAACTCATAAGATAAAAAAAAAAGGAAACAATAGATAGCATTAGGGAAATGAAAAACTAAGGCACCAAAACTAGCTAAAGCTGCTATCCCAATGCAAGGAGGCTTGGGATCACCTTCAGATGCTGAGAAGATCGGGCGGCGGAGGTGGCGACTGAGGCGGACGAGCGGTGGGGGAGTCCAACGCCGATGGTGGTGGCGGAGATGAATCCCCAGCTTTAGAGGGTGGTGGCTTGGGGAGCTCCGTGAGTATCTGGACGACCTCGCGCATGGTGGGGCGCTCGACTGCCTGCTCTTCGACGCAGAGCATTGCGACGTAGAACACGTGCATCACCTCGTGGAGGGGCACAGTAGGAAGCCTCGGATCGAGAATCTTGAGCACGCCTTCCTTGTTTCCATCAGTCATCTTCCTCACCCATTGCACGATGTCCACACCATCCCCAAACTCGCCAACGGGCTTCCTCCCGGTCACGAGTTCCAGCAGCACCACCCCAAAGCTGTATACGTCGCTCTTCTCGTCCACCTTCAGCGTGTAGGCATATTCTGGAATCCAACAACAATCATTCAAAAAGTGCAACAACCTCACCAACTAATGTCGTTTAGTCACACAGAATTTCTGTCATGTTCATATAAATATCATGGATGTGCAACTGCACCTAATTTCGATGGTGGTTGAACATCAATGGCGTGATAGAGACTGATCTTGACACTACTGAGACCAAGCATGTTACTTAAGGCCACATAATTCAAACTTAAATACTTTTTGGGATCTCATCAAGAGTGTTCACTTTCAATATAATTGACAAATTTAACATATTCAAGAAGCACAGAATAGGCAATCACCTTCACGAAAACTTCAAATAATTAGATAATGAAAACTCATAATTTGCATACCAGGAGCAATGTATCCGTAAGAACCAGCAATGGCTGACATGCATTCCGAAGTACCCGAATCCTGCAAGAACTTGGCGAGCCCGAAATCAGCCACATGAGCTTCAAAGTTGGAGTCGAGGAGGATATTGTTCGATTTAACATCACGATGCACAATCAGTGGCGAGCAATCATGATGAAGGTAGCAAAGCCCCTTGGCAGACTCCACAGCTATCTTATACCGTGTATCCCAATGGAGATGGCCTCCCTTCTTGCCATGAATCATCTCCCCCAGGCTTCCATTAGGCATGTATTCATAGACCAAAAGATTTGTTTCATGATTGGAACAGAACCCCAGCAACCTCACAATGTGTCTATGCCTGATCCTCCCAAGAGTCTGTATCTCGGCATTGAAGCCATGATCGTGGGAAGACCCACGGCTCATTGCAGGCAACCTCTTCACAGCAACTAGCTCGCCACTCGGCGTCACTCCTTTGTAAACAATGCCGGCACCTCCTTTACCGATGATATTGTCCTCTTTAAGACTATCCAAGACATCATCGCAAGTGAAATCCAGGCGCTGGAAGGCAGTGAGCTTCCACGCACGAGCCTCACTCGCCTTCTTCAACGACCTGGCCTTAACGATTGCAGCCACCGCAAATACAATCGAGCAAACCAGCAGTCCAATAACGAGTAATAGCTTCATGGAAGGAGAGAGAGCCCCCTTTTCATGAGGCTTTGCAACCCCACTGGCAATGCCCTCTTTGCAAGGGCCCAAATAAGGGCCGCAGAGATTAGGGTTCCCCAAAAATGAAGTATAATTGAAATAGCTAAATTGACCAGTGCCAGGAACCAAACCAGACAAGTTGTTATATGAGAAATCAACAGAGGTTAAACTCTGCATACTGGATATGGATGAGGGAATGCTACCAACCAAATTATTCTTTGATAAATTCAAGTAGTTCAAAATCTTCATACCAGTAATCTCAACGGGAATTTCCCCGGCGAGCTGATTCCGGCTGAGATCCACGAATGTCAGAAGCTTGCATTGGCTGATCTCCGGCGCAATGGGGCCGCTGAACTCGTTGTGGCTGAAATCCATCTTAGAAAGCTGCTGCAACTTCCCTATCTGGGCTGGAATCCTGCCGGAGAATTTGTTGCCGTCGAGCAAAAGCTTCTGAACGCCAACAAAACTCCCGATGCTCGGCGGCAAATCGCCAGCGAGATGATTGTTGGAGAGGCTGATTTGGCCTAAACCGGCGGACAATCCATCAGTATCCGGAAAAGATCCAGAGAGGAGGTTATCTTGAAGCTCAACCTGAGTTAGTTTAGGCAAACTCAGTAACCCTTTCGGAATCGAGCCGTTGAGGTAGTTTTCACCCATCCGAATCCGAGTCAGCGACTCGCACTGACCCAGTGACTCGGGAATCGGTCCGAAGAGGAAGTTTCCGAGAGTAATTAGGGTGTGGAGCTGATGGCCATTGCAGAGATTTGGGGGAAGAGTTCCGGTCAATTTGTTGGAACTGACGTCTACCTCTTGTAGCCTTCCATTGTTCCCCAAAATCTGCGGGATTACACCGGTGAAATTATTCTCCCACAGCTGCAAAACCTGCAACTCCGGCAACTCGCCGATGAAATCCGGTATCGAGCCGGTGAGCTTGTTCCTAAAAAGATTTAGGAGAGTTACGTTTTTCAGCTGCTGAAACGACAGTGGTATTTCGCCGGTGAACATATTGTTTGACAGATCCATAGATTTCAGGCTTTTCAAGTAGCCAAGCTCCGGCGTGAGGCTACCGGAAAGCCCGTTCACTTGGAGGAAAAGCGTGTCCAGATTCTGCAGCTTCCCGATCTCCGCCGGAATCTCGCCGGTAAGCCCGCAGCTAGCAGCGTCAAACCGCACCAATTGCGACAAATTCCCAATCTCCTTCGGAAGTCCACCGGAAAATGTATTGAAATAGCCAATGTAAAGCTCCTTCAGCTGCGTCAGGTTTCCGATCTCCGGCGGAATCGCTCCGGTGAGCTCGTTTCCGGAAACAGCGAGGTACTCTAGATGCTGAAACGTGCCGAGCTCCGGCGGCATTTCCCCGGAGAAGAAATTCCCCCCGAGATGCAAATGGCGGAGATTAGCGAGCAGGTGCGCCTGCTTGGGGAACTCGCCGGTGATGTTATTGTTGTAGAGGTCGAGAACCTCGAGATTCCGGAGACGGTAGAGCTGCGGTGGAAAAGTGAGATTGAAGATGTTGTTGGAGAGGTTTAGGAAGCGGAGGTTGGTAATGTCGGAAATCGAGGGGGGAACGGGGCCGGAGAAGGAATTGGCGCCGGCGGAGAAGTTGTGGAGGAAGCGGAGGTGGCCTATGTCGGGGGAGAGAGTGCCGGTGAGGCTGAGGTCGGAGATGTCGACGGAGATGACGTGGCGGCCGGAGCGGTCGCAGGTGAGCCCCTTCCATGAGCAAATGTTGGTGTTGTTAGGGGTCCATGATTCCAAGGCGGAGTGGGGGTCGTCGGAGATGGCGGCTTTGATTGAGAGCAAGGCGGTGTGCTCCGTCATACGCGCGGCGGAACCGCAGCGGAGACAGAGAAGGAAAAGGAAAAGTAGGAGGAAACGCATTTTGTGCAGAGGTGTGATTTTTGTGTGACTCTGTTTGTTTTTGTAAATTTTGATTTTGATTTTAGAAGAAGATAAGCTGGGGTGGGTGGGTGGGGCGTGAGTGAGTCAGGTAAGTGTGACTATAACCGTATTCATATTTCTTTATTCACTTTTTCTCCTTTTTTTTCCTTTTCTCTTTTTGGTATATGGGTGTGTTTTGGGAACTGGACTACGCGAATCTTCAAATACAATAATTCAATATTATCTTCACGGGATTCACATAATTAAAATAAATTGAAATTGAAAATGCTACTAATTCATCAAGATGATAAAAAGTAAGAAGTGCATCCAGATTTTTGAGAATTACATAGTTAAATGGAGTTGGTAGATGATATCGCAACGCATATTGATGAACAAGGGTTGTGGGTGCAACTCGAGATAGGCTATCGCTCGTGGTCGATGAACTCTAGACATTACTACTATAGATCTTCATATTCATAATTAGAGATGTCAATCTTTCTCGTAATATAAAATACTTACACGATCTCAATGATCACGTCGTTATACCACATGTGCCAGGAGCTTTTCGCGGCCGTGAGCTATGATTGTAAAACATCAAATGCTGGTTCAAGTCCTTTTGCACCAAAATGATCTATTGGGCTAAGTTGGACACAAAATGATCTTGATAAATGTTAGGTTATTTTTTAAAAAAAATTGAAGATAAAAATATCCCTTAAAAAAAATACTAAAACATGGGATGAGCTTTCATTTTCAAACTAAATTATGAGTTTTTATATTACTATCCGCTGTAGATATTAAATACAGTAGTATACAGAAGAGTGTTATATTGCTAACTCATAACTTAATTGTTAACTACAACTAAATAATAGCCATTACATATTCAAAATAAGGGCTTAGATCATTAATCCTTAAATGTCAATACGGTCAACGTAAAACGTCAATAATGTCATAGGATTAATTCCAAAAAATATCAATAAGGGTATTAATGTCAATTAACTATAAACTAACTTTAAAAAGAATCTCAAAACTTTAAATTCATATAACATATATCAAATTAAAGATAATTTCATAAGGATTCCAACGATATCCTACATGCATATGTTCCGACGTCAAAATTTGAAAAAAAATTTGAAAATTTTAAATTTTTTCGTAGAAACAGAAATGTCAACATACTATATAAAATATGTCAATATAATACATGTAGAATGTCGATATAAACAATGAGTTAACATTCTTAAAGCCTTGTGTTGATATTTTCGAAACACTATATTGACAATTTCATCCAAAAACCTAATTTGGAGTTTTTTTAATCTTTTTTTATTTTATTAATAAAAATAAAAATTACACGTGGCAAATTGTAAACTACACTTTTTCTAAAATTCTATGGCCTTAAATTAGTTGTAGTTAGTAATTAAATGATGAGTTAGCAATTGATCACGTACGTGTGTACTTTATGACATTATAATCGCATAATTGGACGTTGTAATAAATTGGATTTTATTAAATGTTGGTTATTTGCATTAATTAATCGTTAAATCGAGTGCAATCATTAATAAATACTAACTCACTTTATGGCCTTAAATTAGTTGTAGTTAGTAATTAAATGATGAGTTAGCAATTGATCACGTACGTGTGTACTTTATGACATTATAATCGCATAATTGGACGTTGTAATAAATTGGATTTTATTAAATGTTGGTTATTTGCATTAATTAATCGTTAAATCGAGTGCAATCATTAATAAATACTAACTCACTTATTACCTGCTAATTATAAAACTTTTACACTTAATAAACTATAGTAAAAGTTATATTTTCTCGAATAACAAAATTCTAAAATCACTCAAACAAGAAATATTTAGAAAAACTACTTGTTAAAATAAATTGGATTATTATGATGAAAGCCATAATAACACATATACAATCATGATTTTATTAATGGTAATAATGCACAATTTTTTACTAAGAATACATGTTACTAATATATTTTTAGGTACTCAATGTGTTATTACCTCCTTTGTGACTTGGAGAACATTTTAATCCATTTATAAAAATGGCAGAGGTATCTAAATTTTGAAAAGAGCAAATTAAGGACTTCCAATAATTTTTTTTTCAGGAATTGTACAAGCATCAACTTATAGGTTGTGCGTCTAGCTTGAATTGTGTACATATCCTATAATGTCGTTCACTAAATCTAAATAATATACAATCATCAACTTATAGGTTGTGCATCAACATATATACAATCATGATTTTATTAATGGTAATAATGCACAATTTATTTTTTTTACTAAGAATACATGTTACTAGTATATTTTTAGGTACTCAGTGTGTTATTACCTCCTTTGTGACTTGGAGAACATTTTAATCCATTTATAAAAATGGCAGAGGTATCTGAATTTTGAAAAGTGCAATATTTAAGGACTTCCAATAATTTATTTTTTCAGGAATTGTACAAGCATCAATTTATAGGTTGTGCGTCTAGCTTGAAATGTGTATCCTATAATGTTGTCCATTAAATCTAAAATATATATCAACCCATAGATAAGTCATTCATATTCCTTATTGAATTTTATTTGACTATATAGTACTCCTATTTAGTAGTAGTATAACTGAATTATTCCGATGTATGCTTAAATGCAAAACAATGATTGAACCTCAAAACAGAGCATCTCTATGATTATACTAGAAGGTTTTCGCCATTTAGATGTCCTTTAAGAAACATTTATATAACTAACCTAGTACTACTAGTATATTTTATTTTTCTACAATTATTTATCTAAAACATCTCTAATTTTATACTAAAATCCAAAATATGATATTGTAATACACACCTCATTTCGTATTTGTGACCTGTCGATACCTATATTTGAGTTCACTATAACAAACTCAAACTACGTTTTGGACTTTCATATTATTATGTTCAAGTCCAAATCCCCAAGAATTTAGAAAAGTGGAAAGGGGAAAAGAGGAGGACGAACAAGAAGAAAATAACTTGTATGCAAAAATGGTTGAACCGTGAGCGAGGAAGAAGAATAGAGAAATACGTTAATAAAAATTGAATTTACCTTTTAGAGTTATAAATATTATTAAGTGTACTAAAATGAGTTTGTTTCACTTGGGCTTTCATTAAATTAATTTTATTTAAATTAACAAAATATATAAAATAAATGAATAAAAAATATTCTTTTTAATTTGAATTTGATATAAAATATTGGAGATACTTTAAAGTATCCACAACTCAATTCATCTAATCATTCATTCACTATATTATTCAATGGTCTCACGGTCTTAGAGCATCCCCAACGCTTGGGGTCGAGCTACAATGAGCAAGTCCCGGCCCGGGCCTTGCGTTAAACGTCGACGAGTTGCGGCCTGGGGCCGCGCCCGTGGTCCGGTCTGGCTCAGGCTTAACGACGCCCGTGCCGCAATGAGCGAGTTCGGCCCGACGTTAGATGTCTTCGGGCCGGGCCGCAAGTCCCCTCGATTTTAAACTTTTTTTAAAAAAATTTGTTTGCCTATTTATACACTTGTTGTGCTCCATACGAATTCTCGACTGAACAATGATATTTCCCGGTTTAATTGTTCAACGTATTCTATTTTACGAATAAAATAGGTTGGAGTTGTGAATAGTGCAATTTAATAGTTGTGGCCCGGGTTGGGGCCTGCATGGTTAGAGGAGTTGTGGCCTGAGACTCAAATTTAGGGAAATGTTGACGTGGAGGAGACTTAGGGCTTGAATTGGGAACGGGATTGGAGATTGGAGATGCTCTCAGCACACTTTAAATAACAATACCCACATCATTCAATTTCTTAATTATTCATTAGTCACACAGTTTTTACTTTTATTTCATTTTTTGATCAATTTATTTATCATACATTCTAATTACAAATTTTATATCCGTAACTCAATCGGCACTTTTTAAAAAATCTAATGGCACGTTACCGTTGCAAAATTGCCCTACTAATTTTGAAAACATGTAATTTGGTTTACAGATTTGTGAATACATCGAGATTTTTTTAAAAAACAAACTGGGAATGTAATTAAAAACTAGAATTAAATTAATATTTATGCGATCAATAATGTAGGTTACATTAAAGCTCAACTTTTGATCTGGAGATGGCCCAATTGTAAAGATGATGGCAATGATGAATGAATTAAGAGGGTAAAAATCGTTATTTAACAGCGGTGATTTTCGTTTATAGGCGAAGGAGTTGACTGCCAATTATTAGTGTGAGGTCCCCTTAATCTGCTTTAAAAATGATTATGCTCATCTTACTTATGCATCCAATCTAATTACATACGAGTACTAATTACTTTCTTGCAACATCTCTTTTATCTATCATGACTCATTAGGATCGCATTTAGTGGGCCCAAAACACATTGATTATTACTGTAACTAATTGACAGTGGAGATTTCCTAATAAACTCTTCTGCCACCCAAGTTTGTAAACTGCAATCTCATTTATATTTGTACTATCTGACCATATTCTACATAATTAAATTTTGGTAGGGGCTCTTCTGAATTATGACCAAAATGTGGGCTATTCAATTGTGAAATCAAGATATAAATAACACCCCACAAGATTTACTCATTCCTTCAAAACTAACTAATTTGATATAGGTTTAAGCGAATAACGACAAAAAAAGGACCACGAGATTATACTAGCAAAATATGCAGCAGAAAATTCCAAATCAAAATATTAACAATTACGTACATAATATAGTAATTAATAGAAAAATGATAGAGAATTAAGTAGCGTGTCAGTATTAGAGTCCTAAAGAGCTTATATAAAATTGCAAAAATGGTTTGGCTTTATCACAATACTAATTAATCTAATTAATATGGTCAACGTAATTAATTGTGTGACTGTCATACCCACTTTGTTTATTTAATATTGGGCATATAATATAAGAAAGAATTGAGTTGTTTTGTTTTCGAGGGAGGGGCGAATAAATATAGTATTAAATGCTAATAGTTGAAAAATCCAAACACTTGTTATAGTGTAAGGTATCGAGACATTGGTATAATTATATATAGGGTACAGTTGTAGATTTCTTTCTTAATCTTATAACATAAATATGTGTGTGTATTAGTGTATAAAATAAGTGAGCACATCGCATGCGTGAGGATCCCTATGAACCAAATTTGTTTTGACAATTTGAAGATTTATGATCATTGACCATTATAGCCTCTCCACTATTTTATGTATCCATTGTTTGGTAACAATTATGTAAATAATCATGGTTTTTTTTTTATCAAATACAAGAGCATAATTGAAGAATGAGGTCAATGTTTAAGATAGGGTACAACCTCATACCCACACATTAATTTGAGAGTATCCGTTTTAGACTGAATTCATCTGTACGAATTTGTTTTTAAGTCATCTAAAAAGGTCTCAAACTGATTGAAATTGGACTTTATTTATATATAGCTTCCAACCTCTTACACCCGTCCAATGTGAGATGAATTTGTAACAGTAAATAATCAAGAATGATGTCTATGTTATGACTTTTTATCCACATGAATCACCATTGATTATTTTTCAATTTTTCATAGGTTTGGGCTTTTGCTTATGTAATAAAGTAGTTTGGGCCATGTGTTTGGTTGAATGGAAAAGGGGGAATACACAACCAACTTCATTTGATAACATGACCGAAAATCCTCAAAGTAGTATACATATCAAAAGTATGACACATGAATAATCCAAATACCATTGGTACCATTTGTTCTTGTTCAAGTAATTTGAATGGTTTTGCAAAAACATCCAAAATATGAAGATATGATGTTGAGATATAGTAGAGTAGTTTGTTGAAATGGGCAGAGGATAATAAAAGGGACCACCAAATTTCCACACCATATTTATTGGGCGTGGGCTTTACCATCCGACACACTACTTCCCTAAAATCTCTCTTCTCTTTCAATACAATTCACCAAAATATGCCCACATAGTAGTATCTTACTATGTAAACCAAACGTCGACTAGTTATAATAAAAGGAAATGAATCTTGATCATACGTTTCGATTGCGTGCGACCTCTTGGACCACGATAGTTTTTCGTTATAAAGTAAACAACTTAAGCCAAAAAATAGCGAATTTGAAGGTTCAACAATACAATAAACTCACAAAATATTTATTCTTTTTATAAAGTAAAATACTCAAGCCAAAAGAATGGTAACTCTGAAAGTTCAACGATACAACAATCTCGAGGCCATATAGTTCCTAACAAACAATAAGTGACAAAATCATAGGTGCTTCAAGCACATGAAGGTGTGACTTAATTTAATCTAGTAAACATTACTAAGTGATCATATTGTTGGCATCAAAAGTTAAGGAGACATCAAAAAAATATCGTTAGAGAAAGTGGTAATTAATTTAATTAGAAAATGTCTCTTAGCAATTCAATTAGGAACATATTTTTTAGGTAGACAATATAATGAAAAATAAATTATTGTGCTTTGTCTTTCTTCTTTCTTTTCGTTAATTATTCTATTGTGAGTAGTCTACCTTTCTGGTATAAACTTCAGAATTTAAAAGCAGTTTTGATTTACTGGATCTATGACTTTTTTTTCACTTAGGAGGAATAAAACTTATTGCTTCTAATATTTATTTAATTTAAAACCACGTAAAACAGAGAAATTTAATTAAATAAAGTTACCTTTACCAGCTTTCTAGATTCTTTTTTATCCTATGAGCTTTGATTTTTGTCCATCTTCTTTTTCCTCATTTTGCATATTTTTTCTCTCTCTGTCTCCGTATTTTTTTTCAAGGGACTAGATTTTCTGCACTAAAAATTAGGGAAGTAATTCGAAATTTATTAAAAATAATAGTAGGTCTATATGGGAAATTGAGTGGAGCATTTTGAAAGATATATGGACTGGACTGGATATTGGCTCAATTAATTACAGTAGGACGAGATTACCAAAAATTTTCATTTTTGGTCTTGTGTGTGACAAAAGGGGTGGAAAATAATTATACTGACGATGTATATGGGCTTGGTAAATGGGCCGCACTACCAAATGGCACATTGCTTTTGTTTCAACAAATGACACTTGTATACAAAGCAAAAGGCTATGAATTAGATTAGTGGAGTAACATTTTGTTTATAAGCAAATAATACTATTGAAAATAAAATAGTTATGCGCACAGACTTGAATCTTACTATGCCAAGAAGGGATCAAGATATTGTTAATATCATGATGCTTGTCATTTTTGTTTAAAGATCAGGTACCATTTATATGCAAACGTTAAATATCTGAAATCATATATGTAGTTCACTCTTTTATCAAATATATCGATTACTGAAAATGTGGAGGATAGATAAGAGATCCACATAAACTGATTAACTGATTTGCAACACTAATGACATAATTGTTTAAGATATAACAGCGTGTCATATCAATGAAGGAATATCAAAGCGTTTTAGTTAACATATATTCATCTATTTCAGGTTGAGGTGTTTATGGAAGCAATTGATTTACTACTTTAAAAACTTCATAATTAGTTGATGAGGTCAGTATAGATGAAGTTCACTTATCCTTTTTTGTTTTTTTCCTTACAAAGTTGATTTTGATTTTTTGGTGTGTTTGTGTTTTGCAAGTGTAGAAAGTGTGTTTTCTAAAACGACATTAGTGAAGACTATGGGTGAAGGCTGTGAAGAAGATGTGTTTTTTAAAGTTTACGATATCGTCAACTAATTTCAAGAAATGAAGACTTGTCAGAAAATAAATTAAACAATTACTATATGGAGTAATTTAAATTTCCCTGAGCAAATGCCAAAATTGGTCCTGAACATATGTCCATTTTACGATTTTGGTCATATACTTTATCTTTTGAATTTTTGCATCCTGAATATTTCAACTCGGATCACAATTGGTCCTAAACTAACAATTCCGTCAATTTTTAAACGATTTTGACCGATTTTGATGGTCTTAACAGTCCCATTTAGATTAAAAATGTTTAAAAATCAGTTAAAATCGGGTTAAAATCGTTTAAAAATTGACGAAATTGTTAATGTAGGACCAATTGTGATCCAAGTTGAAATGTTCATTGTGCAAAAATTCAAAAGATAAAGTATAGGAACAAAATCATAAAATGAACATATGTTCAGGACTAGTTTTGGCCCTTACTCTAATTTTCTTTTGTTATCTTGAATAAATGTAATGTAACTTTAAAATCAAACAATTTTTATGTTATACTCCTTCAGTCCACCGTCAGTAGTTTTAAACTTTTAATAGTAGACAACACAAGTTTTAGTGCAAAACTAATAAAGTATGAAATGGATAAAATTAAAATTAGAATATTACTAGTATTATTTAAAAATAGAATTCATTATATCACTAATAAAATTTATCAAAAATAGAAAGAGTTTAATAAACATAAAATTTTTATGCACGAAGAAATAAGTAACAATTATAGATAGAGGAGCACTAATTGTTACTCCCTCCGTCCCCCATTAGGAGTAGCACTTTGACCGGACACGGGTTTTAAGAAATGTAAAGAAAAGTTTGTTGAAAAAGTTAGTGGAATGTGAGACCCACTTTTTTATATTGGTTTTATAATAAAATGTGAGTGAAATTAGTTACTGGAATGTGAGACCTACTTACCATTTATGATAAAAGTGAAGTGCTACTCTTAATTGGGGACCGACCAAAATGGAAATTAGTAACTCTTATTGGGGGACGGGGGGAGTATTCATATGTATTATTTGTCGCTAAAAAGCAACACATTATAATTTAAAGATGATGGAGTGAAATCTTGAGCACAAGTTGAGGTAAATTTAGACGAGTGGGACCATGCATCTTACACGCCCAAATAATTTTTATCAGCTAATCGACAATTGTATTTTCGTATGTGCAAAAACTGACGATGCAGATTGTGGCATTATGCATGCATGCAATTCTTAAGTCTATGTATCTAGTTAGGCCAGTACATTGAACGTGGGATTCTTCTTTCAACAATCATTCTTTTCAATTTATGTTAGAAAGCTTTAATTTGGCTCTTTATTTTCTCAATTGCTACGTTCGTGTACAAAACGATGTCTTTAACGATGCTCAAAAGGCAAAACAACATTGTTTAATTTGAATAATAAAAAAAGAAAGAATGAAAGAAAAATGAAGTACTTGTTTCAGTGAAACAGTCTTTTAGCCATGATCACCAAAACACTGTGATTTTATGAGTATAGAGATGAAACAATTCATTAAATTTAAAATTTAAGTATTCATTTAATTCGATATTGGTCTATAAAATCATGAACTTTGTCCAAAATTTGATATTTTTTATGAATTTTAAAATTGGTTTAGAATATCATAAACTTTGCACTTTGTTTGGTATCACCATATATGACTAACTTATGATTTTTTTTTGTCATACTTGACACAATTAAATTAACGTCGTTTTCTACATAACTTTTTATCCTACTTGTTATGAACTTAAATCTTTCATCTCAAAAGTAACTCTGAGATCATCTTTCACCTTTTGAATCTCTCTCAAATCAGCACCTGCTAGCAACATATCATCTATATATAAGAGTAGATAAGCCACAGTAGCTTATGTAGACGCATTCATCATAACAAGATCTCATAAAACCACTTTTGATCATGCGAGTATTGAACTTCATATGCCACTGACGGCTAGCCTGCTTCAAGCCATAGATATTTTTCTTTAGCAAGCAAACTTTTCCTTCATCTCCAGGTTTTATGAAGCCCTTTGGTTGAGCCATATAAATGGTTTCCTTTAGGTCACCATGCAAGAATCCTGTCTTAACATCCAATTGCTCTAGCTCCCAATCTTTTCTAGGCACAATTGCCAATAAAATTCGAATGGAAGTGTGCTTCACCACAGGAGAGAAGACTTCTTTATAATTAATGTCATGCTCCTGTGTGAAACCTCTAGCCACTAGCTTGACTTTATATCTAACTTTATCTCCATCAGCAGCCTCTATCTTCTTCTTGAAGATCCACTGACAACTTACAACCCTTCTACCATTTGGCCTCTCCACCAGAACCCAAGTACCATTTTTAAGCAGTGAATCTATTTCATCTATCATGACTTGCATCCACTTTTCCCAATCTTTGCTCTCAACTGTCTCCTCATAGCTGCTAGGCTCTGAGTACTCAATTTCCTCAGCCACCATGAGGCAATAGAATAGATACTCAGCATCAGAATACCTGGAAGAAGGCCTCACATTTCTCTTAGCTCTATCCCTGGCTAATTTCCAGCTGCCTTGAGCTGTTGGACTTGATTGTTGTTGTGGTGGTGGTTGTTGTGGAGAATGTGGAACATCAGTATCTTCAGTTTCCTGTTGTACTTGAGATCCTTGATGCTCCACCTCAATCTCAGAGATGATCACCCTCTCACTGTCATTCTTTGTTTCAGTATCTGCCTTCTTCTTGAAAGACATCTCATGCTCCTAGAAAATGACATCTCTGTTGATAATAATCTTTCCATTTCCAGGTTCAATGCATCAAAGTCTATAGCTCTTCACACCTGGCTGATAGCCCAACATGATACACTTGACTGCCCTTGCTTCCAACTTCCCTTGCTTGATGTGTGCAAAGGCCTTGCAGCCAAAAACTCTCAAGTTCTCATAGCTGCTACTCCTTCCAAATCATCTATTGTCTGGTATGTCCTCATTCAAGCTAGATGCAGGGCATTTATTCATCAATATCACAGCAGTGGATGCTGCTTCTGCCCAAAATTTCTTCTCCAAGCCAGCAGATAACATCATACACCTTGTTCTCTCTAGGATAGTGCGGTTTGCTCTCTCTGCCACACCATTTTGTTGTGGATTCAAGGGGACAGTCCGGTGCCTTTTAATTCCTCTAGACTTGAAAAACTCATCAAATTCTCTTGACAAATACTACATCCCATTGTCTGTCCTCAAGCATCCCAAACTTGTGTCTTTCTCTATCCCCACCTCAATGCACCATTCTCTAAATATACTGAAGGCTTCTGACTTTTCCTTGAGTATGTAGAGCCATATCTTCCTGGAGAAATCATCAATGATGCTCATGTAGTATCTCCCACTTCCAATGGACTTTTCTTGAGCAGGCCCCCATAGGTCACTATGTGCATAGTCAAGTGGTTTTGATGATGTGTGTATGGTCTTCGGGTAACTCAATTTCTTGGCCTTACCTAACACACGCTCTTCACATCTCACTAAATCATCATCATCAGCTTCATCACAGAGCACAAGGCCCCTTTTAATCAGCTCTTTCACAGTCCCAAAAGCTGGATGACCAAGCATAGAATGCCACACCCTTAGACTTTCTGTAACAAGGGCACAATTCACCTCTGAAGTGGCTTTTAACACAGTGGCAGTCATGTAGTATAAATTACCCTTTCTTCTTGCTCTCATTAACAATTTTCCTGACTTGCTAACAGTCATTACTCCAGCCTCAGACACAAACTTACACCCTTTTTCTTCAAGAGAGCCAAGTGATATCAATTTTTTTTTAATCTCTGGGATATATCTAACAGACTTGAGTAAGATGCTGCATCCACCCTCTACTTTCAATCTGATGGAGCCAACACCCTTAACCAAGCATATTTGATTAATTCCTAACATAACAGATCCAGAGATCTCTGTTAAGTCTTCAAACCAAGACAAGTTGTAGCTCATATGGAAACTGCAGCCAGAGTCCATAATCCAAGATCCATCCTCCTTCTTATCCATAACATTCAAGGCCACTGGAGCCTCATCTTCCTCAACCTCCTCGGTTGAATTCATTGCCTTGCCACCATTCTCTTGTTGCTTTCTTTTCCAGGCATAACAATCTTTCTTCAAATGCCCTGGTTTCTTGCACCAGTGGCAAGAAAGAGTTTCCTTTTGATCATTTGATACATTCTTGGAAGGCTCATTAAACTTCTTGAACAACTTCTTTCCCTTGAACTTTTTCACATTCAAGCTCTCAAACATTGAGCTACCTGACCTAGCCTCCATATTCTGCAGCTCCTTAGGCAGCCTACACCTCAAGGAATGTCACGGTTTTCTCTTGGCCATACAAGATCGCATCAGGAAGTTGGTCATAACTTGATGGGAGGGCATTCAATAACAGAATCGTCTTGTCCTCATCACCAATCGACACATCAATATTCTCCAGATCATCGACAGTTTTACACCCCCGTTCCCTCCAAGAACTTATATGAATACAATCGTTGCTTCATAATCAATCTATTTGCAAGCGATTTAGTAAGATAGAGATCTTCCAGTTTAGCCATTATACCTACAGCGGTCGTCTCTTTCGCCACTTCTCGCAGGACTTTCTCCCCAAGGCTGAGAACAATCGTGCTGAACGTATTCGCCTCATTCTCTGCGCGTAGTTGAATACTCTTTTCACTAGTATCCGCTGTCTCGGCTTCCTTTCCCTTAGTCGTCAAAGCGGAAGCCAGATCTTGTTGAGTGAGCATCGCACGGATCTTCATCTTCCACAGTGCGAAATCGTTCTTCCCCGTGAATTTCTCCGCCTCGAATCTTGATGCCATCGTCGTCGCAGATTCGTCTCCTCAAGAATTCCTTTTGTCTTTCAAACAAATCGATTTCCCACCGAACGACGCCAATTGTTAGAGATAGAGATCGATTGTGTGTTGTAATCGGAGAAGAGAGAGTGATGATTCGAGGGTTTGAGAAAGAGAATTTCTTATTGAATAGCGAGAGAAAAATGAGCTACAAGAGGATGTCTTACTACTAACCGAAAAACAACAAACTTATTTATACACATTTCAAATCTAACGGTAACTAGTGATCAACGGTCGAGATTTAATCTCTCGGATCAGAGGTTGATCCAACAGCTCCTGAAGCTCATCAGCAAGAAATGATTTCCGATTCCTTTCTCCTTTATATTTGCAGCTTAATCCATCAATATATTCATAGTTTGTAATATTCTAGACTAATTTTATAGTTCGTGGAAAATACTAAATTTTAGACGAAGTTTATGATATCCCTAATTTAATACTCCTATGTATTATTACTATCATAATGCAAAAACCAAATAAACACTACACAATTAGCTGTGCGAAACATTTATGAGCCAAAACCACATGTACAGCCTACAATTAGGTCTAAAGTTGGATTTTGTTTAGTGACAGATACTACATATTTATGAGATTAAATATCTAAAAATTAGTCATATGAAAGGATTGTGCATGAGTTGGGCAAAGGCACATGCAACTGAGTCTGAGTGTGCCGGTTCCCAGTTCCGGGTAGGACCCACTAACCATATTGCTCTGTCAGACTCATCCACCGACAAGATCCGAACCCGCCTCACATGGACTGTTCATTCTATTTCCTTTTTTTTACGATTACCCTTCTACCTTTTTTCTGAATTTTAAAAATTGGCTGAATTCTTTTTTCATCCGTTTAAATAATCCACAATTTTTTGTGAAAGCCTTTTCTTTCTTCTCTTTTATTTGATCAATTCCATCATCAATTACTGTTATTTTCTTTTTCTTTTTTACTTTGTTAGGGACAATTATGTATTAAAACTCAAGAACGGTAAATTTATTTTTGTAAAATATAATTAACTAAATTTTCATTATTACAAGTAAAATATATTTTTAAAAACAGTAAATATAATCCGCCAAGATGTACTAGGAAACAAGGATATGTATGGCTCGAGCTCACAAGTCACAACTAACACGACTTAAGAATGTGAATCAAATTAGATAATCAATAACATTTGATCTAATTCTCATAATGAAAGTCAAATCCTGTAATTTAATTATAGTTGAGAATTACTTAGGACGAATGAACAGTAATCTGTCTCTTCATTTTTTTTATAAATTACTACAACCTAGCTACTAATCTTCAGAAAACATTTTTCCATTTGACACCTTGAAACTTGAATGAGAGGATAGTACCCGGAGTTTCCGTTCTCGCCTGGACAAATTGTGGAAAAATTTCGATGACATCAGAACGTGGGCTACAGTAATGAGCCCACACAAAAGATGATCGCCTGGTTGGGGGAGTGCTTACCTCTTGTCTAGCTATTCGCTTGTTGTTTGTCTTAGTCTCGATGGCTCTTGGTTGATGTTCATAGTAGCTAGCTGCGTGGTTTATTTTGGTTAGCTTTTGGTCTCTTTTTCTTTGTCTTTGTTTTCTTTGTTGCTTTTTTTTTTTTGAGTTAATTTTGCGGTTGATGTGTCGTCAATTTGTATTTTCTTCTTTTGTTGTGAGTGGTCTTTAATTATTTTTTGCTTTGCCTCGTCACTTTTTGGTAGTTTGTGATTTTTTTTTAACTATGAAAAAAGCCAAACATTACAAAATTTAAATATCTTATAGTCCCTTGAATGAAAATAAATGGTCAAATACTAGTCGTATATACTTATGAAAGAAAAAAAAAATCTACTGACGAACCAAACAACTTCTCTACTTTGGATAAGTGAAAAGGATTTGACATGACTTTAAATCGGTCGGCTCCAAAAATATTGGAGGGGCAAGTGAAGTTACCGCTATAATTAGAGTCGTGTCAAACCATGAAATAAAAAGTGGCTCTAATTTATCTACTGAAAAAAGGGTATCTTTAAATTGAATAATGATAAGATAGAGTGTCTCCAAAATTTGAGTAGACATTATATTGATGAAGAAAGAGGGAATATTTATGATTGAAAATCAGAGGCGTCGACATGAAATAAAAGGCGTTAGGCGTGTGTTGGTGTTTTAGCGGAAAGTTGCTACTCTGCCTACTAGCATCATTAAATCAATGTCCCCTCTTTCTTACTCACACGCGCACATGTCTTCTACACCCGACCTAATCTAATTATTGTGTACTTATACGTGTGAATCTTATTACTAAGTGGTAATGTAAGATTATATTCGAGATCATATGATAGAAACAACTGCTGATTAAAATAATTGGTAATATAAAATTATTCGAAGAAAATATTCTTTGTTGTTTTGAGTCGGTTGATATCCAAGATATGTACTACTAGTATATATTACTAGGAACCATCACAAATAAATTCCCTACCTCCTAAGTTGAAACGTTTTGTTTAGGCAATAGATTTAAGAAATTTAGTAATGCATGAGATTAAAAAAATTTGATAAAGCAGATCACCATTTTATTGATTTTTGTTCTAATGATTTACTTTTCATTATCAATAGAAAAAGATACTCCCTATATTCCATTTTTCTCACTTAAATGACGCATTTTTTTAGATGTTTCATTCTAAATGATATTATATTTTTTTCTCTTGCTTTATTCTCTCTACATGTAATTCATAAAATAACATTGCATAATCTCATGCCGAGTAAAGGAATGAATTACCCTTTCTCTTAGACCCATAATTGTATTTGTGCCCTTTGATACCCAAATCTATCATTTAAAATTTTAATGTGCGCTTTTTTATAACGAGAAATGCATATATATTAAATGAAGAATAAAAAATACTATAAGTTGGAGATTAAAAAAATGAGTTACCAGAAAAGGAAAGGAAACAGAGGGGACCATGAATATAGCTGTCATGAAATTCATGTACATGTAGAATAAGCCCCACAGATACTGTCTCACCCACCTTTCCTATAAAACTTGTTCCCATTTCCCACTAATTTTATTCACAATCTTCTCTAACTATCTATTGTTTCAATCTTCAACAATCAACCCGCAATCAATCTTCAAAAAATGGAAAGATGTTCAGCAGCTTTGGAGAATGATGATCTGCATCTAAGATTAGGGCTTCCCGGAAGAGACGAATCGGAGCAGCCATCCTCTTCTCAAGTGAAGAGCAAGAAGAGATCTTCATGCGATATGGAGAGCTCTTCCAACAAAGACCAAGCTCGAGTAGTCGGGTGGCCACCAGTGAGATCTTACCGGAGAAACGCGGTGCAGGGGGAATCGGGGATGTATGTGAAGGTGAGCATGGACGGAGCTCCTTATTTGAGGAAGATAGATGTGAAGCAGTACAACAACTACTCGGATCTTGTGAGGGCGTTGGAGAGCATGTTCAAGTGTAGGATGGGAGTTTATTCGGAGAGGGAAGGGTACAAGGGGTCGGAATATAGACCGACTTATGAAGACAAAGATGGGGATTGGATGCTAGCTGGAGATGTTCCATGGGAGATGTTCATCAATTCTTGCAAGAGATTGAGGATCATGAAAGGAGAAGAAGCTGCAAATGGATGCCTCTAGACATATTTCACATTACAAATCATAGAGATGTAGCTATTTGTTCTCTTTTACTTCCCAACTATACAATTATATCATGTACAATGATCATACTATAAACAACAATTCACAGGAAATTCTAATTTCTACCTCTTTTCTTTATCATATATTTTTAGGAAATGGTGGAAACTGGACAAGAATTTCATCAAGGCAAGTACCATAACACGGATTCTTAATAAAATAGACTAAAGCTTGAACAATACATACCATAGCAGTATTGTACAAAATGAGGGTGGTAGCTGAACGATGTAACATATAGATATGGTCAATAGCTAAAAGGAGCCGAGACTATCAGCATTCATAAAACTCACATTCATGCTAGAACTTTGCTCGTTGAATGATTCCATCTTTGAGTCGAGTACAGAAAGTTGTGATTTAACCCATGGCGGGTTGTACCTGCCTTCCACCCACAATGCTTCACCAGTATCTTTGTGCTTGAAATCCGGATAGTTTGGGCTTCTCTGTTCAAGATAAAAAGAATCTGAGTAAACTAAACTAGCCTACATCACAAATAGATAACATGATTGCAGTAACAGATCATTCATAAGTGTTATATGCATGCTACACTTTGCAGAATACGTTGTTTGTGTATGAAGGTATATCATTCTGGAGATAAATGCGACATTCAGTTCAAAAGTCAGGTGTTACTTCTTGTAGGAAGAAACTTGCTCAATTAGATTCATCTTTTTAGGAGGAAGGTGAATCATACTGGGGGATTAATGTGCGCGATACCTAAGTGCAATATTAGGATTGTATATAAATAAAATGGTATCGCACGCACAGCCATTTCAGGCATTATGTAGAAAGTCTACCTTGTTCTTCCTATTATCCCACCATTCCATTGGATTAGCAAAGTAGGCTTGCCAGAGTTCTTCTGTGGTACCAGTAGAATTTGCAGAAAACGCGCTTTGGCTCTTGCCTGCAGATTAATCAAAACAAAATCCAAACTTCAACTAAATGCAAACAAATCATAAACCTTGAATTGTGTGTAATTACCAGGTGTAGCAGAATTAGAATCCTCATTGTACAATGGAACAGGTGATGGGCTCCTCTCAATGAAGTTTAGTTGCTGAACAACTACCTGGAAAAGATATTGGTAAATGCAAATAAGCTTTTCTCGACAATTAAATCTTGGTCTACTTGGAAACAGGCAAGAAACCTTATAGTAGACTTGCTGCTTCCCGTCATCGCTTTCAACAGTGTCTGAAACTAGGCGACCAGAAACATGTATTTGTTGACCTTTTTCCACATGCTGAGAAGCAATATGAGCCAAGTCATCCCAGAAAGTCAAGCTAATCCTGAGAATTATCAATAAAAATCAAAATTTTACATCTTTCGGCAATCATCACATGGATAAATGTTTAACACAGCAAAGGGCATAAATATTGTCCAAGCACATGAAATTACATAGTATCAACCAGGAAACCAATTTACCCTTTGTAAATGAAGATAATTGTGTTCTAACTAAACTAGGATAAAAAGATATGGCTGGCAATTTCAAAATTGTGAGCACACTATTCATCAATGGCCCAAATCCTAATCACCACAAGAGCTCCTCTAAGGACTATTATCTATTGGGTTTTGATGTTTCATTGCAGCTAGAACAGAGATATTTAACGGCATCATATTGATTGTCAGTCTGAACAAGTGAAGGGAATCAACCTTCAAAATGACCTTTCTATAGGCTAGTTTAACTTTTTTCTCAGAAAGGAATGGACTAACTCATCTTAGGATTTCTGTTTCATGGACTTAGGTCTGTGAGACTGTCACAAAAGTTTTTGAGAAAGAGGTTCATAATTGAGGAAAATTGATCTCCTCTCTCTATTGATACAATGTATTCATAACACCGACACTGAAACTTCTAATGGAAGGTAGGAAGTTTAACTACCCTGCCAAATTTCTCATAACAGTCATAAGCAGGTCTACCACAGCAAGCAAGATTCAAAACGGAGCCGGTGCAACTGTGTAAGTGAAGTGGCTGGATATTAATAGCTGGTTAGTGGTTAAAAAGATTCGGATAATCAAGGGCACATAAGTGTATAACTTCTTACTCCCTCTACAATGTGGTATGCAGAAAGTCCCAGTGATACTGATATCTATGTAATATGCTGAAAGCGCGATGACACACCTATTAGAGTCCATTCAAAATTCACAAGAATGGTATTCCCCACCTCCATGTAATGTATTTGGTAGGACTTAGGAGTATCAACTATCAAGCCAACTGCCAACTTCAACCTAAATATATAGCTGGTCACACTGCTCACGCATATCCAATTGACACCTAGAGCTGTCGGTGCACCGGCTGACCACAACATCTCCAATCATTTACTAATTTTCTATAGCTTAATCTACTTCAGAAAACCAAAGACACCATTTCCATCAGCCTTTGATACACATTTTTTCGCAGCACTTTCCAAAATTTATTATCCAATTCCATCAAACGCAGCTGGTAATCCAATTCTACCAAATGCAGCTCTCAAATCCGAACCAATTGAAGGAAGACTCAGTAAACTTATGCATAAATTTCCAATTGAAACAGAAAAATAAAGGTATTCAATACAATGAAGAAGCAGAAGTGAAGTTTTACCAAGTGGTGTCGGTTTGCGATTTCTTAACGGCAAGGCGGGTCCACGCCACAGCCTTTCCGGAAGCAAGGTGTTTGATTTGAACCGGAGCCCCAACGACGCCGATAAGCTGCACCGAATTGCAGAGCTCCTTCTTCCACTGAATCTCCGGCGGCCTCGGATACTGAGGCCCCGGCGCCGCATAACGTTCGTACTCATAGAGCCCACTGTTACTGCTGGCGGCGCCGTAATCGTAGGAACATTTAATTAGTGGAGCGGGAGCCAATTTTCGCGCGGCGTTGGGGTTTAGGAAGCGAGAAGAGAAAGAGGAAATTCGAATTGGGTCCCGGTGGAGAAGAAGAGTGTTAATGTTTGGTATCAGAGTTTGCTTTAACGCCATGGCACCACTATTTTAGTTTTAGGGTTCTGTGGAGGAATTAGTTTGGGAAGAAAGACAAGTGTTATTCTTTAGGATTAAAGACTTTATTTATTACCTTATCCATAAATAAGGATATTTGGGTTTTTTTAGTTTTGTTTTTCATTTTTCATTTTTCATTTTTCATTTTTCATTTTTCAAATTTCATTTTGTTCTTCCTCTACAAGAGGGATCATTCATTTCCATCTTCTACCATAAGTCATAACCTTGGCTACATGTGCCATCATTCCACCACTTCTCCTAGGTTGCCTCGCCATGTCTCTAGAATTGCATCATTCCTTCCAAAGTAGTATACTAATAAGATAGGAAGAAATCACATTATCCACAATACTTATACGAGAGTGTGACCTCTATTGATGGTTTGGGATTCATTATTAGAATGTGTTATGTTAAAATCATAGGAGGTTACATGAAAAGGGAAGTTAGGACCATGACATGCTTAATTAAAAGCATTTGGTATCACAAGCATCACTTCATCACTCGTTTATTGCACGTTATGTTTATACCATGCATTTGCAGGAAGTAGTTGATTTCAAATGCATTATCCTGTGAAAATTATTTGGTGTTAAAAGCATCACTTTGTAACTCAGAAAATAATTAGTGTCACATGCATTATCCTGTAAAAATTATTTAGGCTTAAAAAACATCATTTTTTCACTCAATTGTTGAATGCATTTGTTCAAAGTAACTAATCACATGCATTTTTTTTATAAAAGCATTTGATGTCACAAAACTACTCTATCACTCCTTTATTGCAAACATATCTCCATATGTAAGCTTCCATATGATCTTTCTAAATACTGCAAATAAAGTTTGTCCATCACAAACATCACATAATCTCTCTAATTACTGAGACTATAAGTTGCTAGTAGTTGGTTCCTTTTTATATCAAAATTAGATTGCATATTTTTGCACATTATTACATGTTGAACAATCAATTATTTATCCAAAAGGTCGGATGGTTTGATTTCTATTCAACAAATAAATAAAGAAGTCAAAATTGCATCTTTCAGCATCCTTTAAGATGCGAGTTCAATCATATGAATCATTGCCATAAAATCACAACAATTGTAGCAGTGGAATCACAATAAAAACACTAGATTTTTTACAACTAAGGTGTAACAAATTCATCACAACAAAACGACATATAATAGTAGTTGTTAAAAACTAGTCCGCAACAAAAGATACGGTGTTTGAATCAAAACAAAAAAGGTAACCTTTACTTGCTGTGGAAAGTCAAACAAATCCACCATGGAAAATCACAACTTATTGCACTCTGAAAGTAATCCAATCGCAGCATAAGCACGAATTATCTTTGGATTACAAATTGTCAACAGGAATTCGTAGACTAAACTTTTGGCAAATAAACCAAATCGACACAAATATTTGGTAGGTACAATAAATATCTTCGAACATAAATATTTTCAAAGAAGTTCAACGCCTGTCAGAGGCGACGGATTCACTGGAGAATAGGTACTTCACTCTTGACAGAACGGAGTCGTGTGCTGGATCATACGGGTGATCCTTAGATGGGATCTCCAAGATGGCTGGGATTGGTTTGTTATAGCTGTCCACTAGAAACCGTATCATATTTGCTACCTGAAATGACAAAGCAATAGATGCAATCAAGTGCAAGCTTTTCAGACAGATTGTAAATCTCTTCTACTATAAGCAATATCATGATTGGTCCCTCCTCCAGAATAAACAAGACTGCACCAACTGCCACTGAGATTATATGAATGCATTATTTAGTAATGAGTATGCAAAGAAATCATCAGCTTACATATTGACTGATCAAAACTATTGCAATGTCTTCTCTTGCTGTGAAATCTTTGAAGGCATCTTCAATCTGTTTCACAGTAGTTTCTACACCAAAAAGCGATGATCTTCAATAAGAATCCTAAATGGTATTAACAACTTCACAGAAAAGAAATGCAAAGGCAATCTTTCTAAGCATGAACACACTCACAGAACAGACATCATACTGGGTCATTTACAATCTTCATTATAAGAAGAGAATTATAACCAATTTATTCTGATCTCAGAAGGAAAGCTTCCCCCATTAATCAACCCCATATATTTATCCATATCACAGGGATTAGCCATGTGAAGATGATTCTTATAAAAGATTTTTAATATGATTCCCAACTCAAGCACATTTCTGGCTTCCAGTTACACACTAATTTAAACAGATTTTCCACAGTAAGAAAGTCCCTCCAAAATCCAAAGCACTAAATATCTTATACAAGTTCCAACAAAAAGAAACCTATGCTTCAGAACACTCGAATGGTGTCCACATTGATACTCAAAAAAGGTCAACATATATAAAAAAACTACTATTTGCATAATAACAAGAAATCTGTAAAAAGATCTGTAAGGCAGAATAAGAACAAATTCAGTCAACAAAAATGCTTATTTCGTACAGCGTATTAACAAACACCATATCCATACAGCAATGGAAACGGTATATCAAAATACCAGAAGATATAATTCATCATAAACAACATTTATCATCGAAAAGGCACATTACTGAAGATTCAACTCTTTTGTAATTTAGCATTATGTAGAGTGTTTTGTACATCATCTTCTTTCCAAAAATTTAAGGTTTTATTTACACATTTTGTTGCAATTATACAAACATAAATATGATAGACTAA
Source organism: Salvia hispanica (assembly GCF_023119035.1). Lineage (NCBI taxonomy): Eukaryota > Viridiplantae > Streptophyta > Magnoliopsida > Lamiales > Lamiaceae > Salvia > Salvia hispanica. Next base: position 13,255,631 of record NC_062965.1, on the reverse strand, counting down.
AAAAGTATGACTTGGCATTGAGTTATTGCAGTCATTATATCCTAATTAAAATAACAAGTAGTAGTATAAGTAAACACAGGCAGTAAACATACTTGAGTCAACTATGAGGTAATTTGTCTTCCTCCTCAAATCAACATTACCAACTCCAGCCAACAAAAATCCAGTAATTGTGTCCTACATTAATAAGGGTATCATCTGTCAATATACTTGGATAAAAGAAATAGCAGTAATTGTAACAGACTTGGTTACATAAATTCCTCCATCAGGTTTTCTTACATTAGAAATATAGAAAAACAAACAGTAAAGGGACAGAATCCCAGTAAAACACAAAAAGCATTTCATCTAAAAGCATAGGTGACTGCTGCCTAAGCCTAATAACAGTAATACCTAATATTATCTTTTAGGAGTGACATGCAACTATTGTTCTGCTTCAAGCAGGGGCTGAGCCAGCTTTTGGCTAGGTGGAGCAAATGCCCCCTCACCCTTCTATATTTTTTATACAACTAATTTCTAAATATAGCACAAGTTATTCACTAAATGCCCCTGTTAAATTCTCAAAATTACCCTATATATTTTTGCCCTCTCCAGTATGATTTTCTGGCTACTCCCCTGGCTTCAAGCATGCTGCATGCATACACTATAGGACCCATTGACAGCATATGCACCATTAAGCTCGAGTCAGTAAATAAAATTCAAAACTAATGGAGCAGTTTGATGCTATAAACGAATGCAAATTTAACTAACATGAACATGAGTAAGTTGAAGCTCTGGTCTTACAAATTTACTTAAGTAAGATGGTATGCTAATGGAAATTCTTTAGAAGGTTGGATTCCATCTCTTATACTTAGAATTTGCTAAACTAACGCAAATCGAAATTCATGAAACAATTTTAGATAATTTAAAAAATAAATCGAACAGATCAATAAAATAACAAATAATCGATACCTCGTCGGCGATCATAGCTATGAGCGCCGAACTATTGGTGCGGATCTGAGGTTTGTTCGCCATTGCTATTGAATCTCTACAATGAACCAAAAACCTGATTCGAAGCAGTAAAACGGTCAGAAATCAATCAAAACGAGAATTTAATCCGGTTTCGTCGAATGTTTAAACCAGTAAATCGAAAAACAGAAATACGAGACGAATCGAATGTTAGGAAAATACCTCCGTGTAGATCGTGAAAGAGAGATTCGATAAGATTTTGAGAACGCAGTTGATCAGCAATAATCGATGTGTATGTGGGAATAAGAAAATTAAAAAATAAGAAAATATTTTATTTTAGGAATTACCCCTAAGAAAATACTGTATTGCAAATCTGACACTCATGACTCATCACATCACGAGGTCTTCAATTAATTGAATATTATTCGATTAATCCATCACCGAATAGGAAAGAAATTAAGGACAAATACGTTTAGTATGTAATTAAACTAAGGGGGACTTCCACAAAGAAAATCATTATTATATGATTAAATCCACTTTTTATAATTGTCGAATTTTAGCTTGGGAAATTACGCAATGCATGTTACACTAATCTGGTAAAAAATAGTACTCCCTACTTTTAGGTACAACAATTATTTTTCCTTTCAGAAAACTTTTTTTTTTGAAAAAAAAACATGTGCAATAACAAAATATATTCGGAAAAAATAATTGAAATGATGACAAATTTATAAAATAAATACTAGTAGTATGAAAGAAATTCCTTACCCGCATTTCTAAACCAGTGTTGAATCGTTGATAGTATTTGATACTCTCTCTGTCTCATGCTACTTGCACATTTTATTTTCGGATGGTCCCAAACTATTTGCACTATTTCTATTTTAGATAAATATTATGGTATTTAATTAAGATATTAGAGTACGTTCATATTTTCTATTATACTTAAAATTTTAATTTTAATTACACTAATTACTCATGTTCAAATTTACGCTGTCAAAGTGAAACATGCGAGTAGCATGAGACGGAGGGAGTAGTTTATTTCCACATACATTTCTGAAGTCCCCTACAGGGTGACATGAAAGGTAAACTGTTTTAATGCGTAAATGAACTCAGAAATTTAAATTAATTTAACACAAAAGTAATTCAATACATTAGCCAGAGTTATACTACTAATGTTGTCATCATACACAAGAGAGATAAGAGAGAAGCAGAATGCATATCATATCACAGACTTGCTTCAGACTACTACTCATCATAAAGTTGCCCTCAATAAATCGGAATAAGTTATACTAGGAATGATCATACAGTTGGCTGCAAAAATATCAATCCTCCTCCTGGCTCCAGATCTTCACTGTTTTGTCGTTTCCCAGAGAGCCCGATGCTATCGTGTTTTCAGTTGGGTGGCATGATACCGATATTACTGCATCTGTATGACCTTCCAGCTTCTGAACAATCTTCCGAGACTGGAGCTCCCACAAGTACAGCATATTATCCTCAGATCCACTCACTATGTATTTCCCATTTGTTATAGAGAATGTTGAAGAGACGCAAAACTTCGAGTTGACATGGCCCGTGTAAGTTTTTAAAAATTTCCCAGTAGAAAAATTCCAGAGCCGCTGTGGAAGTCATTCAAGATTGAACATGAGGCCAGCAGAAGAATGTGAATAAAGGCATAAGCAGAAATAAAACAGAGTGCAACACACTAGTTCACAAATTTGTTATGATGGAAATTAAATACTGAAAAGTGTCATGTTTCCACAAACAAAAGTGTATTCGTTTTCCCCTAACTGTATAGCAATGTATTTCCAACAGACTGAGCCTAAAGACATAGTATTTGTGATGCATTATTGTATCTAATAACCCTTTCGACCCGAAACAACTCAAACAAGCATCTGATATCCAACAATAATGTGAAAACTGAGGAAATGAAGGGTTGTCGACCTGATTGTTTGAATTAAGGATTTCCTATTAACCAATACACCAAAATGGGGGCGAGAGTAATAACAAATCTATATCTAAATGCCTGTGCAACTGTGTATATACAAAAAATGAAGTAGCTAAGGAATGGTGCATATGAGATATTGCGCCATGGATTCAGAGGAACATGTAAGAAGGCACTAATATCAATCGGATGATTATCAATTCATCGGAACACAGTAATCAAACAACAAGCAAATTTGGGATACAAGAATCTAATAAGCTTGGTAATGATGTAATCTATTCATTTAATGAGAATGTCTCGGTACTCGTAAGCAAAAAAAAACACAAATGAGAATGGTTGGTTCAGAATTCATCTACTATTATAATGACCTCATCAACATCACTTTCTGAAACTTTTCTGAAGTAAAATACGAACAAATGACAGGGAAATTTAGTAATGCAGAAAAGCAACTTCATAAGGCCCCTCCCCTGAGAAGCCATAGGAGTCGGTCACACTCCACAAATCCATAATAACAGTGTCGATTTGAGGAGTTCATATAAAATGTTCTCACTGAATTCCCATTGAGTGTTTTTTGACAAGGTACTCATGGAGTTCATGAGTACTTTGCAAGTTTGATAGAACTGACTTGTTGATTGAAATTATACTATGGCTGATGGATTCCTAAACGAGAAGGGTTGTAAAAGAGAAATGGCTGTGAGAATAATGATAATTAACATTCAACCTTACAGCATTCATCTGCTATTTGGAAAATACTTGCAGCATATATTTTCATCAAGTATCTAAAACCAATCATATTTATTTTTTGGGAAATAAAGGTATGGTAGGAAACAACCTCTTTGTGGTTTGGATGACTGTTTAAACTGGACCTTAGCACTAAACAACGATGAGATCCTGCGAGTTGATTCAATTAAAAGCTATATCAAGCTACCCAGTGCCAATGAATTAAGGTTACCATACACAAAGTTTGGGTGATCAATTTCAAAAACTTGCTTATAAAGCTGATCTACAGTGAATTTGTAACCTCATCATCACATGTTCTTCTTTCATGCATGTTACCTAAAATAATTAAAACACTAGCACACACAAATTCATGAGAACAAGAATTCATGAGAACAAAGAAGCTCCTGCATAAGCTCATATGACTGGTTTACTTAACAACTAAAAGGTGTGTAACATATGACATATCAGTCAATTCTAGAGTGTAAATAACATAGTGCTAAAGAACTTGGAAACAGAAGAGTCAATAAGTCCATTAATTGTCTCTAATGATGGAAGCTTCAGTACAGAATTTTATTATAATACTTATATTTTAATTTTCAACACAAACTGTGTGTTCTACATTTGAACTGTGTTTTGGAGGTTCAATCTTCTAATTTTAAGCAGAGCAAATGTCACCACGCATGAAGAAATTTGTATCATATCTTCATCAAGTGTAAGGTCAGCATACACGTTACTAATATTAAATCATCACAAACATATAAAAATGTTCTCAGCATTTCTCCCTCTTGTATCTTTGTCTACAGATGGGGTGAGCATGTAAAGTGTTTGGAGAGTGTGAAAGGGGTGGAAGATGGCAGTAATGCCCATTATCCTCCATAAGAAACATGCTTTGATGTTAATGGCCATCATCAAAGTTACTTGTATGGTGATACCTAGAATTCCTCAAGGGAGTTACTTGTATCTTGAAGGAAACATATTCATTTCATAGTAGCATTTCATAAGATAGTTCACCGAACTTGTAAATAAACACCTATTGGGTCCCAAAAAACATAATGCTAAACTTCATGGCAACTAATTACTGATTAGGAAAATACAGCCTTGCACATTGGCACAGGCTTGAGGGTTTATTTTTATCTAAAAATACTTAAAAGGTTAACTTAAATCTTGGAGCATATGTAAAAAATATGCTTGATGTCTAGACCCTTTTCTCCTTAGTAAGAATATGAACAATTCTAAAAGTACACGCAGCATGCCTCCCACAAGTTCAGCGTAATGCTTAAGTTGGCAATGAAATGCTAGTTTCATCCTAACCAATTGTGCTAAATCTCTAAAAGAAATTAGTCTGTAGACTCTGTACCCAACTAACAATGTTAGCAAGACTACATAAACAGGTAATGATTTAGGGGGAAAATACGAAAATTGGTTTTACCCTGATTACAGAACCAAATAAAAATTTTCAAAATACTACATCACATTGAGAAATCATTTCTTACCGGTCCAACTTGAGCAAAACTAACAAGAAATTCCCTCATTGCAATTCACATCCTACTCTAGAAGATACAAAGTCTCAAGCAAACAAGAACACACAACACTTACAAGTTACAAGCCCTCGAGATAAAGTTACAAGCTTGTTGGATTAACGCAAAATTAATTAAGCCATGTAAAACTGCATGTACAAGGAGAAAAAGAGAAAACTAACCAGTGTATTATCAAGAGTTCCAACAAGAATAAACTTGCCATTGGGAGAGAATTTGGCAAAGCTAACAGGAGGATGTTCATCATCGATCAAAGTCTTGATACAGTGGCCGGTGGAAGCATCCCAAATCCTACAAAGGCCATCGTAGCTGCTGGAAACAATCATGGATCCGTCCAAATTGAAATTGACGGAGGTGACAGGGTCGGAGTGGGCGGGGAGCACCTTGAGGCATTTCCCGGACTTGACATCCCAAATGCGGACGGTCTCGTCGAAGGATCCGGAGGCGAGCATGTTGGATTGAGGGTTGAAAGTGAGGCAGAAGACGTAATTGGTGTGGCCGGAGAGGGTTTTGACGAGGGAGCCGGTGGAGACGTCCCAGAGGCGGACGGTGCGGTCGTCGGAGGCGGTGGCGAGGAAGCGGCCGTCGGAGGAGAAGGCGAGGTCGGAGATGCCGGCTTCGTGGCCGTGGAACTCGTTGTGGGGAGTTTCGGGGGAGGAGAGAGCGTAGGTGCGGGCGGTCTTGTCGGCGGAGCAGGAGGCGAGGAAGCGGCCGTCGTCGGAGAATTTGACGGAGGAGATGGCGCGTTTGTGGCCGGAGAGAGTGTGCTTGAGGCGGTAGGGTTTGTAGGAGTCCGTGGAATCCGTCGTTGAAGCCATTGTTGTTTCTGTCTAAATCCTCTTTACCAATTCAGGGGTTTTAATGCTGGGTTTTCCTCTTCCTTTTCGAATAAAAACTCACACCATTAATTTAAAATTTTGAAATAACAGCCTATTTAAATTATGAATTTTAATCAAATTCTACTTATTCCCAATTTATTCAATTCCTGAACAGATCAACATTTTCTTGTGATGTTAAAAAGGCATTGTTTCAATAAAATTAATAAATAAATAAGATTAAAAATAGTAGTACTAAGTATTTTGAGCATCAGCAGTGGGACGGATGTCCCGGCGGGCATCCCGTCGGACTTCCCAAAAACACCTTCTGCCACGTCATAAGGACCTCCCACTACACTGCCACGTCATAAGGACATCTCACTGCATAGTGGCGGACATCCCGACGGACTTCCACAATAATAAAAATTCACAAATTCACCAAATTATTCAATTTACGAAATTAAAACAATTTACGGAATTCAAATTCAGACACGATTACGGAGAAAATGCAACCACTTTATTTAAAAAATAAACATACATAATTATTTTTTAAAAAATACATAGTTCACCAACAAAAAAAAACAACCCCAAGCTTCGACAAATGCAGCCCCCGCGCCACCACTGGGCAGGGGTGGCATCCCCAAATCGCGCCTCAGATTGTCGATGGCGTCCTTCAACATCATCTTGTACAAGGGATCAGTCGCTGCATGCCTTTTGTCCATGGTTTCGAGCATGCTCTGCGTTATCTGCAGGCGGGCGAGATGGTTGAGCTCGGGAGTGACCACGCAAGGAGCTTCCGATTGGACCTCGTGGGACCTTTTGGCGCTTCCCCTAGCCATCCGCATCGCGGCCTTTTACCCAATCGGGCGACGGCGGCGGGAAGACGATTGAGGGGTCGGGATCTCTGCCGGAAGCGTTGGTCTTCGTTCGCTTCGGCCAGCTAGCTTCAACACCCGCTCTAAACTTGGCGTAAGTCTGCACCACAAGAAAGACCTCCCAATATTTGAACTCTTTGAAACCCAATTCACTGTGGGGAAACTGCTGGTGAGATTGAAGCTTCACATCATCGGCGGACATGCCGCTGGTAGCCGTGCGGAGGTTGTTTTGGTAGATGCCGGCAAATCGGCTGAGCTGCCTTCTCAGCCGCTCCCACTGTTTCCGGCATTGCTTTCCATCGTAAGGCTTCCCGTCTGACAGTTTGAATTCGAGGTAGCTTTGGCTAATGCGCCACCACATTTTTTCGATATGTTGGTTAGCCCCGACATAGGGATCCTCGACTACACTGACTCAGGCCTTCACCAGCGCGACTGACGAGCTTCTTTTTGGTGTGTCTAGAAGCTAATGATGGTTAGTGAAAGCGTGTTCTTAAAAACACTGAAGAAAACCCTCGGTCCAAGAAATCCGCTAGACACTGGGTCTAGGAACTCAGAGAACCTTAAGCTACCTGTCGTCGGACACACAATCACTTCCTTAACTTCCTCTTCAAAAACCCTCAACCCGTTTAGCTAAAAAAACTAGTACGTGGAAGTAGGGATCGATTCCACAGAGATGAATGCGCAAGTAAACATGTTCAAAGACTTGGGGACTATTTTTGTGTTGGCTGCTGCCACGCAATTTTAGGGTTGAGTTTTTTTATTTTATTTTATACTAGACTTGGTAATTGAAATATGCTACTCTAACAACTAGATCTAGGCAGAAACTTAAAAACATGCATATAAACCGGATTAAGCGAGACAATTACTCAATCGAAAGAACTATTTCCAAAAGTAACCTAGGCCTGGGAAAACAACTGAAGATAGGGACCATTTTCTGAAAAGGTAGAGTACAGTTAAAAAGCTGCAAAATAACTAACTAAAGGACTAACTAACAGCGACATCATCTTCTCCAACATTTGGCATGAAACAACCAGTAAAAACAGAGCGAAAACGTAAATCAAAACGAAGCAGACGGAATTAAAAGCAACAAAACCGAAGAACAGTTAAAACTAAGGCAGATCTACGGCTACTAGACGAAGCAAAGTAAAAACGAAAGCAGAAAATCAAAGATCTATGCACAACTCAGTTCCCCTGTTCAGATCCACACTTCGGATGCTAAATCCACTCCGGATCCAAGCATCCGAGACAAACTCCGATCAAAATCATCTCCATAACTGCCGATTCACCACAGATTAACAACAACAACCACAGATCAACTCAGATTTCCCAGATCAAGTACACAAAACATCCAAAGCAGAGAATAACAATCAACCTCCGAAACAAAACCTCAAAACATAGAATCAACGTAAATCAACACAAAATCAACACCATCGTGACGTAAAATAAACTTCATAGATAAACGATAAGTAGCAAACGAGCAATCGACTTCGAAAACGGTGAAGTTCGACGGAAATCAAAACGCAAAAGCTGAAAAGTAAACAATTGTATCTTCGCCCTCCTTGAGGACGGTGTTGCAACAGAATTTTCCGAAGATGAACCTCTAAACTACCCCAAAATCCCCATTTTTCCCAAGTGTGTGAGTGTGTGTGTGAGCTGAGAGCTAAATCATGTATATCTTGTGTGTTGCATGCTCCTCTTTATATAGGCGTGGAAGTGGGTCCAGCAGGGGCTCTTTTGTGTGAATAGTCTTCTTTGCCCTCAGCTTTGGACTCCCTTCGTCTAGCCATTTTCTTCCTTGATTCTGCTCACTTTTCGTCTCCTTTATTCGCTGGTCCACTGCCTTCAGTTCTTCCTGGACCTAGCGAATTCCTTCACACACCTGGCTTAAAAATTGTGTTAGACCTAGTAATTGGTGATTTTTCATCACATAACCGATGCATGAAATTAGCCTTATTAGCGACACACTCCCATATGCTCCAGATGGTCCTCCTTCTCCCACCGGCTTCCTCCTTCCCCTCGGCCCCCGCCCCACCCTCGTTCCCCGCACGCGATGACGAGGTAATGCCCTTGCCCTTCCCTCTACCTTGCTTCCGCGTCCTCCCTGCCGCCCCTGGCATCTGAGTGGGAGACTCCCTGATCGGAGATAGCCCCAACTCCTCAAAAGAGAAAGTCTCGATGTCAGTGAACTGAGTCTCCAGAGGAGTACTCTAGGGGAATCACTAGATAATAAATCCATATAGGGGCGATAGACATTGTCCCCAGGTGATTGGGGAGGCCCCCTGCCTGTTCCCCCCGCAGCGGTAGGGGGTCCCTGCATCATCCCGGGCATTTGGGGCATCATCCCCAGCATCGCGGCACTCATCCCCGGCATTTGGGATATTTAGGGCATCATCCCACCCATTCCTGCACACCAAGGGTACATATTGTAGTACCCGGGCATCATCCCGGACATCGGTGCACTTCCACCGGCATTTCCCCCAACTCTAGTGGAAAAAATCGGCATTTGTGACTCGCTTGTGGTGGGGGAATCACTATCGTGGTGCTCCATTTATCTTTAAAAGAAATGAAAGTAGAGAGAGAGAAACACGTTAAAACAAGTGGTGTGAATGAAATGAAGTTCAACGAGCCGTATATATATAGAGTTTTAAAAAAAATAAAAATATATATATAAAATTAAACATCGAGAGGTCCGCCGGCGACGTCCGTCGGTCCGACGCAATGGAGGACGTCACGATGGACGTCCCCGGAATGCCGCAGAACTCCGCTGTCCGCATCTCTCGTCCGCGTCCGCCTCCCTGCTGTCTAATGGCGGACGTCCCGCGCGGACTTCCGGCACACCGGGACGGCCGCCGTTGCAGATGCTCTTATTTTAGTGAAACATATCGTTTTAAACACTACTCCCTCCGTCCCGCTTTAGCAGTCCCGGTTGAGTCGGACACATGTTTTAAGAAAAAAATGTTTGAGTGTGTAATAAATAAATATTGTAGTGGATGTTGGGACCCATTTTTAATTGAGTGTCCAATAAATAAATGTTGTAGTAGATGTTGGGATCCACTTTTAACACTTTTTTATTAGTTGTAGTGGATGTTGGGACTCACTTTTAATACTTTTAATACTTTGTAGATATTTTTTATTAATTTATCTCAACCGGGACTCCTAAAACGGGACGCCCAAAATTGATCAACCGGGACTCCTAAAACGGGACGGAGAGAGTATTAAAAGGTTACATTTTGTACAAGAGTGGGACGTAGAGAAAAACTGAAACTTCGTAGTAGTATTTAATTTTTCATGCTCAAAGGTTATGAGATTCACCAGAATCTCAAATTTCATAATTTCAATGACTATTAATCCTTAAATCTAATGTAAGATCAATTCAAATTACAACTAATTTATGTTAATTAATTAATTTACTTTAAATAAAACTTACTAATAATTTTCATAATGCTTAGGGAAGAGCTTTGGTGAAACATTTTGTATGTACCATGTAATTACCCCAAAAATTCAGACAAGTTCTTGTTTATTGAGAAAAGCAAAATATTGCTTTAGCATTTTTTGTCTATAGAATATGCAGAGAGCTTGAATTCTATCTGAAAATCCTCTTCTTTTTCCTCCTTGATATCTACACAGCTCTAAAATCTGTTTTGCTGCCTCTACCGTCTGTCACAACTTCTTCACTACTTCGTATGCAGAAATATGCACCTCCGCGCATTCCGACTCCCACGAAAAATCCTTCTTCATCCCATCTTTTATCCTTCTATTCCACTCTAATGGATTGTTCTTCTGCAGATACACAACAACCCTTGAGTCAAGAATCAAGATATATATCCTCTATCGACATGAATGAACCATTTCAGAGAAAGATACGAACAATTTCATCTAACGCTTGGCCAAGAGACATATTCCCAAATGTAGAGTTGATATACTGTGCGAATCTACTTCTTTTGCTACTATCATTTCCAAAGTCTCTGCGAAAGATTATTCCACAAATGTGAGATTTTCGCATCATAACAAGTGTATATCTAACCAGTAACGCATCAACTCATCACCTGAATCTGCTGTCAGGGAAGTTTACAGGTATAGGAGCCGTTCCATATTTTATGGCCTTCAGCTATTGGATTGGAAATGAGAGATGAGTTTTCGACATTGTGGGTAACGCTTTTACAAGTATGAAAGAAACACTTACGGGCACTTGAAGCAGATGATCATCAAGAGATGGGCAAAGCATTATGTCAGATCCTGATATGATCAAATGTGATAGTCCCTCATCATATTCATCAATGAACCTCACATTTTTATCCTGCAAAAATGAGTAGTGTTGGGCATTGATTTCACATAGGTAGACTGGAAGTTTATTGATGGAAAGATAGTGAATGAAGTTCAAAGAATGACAATGTGTCATAGTTACAAAGGAAGACATCAATTATAGATCATATTAATCTGCCAAAATGGAGGCACCATAGAGTGAAAGCGAGAGTCATTGGGATTAAGGGTTTAACATAGCCTTTTCTCGGGTGAGCTAAAGAGCCAACAATCAAAAACTTGATTCAGTTCAGCTATATAACCTTCTATACAGGCATCAGGAATTATCACTTAAGTAACTAAATCGAATGAAGATTCAAACATAATGCATTTGCTTTCATTCATAAAAAGGAACACAATTTCCAGGATACCAACTAAAATTTGTGGCTTCGAATATCAATAATGGTGGAAGATGGAATTGATTGGATAAAACATGCATCTGACACTGATGGTGAACAAAGGTTTCACTGTATCTGTCGTCATTGAAATAACACCAGTTCAAAAGTGCATTAAAATATCATATTGGTATGGAAGCGGGAATGCAAAAAAATGTACAGAACCAATGGACAAGTAGATGCATTTGGGTAACCCAAGAATCTACCCTCACCTCAGCCTGAAAATTCTCAAATGACGTCGTCATACCGGGTATTTGGCCATATCTCATGAAAACGAACTGCAGATAATGACATCCAAGAATAAGACATATGGAACAATCAAGGTCAAGTGAGTCAGTGACAATTGTAGTTGGAAACATTGCTGGCTAAATGGTATCTTACCTTAAGCAGATCTACAAAAATATGGTAATAAGGCATAAGCTAATACAAGTATACATCTCATTCAGTCTTATTAAGATAAAATTATCCAAAATCTAGAGAAAGTACCTGAACTCCCTTGCTGGAAGCCATCCAACAAAGTTTTTTCATCTTGTCAAAGTCCTCTGACATGCCTATGTAAATGCATCCAACCTGAAAATTTGCAAATTTTAGATTGCCACATTATTGCCATAAATGTAAACGAGGGCTAGTTCATGGAGTTCCACTTGCACTTCAATTCCACTGAGGCTGAAACTTACGAGTATGTTTGATGCTCCTTCTTCTAAACCCAAATGCCGTTGCAATGCAAATTTGCAGATCAATTTCCCCTCCATATCATCTGCACTGTAGTGTTGTGGAAGAAAATTATCACGCGAAGGATCCCAAGTCATTTTATCAAATCCAGAAGGAGAAATAACCAACTTTTCCCTGCAGCCAAACCCAGAAGATAACTCCGAGATTATGATTGAGATCACACACATTGGAGCTTGTGAAGACTTGCACCAGTCAAATTTTACTCAGTTATGATCTATGAAAATGGACAGGATAGGAAGCATAATGATGATTTGGGAAGTAATGTTGTAAAGTTTTAAATGTAGGAACTAATTGTTCATAATTTTTAAAAAGCAATACATACTTGTGTATGGCCAAGGTGGGTTCCAATCCATGTCCCAGCGCACTAATAATATGGCCTTTTGTATGAACAGACGACATTATTATCACTTTATTAGAGTAAACAACTCCACCCTGCATATGGCATAAGAGAAGAATTAGAAGAAAGATAAAGGGAGGATGTGCACAAAGATGAAACAGGTTGAAATCATATCTAAAATAATACTGTTACCAAGCGGAGTGGTATCAAAAGTTCTTAACTATAGCTAATCAGTTTAATTTGTTTATTCCTGATACCATATGTAATTATGCATTTACAGTCCATTATATTAAAGAATCATGATAAGAAAAGGACATCAGACAATAATCAATAAAGGGCATAAAAGTCACCTTTAATACGTTCACAAGATGAGACTTGTTGTTATCTTGCAGGCGATCAGGCCGAAGCAATGTAGAAGGATCGAGCCCACACAGTGCCAACTTTTCAGGTTGTTCAAGGGACTGCAAATAATAATTTAAACCTAAAATTGATCATATCCCCAATATCATACTGAGAGGTTAAAACCTGCAAACTAGTAAGGTTAAGAATCCAAACAATATAGGTGATGCTTACCTGGGAATCAAAACCTTGGCACGTCAATACTATCCTAGTACTTTCAAAACCCTGTAAATGAATAATACTTATATTATCAAATCAAGTGATACATCAGAAACAAAATAACTGAGGCAGCGTAAGAAACCCAGATAAAATAACAGAAATAAGGGAGTTGAGGACCTAAATCTTAAGATCTTATACTGGCACAATGCATTTAGTTTGTTCGGTATATGTTTCAGAAGACTCGGATTGTTCAAAACATACCTGATTGACAAAAACATCCCAGAAAAGAGGGCCAACAAGAGAGGTTTGCCAATTGTGTACATGAAGCACATCAGGCCGCTTTCCCAATTTAACTAGATAGTCCAGTGAAGCACGAGAGAAATAGGTGAATCTGACAACAAAAGATAGCGTGATTTGGAGTTAAGAACCTAACGGACATACGGCCGATGTGCATTTAGTTAACTAACAAACAACTAAAATTACACCAAGTTGTAACTAGAAAACCAAGCTTACAACTTACAAGGGTTGTAAAGTAAGTTGAGTTAGCTCGTGAGACACTCAGAGCTCAGCTTGATAAAAAAAATTTAGTTGAAACTTGACTTTTTAGGAATTAGAAGTTAGTTGAAACATCATAAGCATTGTGAAGGTAATAAAAGAGGAGGTCAAATTCCACCAACCTCTCAAAGTCATTTGAGTAACCATATACTTTATCGTGGCTAAAAAATGATGAATAATAGACGGGCTCTATGAAGGTAACTCCAATGCCATAAACAACCCTGTGTACAAAACATTCAAAGCATAAGAAAAAGAAGAAGAATCTGTGTAATCTTTTAGCAGTCATAGGTTCCTATTCACTGTCAGTATAATATGCATAACATAGTGCAAGAGCATGCTCACCCAGTCCAGATCTTGTTTCCGTGCAATTGACCGTTAAAATATGAGTAGAATTCTGCTTCAACTTCTCGTAAGCCGTGAACTTCATCCAGGTTCAAGCAGGCATACCTATTTCAGAATTTATTCCAGCAACTCAGAGTCCAGACATAATGGAATAACTCCATATATAACATACTCCGTACCTAACTACTAGAAAGTTATTGTTTAAGAAATGTTAAGAAAGGTGTGATTCATAGTGAAGCCAACAGACTCGAGTACACTTTCATGGAAATGTTAAAGTTGAGTACACATTTTTGATAGAAAAAAAACAGAAAACATGGCTTACTACCACTGGAAGCGCTTACTACCACTGGAAGTGAAGACAGCACCTGAACTGCTGAAATTGCAAATAGGTGTCCATATATGTCCGACCTTTGGGCTTCCCTAGGTTCAATTATTTTAAGGCCCTGATAACTTAAGATTGTATGATAATTATCGAATTATCAATGTTTCTTTCAGCCATGAAAACTAAGTCTAAATTGATAACTATCTCTAGTTAATTAGCTATAATATCTCTTTGAAATTCTGACTTGTTTTTGTTTGCAGCGATATTTTTTAAAAGAATTAACTGAGTTTTGGTTTGCATGAGTTATGAGCCGTACATGTACATCATTTAACCACTAGCAGTACCCCAGCCTTACAAATCTCTTGAAGTAGAACTACATTGTCTAAATATTTTTCCCGAAAGAACTTCTTGGAAGTAACCCAAAAGAATGATGATGTACTGGAGGAGTAACTAGGTTTCAGACTCTACCTCCCAACAAGACAAAAATGATCATACTAAACCAAGACAAACTAGAATGTTCATGATTACTTGGGCAAAATAACCTCAACAAGATTTCCCTTCCTTTGTAGAGCACAAGATAAGCCAGTGATGTATGGTGCCAAAGATCCAACAGAAACCACAGGTGACATTTCTGTACAAATATGTATTATGTGGAACCCATTCCTGAAACACAAATGGCAAAAAGAAATTATAACTTCAAGCAAAGAGAAGAGAATCATGACTATTAGAATGAAATCTGTTCGGGCAGAAAGCAAGACACTAGGAAACTGAAACCTAAGTACAACATTATGCAAGCAAGCACAAAAAAAGGGAAAATGGAGATCTAAATAACAGGATATACAGAGAAATATCGAGGTCAAGACTCTTTCACACATGCAGAGACGAATAGTTCACATTCTCGATCAAATTGATGAAAATTGACCCGCTGCTTGTTATTCTGTACAAAAAGGAGTCCTGCCTAATTCACAAATTCGTGAGAAGATACTGAACTTTGCTTTACAATGAACTATAGCATTAAAGAACTTCTAGTTTTGATTTTTCTAAATTTCATTGGTGGTGACTTAAAACGATTGGACTTGCATTTAGCAAAAAAAAAGATGCCACTCAAGAATACAAGAGAGTAACTGCTTTCTTTGTATTCCCTCCGTCCGCGAATAGGAGTCCCATTTTTTTCCGGCACGAGTTTTAAGAAATGTTAAGAAAAATGGGTGAAAAAAAGTTAGTGGTATATGGGTCCCACTTGTGTACATTAGTTTTAAATGAAATGTGTGTGAAATGAGTTAGTGAAGTTTTGGACCATGATACCATTTATAGTAAAAATGAACTGAGGCTCCTATTCGTGGTTAGACCAAAATGGAAAACCGGGACTTCTATTCGCGGACGGAGGGAGTATGAAGTATAAGTTGTTCCATCGTAGTATTACATTTTGAACATCTATATTAAAAATGATGAGGGACCTAGCTGAGTAACTGCACCGAAAGTGATGATCCTTTACCCTTTGGTCGTCTTAGAAAAACGACGCAGCTCAGCCAGAAATTCAGCATCGTTCATGAGAATAATGTCATGTATATCATCAGCCAAACCAACCCTTGAGTCAATCACTAGTCTTCTTAAATCAGATGCCTCCGTACTGCCAATCACTCCATTAAGGACTAAAGCATCTATTCTGAGAAGCAACTCTGAGCTGATCATAAGTTTATCTGTTTTATTGTGCAATGCAACATTAGATTAGCTTAGTAGCATTTCCTCTCTCCTTCTAAGAAATTAATTATCATGAATAGCACAAAATTAAGCCTTCCTAATGCATAAAGAATTAAAGATATTATGTCTATATTATAGCATACTCTTCTGATTAATACGCATTCATGCTGCTTCACTAGAAGACCAATCCCATTTTGAATATTTGACTAAAAACTAGTTGTCATTGTCCAACACAAGGTAAAACTCTGAAAAATGCCTACACCTGCCGCTTGATATTGCAATTACTGAATTACTGAGAATAAGATTAAGCATTGCAGTGAAGTGAGAACTGCATGCATTAGTAGCGTGGGAACCTTTTCTAGCAGTTGCCTGATTTTGCATCTCCAATTGCTCTATCCTCTGAAGCAATGAGTTCCTTTCGTTATTTACCCTCCCGAGCTCTTCCATGGCCAGGAGACGCTGTTTGTTCAAGTACATGATATCTGAACGATAATCATTGGGCACAACATATTGCCACCTAGATTAGATCCCCATTGGGCAAAGATAATGTGACACATATACACAAGAAAGTAGACCAAACATACTCTGCTGAGCTTCTTCAAACAGCTGCCATATGTCTTTCCTCTTCCTCTCTTCCTTTCCATCATCATCGACATCAAGGCTTCCCAACCTAATTGGTAAAAGGAATGAATAGTTTGGTGACTAATAAAAATCAAGAAATAAAAAAGTTATCTCTAGTCTCTAGTAATTTAGCACAAAGCCCTTACTCCCTCGAGATAGGAGCTTTAGACAAGCCGTTGCTCTCTCTAGTGTTCCTGAAACAGTATTACAGTAGTTCTAAGCTGATCCACAATCGAAATCTTAGAAATTACTATCTAAATGACAACATTTTAGATGCTAATTACACAAGAAATCGATACAAATACCAACAGCATGTGGCATGTTAGAGCTTCAACAAGCTGTCAGTAGAGATATCACAATCCGCAGGATAGTACAGAAATGAGACCGCATTTTATCAGCAAGGAAGCGATGAGCAACAAATTGCAGCCAAAATTATCAATTCGCGATTTGATGTAATCAAAATTCAGTTGAAAATTGATATGAAATAGACGGAAGCATTTGTATAATTCAGCGAAATATTACTACTACAATTGGTACCTTGAGCAATTGAGGAATTGAGGCATAGAGCATCTTCGGTATGTTTTACTGATGTGTGGGGGAAATGGAAATCTTGGGGTCGAAGTAGTGACGAGAATCTCCATAATTGGAGTACCCTATTGGGAAGCTGTATGCATTTGTAAATTGTGAGTTTTGGAAACACTCGGATGAAGATAATTCAACTTTTCGGTATAGACGCTGTCATTTTACATTTTGCACATTTTACTCTCTTCATATAAACTACCTTCCCTCTCAAGATGGTCTTATTTTTTAGTGGCGCAGAATTTTATAAAATATAGTTAGATGAATAAGTAGAGGCAACAAAATAATTAAATATTTTAATAAAGAGATAAGAGAGAATGATCTGAGTGAGACAAATTGAAACAAAAAGATGGATATTTTGAATGGGAAAGAGTAAGTAATGAACTTGAACTGGTTACTGACTCTTGTCATGATGACTCATACATAGTCATATGGTGTATAAAATAAATTAAGATATATTTTAATTATAATTATAATTATATTAATTTTAAATTTGAATTTTATATTGTTGTTTGGGTGTCTATGTTAAATATAATATTGTATTAGCAAAATGTTTAGTAGATAAAATTAAATTAAATTAAATTACATAAATAAATACATTTATCTCATGATATTAAAGAAACTAAATTTTATTAAAATAATTAATCTTAAGTAGTTAACTAAACATCGAATAATTAATCAATTAATTCAATATTAATTAATCAAAATCAGATAAATTTCTCAGTGGAACATCAACAATATAACTCTGAGAAATACCATGAATGTGATTCAAAATCAAGTTAACACAATCTAGAAGCACTTAACTCATCCACTTTCACCACTTGAGTAATCCAACTACATTGTTTTTTTTAGTGATATTATTGTCTGCGTATTTCATAGAGACGAAAACAGAACCATGTCTCACCCATATATCTGAGATGGAGAGGAAGAGTGACGGGGAAGAAGAATATTATACTCCCTCCGTCCCATTCCAATGAGGCATTTCAATTCAAACGTTGTATTCTCTATTTTACTTTACTTACTCTCTTCGTTATAACTATTTATTATGTCATCTTTGCAAAACAACAGGAAAAAAAAAAAAAAGAAGAGAAAAAGAAAGCATGGATAGAGGGAGAGAATGGAATATGGATGCAGTAAACGAATGAATAGATATAGATGGGCTTAAATGGGCCGAGACTAGTCTTTAATAGGGAATATAATCAGGCCTTATATCTTGAACCAAAGTGGCCCTCATATTACTTCTTTATATAATTTTTAAGTTAGTATTGACCCATGTCGTAAACATATTCACTGGGTTTAATCAAATAACATATCCAACATTCTCTATGGTGTATGGATATTAAATGGGGAGTATATAAATATTCCAATATATTCCACTAATGTACAACATATGAAGCATCAAGACATTGATATTCATCTTCTAACTAGTACACATAATCGATGAAATAATTAATCTCACATATAATTAATCTCACATGGGCTTTAGGTACAGGTTGATAAAAAAAGCTATGCAGCTTAAACTCGACGCATAATTTATTGATTCAACTCCGTTATGATATGAGAAACCCATGGATTGATCATCTTCATAACTGTTTATTTATTTATGCGTAAGCCACTCAGAAAACAGGACCAGCAGCAAGAATTTCATCAGTGAGCTTGTCGTCCTTGCCAATCTTGTGAGCCACAAATCCTCCAAAGTTATTCTTGAAAAGCCCACCTAGTTTCAGCAGAGTCTCCTTGTAAGCTTTTTTATCCTTCCACTGCCATTCAATACACCAAACAAATCAGTAACCAACCCAAAATATTATAAACAGAAAAAGTTCTATAATTATTCTCACAGTGTTCATGGGCTCCAATATATCTGAAGGCACACCCTCAACCGCAGTCGGAATCTCAAGCCCGAAAACCTCTGTTCGCTTGTATTCCGCCTTCAACAGGCTACCCGAGTGGATCGCATCAATGATCTTGCGAGTGTATGCTAGTTTGATACGGCTCCCAGACCCATATCTGCATGATAAACAAAAGTACCATCAGATTGTAAATTCTTCTGTAATGACAGAGATTGATTAGTTAGTGATAATATATTTCTTTACCTTCCACCTGACCAGCCTGTATTAACTAGCCACCCTGTAGCACCATGCTTCTGCATCTTTTCGGCCAACATGGCTGCGTATTTTGTAGGATGCAGCATTATAAACGCTGCCCCGAAACAGGCTGAGAATGTTGCCTGTGGCTCCTTGATCCCTTCTTCAGTGCCAGCAACCTGTATAGAAATTCAATTTGGTGATTTGAACTGAAAGATTAAACGAGTTTAACGTGGATAGGCGAGGTTCCTACCAGAGCAGTGTAGCCACTGATGAAATGATACATTGTTTGAGCCAGGGTGAGCTTGCTCACAGGTGGAAGCACACCAAATGCATCACACGCCAGGAGTATGACATTCTTCGGGTGTGAGGCAACACACGGAATTTTGGCATTGGGGATATATTCGATAGGATAGGCCGCTCGAGTGTTCTCTGCAAAATAAATGGAAATCAGTAACAGAATCCAGACACTTCCAAAAAAATTGCCAACTGAATTGATGTATTATTACCTGTGACAGATTTGTCAGAGTAATCCACTTCTCTAGTGTGCTCATCAAATACCACATTCTCCAATACTGACAAATGAAAAGATAAGATAATTGGTTATGCAAGTGCTGCAGAGATAAGGTTTTTTATGGGTTTGAAAATGACAAAACTGAATTGGAATAATACCAGTCCCAAACTTGATAGCATTCCAAATGTCTGGCTCCTTCTCCCTTGACAGATCGATGCACTTTGCGTAGCAGCCACCTTCGATGTTGGATACACCGTTATCACTCCAGCAGTGTTCGTCATCTCCAATCAGGTAGCGGTTGTGATCAGTGGACAGGGTAGTTTTTCCAGTGCCTAAAATGTGCATGAATGTAAAGAAGCATAAATATGCATTCGGTACAGAGTGAAGCAAATATCTTGTTTCAACTCAAGCTCAGAGTAAGAGAGTGGGGACACATGTGGGGTTTGGCAACGGGAAAGCCCCTCATCGGAATGCTGACCCGATGAGACTTTACCTGATAAGCCAAAGAATAGAGCGACATCTCCATCTTTGCCCATATTGCAACCAGAATGTAGTGACAGAATTTGACGCTTAGGCATGAGATAGTGCATTACACTGAAAAGGCCTTTCTTCATCTCCCCGGCGTACTGGGTGCCGAGGATGACCATTTCCCTTCTAGCAAGGTTTAAATCTATGCTAGTGGAGGATGTCATGTAGTGTGTGTAACGATTACATGGGAACTGTCCGGCATTGTATATAGTGAAGTCCGGAGTACCAAAGTTCTCCAGCTCTTCAGCTGTGGGTCGGATACACCTGCGACCGACCCAGTTATCCACTTGTACAAATAAGTATATCATTTTACTTTGGAACCTTTCTGCTACGGCTAAACCTTATGCAGCTCTCTCATACCTCTCACAGAGTAATATCAAGGAGTATATCATGATTCAAGACACACATTCATATTTTCAAAGAAAACTTCAAAAACTTATCTGGTTGGGCTTATGAGCACATAGAACTGCAAACAAGAACATCATTATGAAAAAGAATAAGAGTCAATTGCATTCACTTACATGTTGTGCATGAACAAGGAATGATAAGCCCTGGCTGACACTATCCTAACTTTGATACGGTTCTGAGGATCCCAGTTCAGGAATTGATCATTCACAAAGACCTGTACATCAAAGAGTGAACTTTGTTTTAATCAAGCTTATATTTCAGCTTCTATAACATATACTTAAACATTAGATTTTTTATATAAAAACAAATTCTTGAATTCCATATCATCGAACTGAATAAAAAATTATTGGACGCCGCGCCGCTTATAGTTGAATATTTTCGTAATTTATAATACCGAATCTAAAAGATAAGATGGTTAGCTAAAAAAGGGGCAGAAAGGGAATAAGAGAAACGGCCGAGACTCCACCGCTCAAAGGATAGAAGTATGGCAATAAAGCACTAGAGAACAAAACTCTCTCCGGACTTTCAACACAAAATTTTCTACTACTAATAATTAGTACTATACGGTTTCTGAAGCTACAGCCTACAAATCAGCACTAAATGTTCATTTTTTTAAAATCATTTATAGGAAAATTCATTTAAGCCCTCTGGTTGATGGAAGGTGCAGATCATTAACACGCTTCAACAAGCTTGTACTATTTAAATTAATTAATCAACACATCATTGGATACCAAATATGTTCAGTGAATAGTCAGTATCTTTGCAGGGACCTAAAAGGACTTATCTCACTAATTAAAGTTTGGTATGCAAGAAATCAGTGCACAGACACGATACACAGTTTTTTCTGAACTGCAACTAATAGTAGATGATAGAAAAAGATTACCTTATCCAATGAATTCAAATAATCGACGGCTCTTTCTCTGTTCACCATAAATGTCTGCTCATCCATTTCAATGTTTGGTGACCCCCTAAAACACATTACACATGCACAATTAATCAATCGTTGGGTGTACAACTTTTTGTGGAAAGTGATGGAGTAAATAACTTTAGAGGGAAAGGTAGAGAAAGAACACTCACTTTCCCCACCAAAGATCATGCTCAGTGGTTTCATCCCTGACAACGCGTTTGTCTTTAGGGGAACGCCCTGTCTTGGCGCCCGAGAGAGTAGCGAGGGCGCCGCTTGACGATATGAATGAACCTTTCTCATACTTGATTGCCTGCTCGTACAGCTCTGCATTCATCGCAAAATTATCATCCAATTCTTTTCCAATAAATTTTTTTTTAAAATCAAAATAAAAATCAAAAGCCGTTTGAAAAATTACCGGCAGGCGATAGGTTGTAGAGGACGTGAGTGAATTTGAGAGAGCTGTCACTGACGCTAATGGTGGGGCTCACATGGTGGTGGTGGTGGCTCACAACCCGCGGCGTCGCCGACTTACTCGCCGGATCTCCCCTCACCACCTTGGGCCCTGTTTCTCTCGTCAACGATGCCAAGGACGCACTGATTTAAACACATTAACAAAATCACAATTAGAAGCAACAAAAGTGAAATTAAAATTCAGATCAAGCTGCGGATTCAAAATTTAGAGGGAAAATTGCATAAATTGGGCGTGAGATCAGATCGATCACCTGATTGACTGGAGCTGCTGCTTGGTGCGCTCTTCCTCGGCGAAGGGGCCTTGGATCCCGTTGAGCGGCGTAGTCGGAGCCGATTTCTTCATCTGGAGAGAATGAAGCTCGTCGATCGTCTGCGCCTTCATCGGCGTCGTGCTGTCGTCGTGGCAGACTTCGTCGGCTCTCTTCTCCGTGTGAATCTTCGCCAGACCGTTCCGCCCTGTCGCACCGTTATTCATGCCGTTGGCCGCCATTGTTTATCACTGCACCACAATCAAAGAAATTTACACATAACTAAGCGGTTTCCATCACTTCAATTTAATGCATTAGCAGTTAGATACAGCTTTCATGCTCATGATTCATTTTTTCAGCTCGGAAATTGCACTGCAACAATAATAATTTTAAAAATATTGAACCGGAAAAAGGTAGTACAAGGAAAGAGAAACGCACCAGAAATCGGAGGGGATGGAAACGGAAAACGTAAATGAAATGTGAAAGAGGTAATAATATGGAGTGGTGTATCATCAAAGTGAAGTTGATGAAGGAGAAGGTGATGAGGAAATGGCGTTTATGTTTGTTGAATTTATAGGACGTGGATGTAATACTTAACCACGGTATCAAGTCGAAAGAGTAACCATGGTTAAGTTTGAAGCCTATCCAGTCAACTTTAGTAATAAGTACTCCCTCCGTCCCCCGTTAAGAGTCACACTTTTTCATTTCGGTCTGTCCCCAATTAAGAGTCACACTTCATTTTTACCATAAATAGTAAGTACGTCTTATATTTTTACTAACTCAATTCACTCACATTTTATTATAAAATCAATATAAAAAAATAGGCCTCATATTCCACTAACTTTTTCAACCAACTTTTCTTTACATTTCTTAAAACTCGTGCCCGATCGAAGAGTGACTCCTAATAGGGGACGGAGGGAGTAAATAAATACAAATTCCATCATTATTAGAGCCTCTAATAACACCTGCTTTGTAAAAGTTATACTCTATCCAATTCATTCACAGATAAAATTCTCCAAAATTCCCAGATGTGTATTTTGTTTTCAAGAGTAAATTACAAATATAGTTATTGCGCAGATAAATCCTCATTTTTTCGGTATCTAATGAATTTCTAATAGTTATATTTGAGGTCCTTTTATAACACAAATACATACCTCATAAACAACTAACTATAAAAGCTTTTCCTTTGGATAATCTTTTCCTTTGGATCTAGTCATCATTTTACCTTGAAATCTGACTCAGTTTGAATATTTGACTTTAAATTTCAAAATCTCCGTATATATTCAAATAAAATCAACTGAGATTTCAAATAAAAAAAACTAATTGAAGTGAGTTATGTGGGCAATAAAATCACCGATCATATAACTCTAGGACTCAAATAAAATTGTCCATGGACTATATGTCTATATCTAGATAAAACAAAATATTTTTTTTGCCCAACAAAATTGAGTCGCTTCTTTTTTTTATTTATTTTGAGTCTTATCTATATTATTTTTGCTTTTACTTTACCATATATACACTCTAACTATTTATTACTCCCTATGTTCCACAGTAATAAAAACATTTCATTTTACGCACTCGTTTTTAAAAGATGATTATTAAATAGTTAAAGTGGAGAGAGAGTAAAGTAAGAGAGAGAAGAGAGAATAACGTAGAGAAGAGTGCACAATATTCTTTTTACTTTATTTTTTCTCTACTTTAACTATTTATAATTATTTTTTTAAAAATGAGTGCGCAAAATGAAATGTCTCTATTACTGTGGAACGGAGGGAGTATGATTTTTTCAAAATGAGAAAAAAAAATGACTCAATTTTTTTGCAGCGGAGGGAGTACTATTTACTCCTATTATTTATTATTTAAACTAATTTATAATTATGTAGATTTATCAGCATTTAAATGATTCCATGATTTTAATGTTAGCTCATGATTTTAATATTATATTAGGAGTATATCTTTGCGCTACAATATTTTAGTTTGACAAATTTTTCGATGGTCGATCTATGCATAGGCAGCTACACCGTTATTTTAGCCGTCCATTTTTTTATAACATTGAAGACAGATATTTTTATTATTATTCAAGCATTATATGTAACTTCAAATATTAACATAAATATGTTACAAAGTATTATGTATTTTGTGAAATTGCATATAAGTGAATCAGCGTCGGGGTAAATGTGTGGCCATGAAAGTGTCCTTCCTAGCATGTAACACAAAATCAATTTCATCTTCTAGGGCAAAAGGGATAAATGAAATAAGCAGTCACTTTTTTCAAATAGTAGTTATTAATGAACTTCTGAAAGTGTAGGTTACGTTTACTTTTCATAAAAATTAATTAATGCGCCTAATTACATTCAAGCAATCACTTAGATTGTTATAGTTATATACTTGTATATGGAGTATCAAACAATAAAAAGGATGTGTATCGATTAAAACTAGTAATGAAATATGTGTGTGAATTAGTCTATCACTTTTTTCAAATATTGATGTCCAAAACAAAGGTGTGAGGTGCGAATTCACTGTGATACACTGTAAATTTCTATTAATTTATCTATAAAAAAAACTAGTAGTAGTAATGAAATAATTGAAAGGTTTGTGGCAACATGCAGCATATATTTTGTCGTCCTTTATTTGAGATGAGTTAAAATTTTCGCTGCAAATGAAGCTTCAAGTGGCAAATTTGAGGCATCAATCTTAAATATATGGCGTCGTATATTATCAACTTGGTGTCATAAAATAGTACATTTACAATTTACAAACATAGAGTATGTGGTAGGTTCTCAAAAATGAAATTCATACAAGTCAACGATATCCTTTTATTGTAAATTCTACTATTTGCTTAAGTTTAATTTCAGCAAATATAATTAATGTGCCTAATTCTATTCGACTAAGCATTAGGAAAATGATTGCTATTTAATGGAATAAGTGATGATAGAATTGGGAGAGTTGACGATATTTTATTAAATAATACAATAGTACTAGACTACTAGTATTTGAGGTCTTTGGACAAAGGATTAATCACAATTTTGAGATATCTTTTGCACCATTTTTAAACAATTTTGATCCTTTAGCCCTTTTTATCTTGATATTGTAGTACTTTTTACATTTAATTGCTCTCTCCTGTTGTCTCTCTTTTTTCTCCATTTTTATCTCTCTCATCAGTTTAATAGTACATCTCAATTCTCTTTTTTCTCTTAAGTTCATTTATTTTAAGATAAATATTCATTGAATTGAGTAAAATTGTACCAAAACAGTTAAAAAATGGAGTATCTCAAACGTGATTGACCATTTATCCAGAGAACTCTAGTAGTATTGAATTTGTGCAAACATTTCATAAGGTTATTCTATTAGTAGAATTTTAAGATATTGATACTATTGATTTAAAATTATATTTGTATGGATTGTCTGATTTGCAAGATTGTATCACGAGATTAAATATGTAGTATATTTGGTTCATGAGATTAAATCTCACCATTTAATCTAAAATGAAAAATTATGCGATAAATAGTTATAGTCAATTCCTCTGACTAAAATAATTTCAAGACTTTATCCTAAATTATATTTTATAATAGTAATATTATTTTATCTAGCAGACCAATCCCATTGAAAAACCAAATTTTAACCTCTCTCTCGAAGCATTTTTCAGATTTGGCCAATTGACCTGGCATCGTAATCTGGCTCCACGTCACTCCTCGTCAATCTCAATTAGGAAACCATACGAGGTTTATTCGCCTCTATCTAAAAATTAAGAGCGTGAGTATATAGTTTAATTTAGACACGAATACATACCGTATTCGGATATAGAGATGACGCTTACATTTATTCGTATCGGCTCACATTTCAAGACATTTTGTTTTACTTTATTTTACTTTTTTCTTTTTTTGTTGAGTGGCAACTCCAATCCCACCACACTTCAATACAAGCAATGATTAGTTGTAAATGAAAATAAAAGGAATACCGATCCCTGAATAATACTTTTAGTCGAAATTTAGTATTTCCTCCTTTTAATAGGTATCTTATTCTGTACTTTTGGTCCGTTCATCATTTTTAATAAAGAATCTTACATTCAACTAATTTTATACAAAATTAATATATAAAAATAGAATTCGTCGTCAACTAACCTTTTTTCATATCATATAAAATATGGACTTATAATCATGGATTGGAAGGAGTATATAACTTTAAAATTGATCATAACAATCATGAACTTGATTTTATAATGAATTCTCCATAAAATTACTTTTTTTCCCTAATTCATGGGAAATAAACAAACGATAAGTTGATAAATTTATAGACCAAATTTTAAATTCATTAGAAAATACACTAAATTAGGTGATAGTTTGTGATATTTTAGACTAATAATATTATATAAAATTTATTATGTATCATTCCATATACAAAATTATATTTTAATGGGTATTTAATTTTGTCAAATGTACCGTGTAACCGAATGTGTTGCAGTACTACTAAAATATAGAATCAGAGTCAAGTGATCATATTCATTCATCTATTTTAATACTCCATTTGTCCTAAGGGCATCCATAATGACAATAGGTCAGCCATAGGCTACCCACAAAACCTCTTATCACATTATCAGTACTAAAATTCCTCCTGCCACATTATCAGGATAATCAACTGGACAAGCAATAGGCTAGCACATCAAACAAAATTTATAAAAAACAACTAAAAATTTACGGAATTAAACACAAAATACGAAATTAAATTTACGACACATATACGGGAAAATGCAATAATTTCATTTAAACTAGAAAAAGTGCGTCCTAAAAAAATTTACATAATTAAAAAAAGTACATAATAAAACAAAAAAAACTATCACCGTGCAGTCCTCCGCGCCCACAACTCTTCAATTAAATCCTTTTAGAGTTGAATATGAGCATCCACTTGGCGCATGTCGGCATGTGCCTGGAGGCGGCCGATTTCATCGCGAGGTACCCCCCTTCGTACGTTGGGGGTGGCCACGCCGTGGCTTGGATCGGCTTCATCGTCATTGGTCCAACTTGTCAGTTGTACACCTTCATCTTCGACTATCATGTTGTGCATGATAATACATGCGTACATGATAGAAGCAATGCATTCGACATGCCACAAACGCGTTGGACCTTTAACTGCCGCCCATCGAGCCTGGAGCACACCAAATGCGCACTCCACGTCCTTGCGCGCAGACTCATGCCGTTCCGCAAAGTAAGCCTTCATGTCCTCATTTGCGGATCTGATCGTCTTCACAAAGACGGGCCACCTAGGGTATATCCCATCCGCCAAGTAGTAGCCCATATCATGCCGGTTGCCGTTGGCGACAAAACTGATGGCCGAACCGACGCCCTGGCACTTGCTCGTTGAAAAGGGGCGACGAGTTGAGGATGTTGAGGTCGTTGTTCGACCCGGCTACCCCAAAATACGCATGTCAAATCCACAGTCGATAATCAGCTATGGCCTCGAGAATCATCGTGGGATTCTTTCTCTTGTAGCCGGTGGTGTAGAACCCCTTCCGAGGCAGCGGGACAGTTCTTCCACTCCCAATGCATACAATCTATCTTTGCCTAACATCCCCAGGGAACCCGTGCTTCTCCCCGTGCATACGCATCAGATCCTGACAGTCTGCCCGGGGTAGGGCTTAGAAGATCTTGGTCCTTGAATATTTCAACGACGCCCTCACAGAAATACTTCGAGACACTGCAGGGCAGTCGTCTCATCGATGTGGAGGTACTCGTCCCACATGTCTGTCGCGCCTCCGTAGGCCAACTACCTGATAGCCGCACTAGTCCTTGAATATTTTAACGACGCCCTCACAGAAATACTTCAGACACTGCAGGGCAGTCGTCTCACCGATGTGGAGGTACTCGTCCTGTGACATCCCTAACCCGAAACATGCATTATTTTGCATATTATCATATTATATTGTCATTGCATATTAAATTGTCATTTTTACTACAGAGATATTAAGTGTGTTATAAAGAATATATTTATTGTTATGTCGACTCAATATAGTCGAATATATGGATAGTTTTGATTTGCAGGAATTGTTAAAATGGAAATGCACATATTATTTTTAATATATAAATAGTTATGTAAATGTGTATGTGTATGTGCATGTGCATGTGTACCATACAGTACTAGTATTTATTAAATCGTGCCTTTATGTATTTAGTTTGAATTCTTGAAAATTTTAGTACTTTATGTATTTAGTTTGAATTCTTGAAAATTTTAGTAATAGATATAAATATATATATATATATATATATATATATGTATAATAAGTGTAATATGTGATCATAAATGTTAAATATTAATATTAAATCTAGTGTGTACATGGAAAACTACATGTACGTACAACTTTAATTCCTATATATTTTAAATGGTTTTATTATACAGGATATATATGCTTAGTACACCTACTAATTACTAAAGAAATAATAAAATAAAATAATTCAAAATTATATACGTGGCCTAGCTAATAAAATGAACACTCGTCTATGTTATACATCTTCTCAATTCCAATATATGATGTTATGTATACAAATAGGCTTGGAAAATATTTTAGTGGGAAAGAACCGAAAACAAAAAAAAATCTCTGATTGTATATATATAATTGTATATATATGGATCTTTATCTTTCATAAGAATGGAAAAGGAGATAGAAAAATCACAATATTAGATAAAAAAAGATAGAAACAGTGGTGCTCGATAAAGAAACGAGAACTTGGAGTCGGAAGGCAGAAAAATAGTCTGAAGGATCAAGGTTGAACAGGAAGAGGAGTTAGGGGTTCGGTTAGAATACTCAGGTGTGTATAAATCACACTTTTAATTTTACATGCGTTATATGATTAATTGCTATGTGTTAAATTGAAGTGAATAATTGGATTATACGATGTAATACTGATATGATATGTGTTTAATTGTGATGATGGGGATGTATGCTTGGTGCAATAAATATATTAATAGTATATTAAATTGAAATTATTGAGTGGAATATGATATGGATATGTGATTAGTGCAATAAATATGTTTTGCATATGGTATTGGAATTAATTGAATCATTAAAGGGGATCTGTGATAGTGATGTCTTGGATCTGAAATCATAGTGGAAATATTGGGACCTTCGGGTCAATCATATTGGGACCTTCGGGTCAAATCATATTGGGACCTACGGGTCAATTCACAGTGGGACCTACGGGTCAAATCATATTGAGACCTTCGGGTCAAATCATAGTAGCATACTGAAAATCCCGGGCAGATACCAGGCTTGAACTGTCACAGAATAATAAAATGAACAGAGTGGCATATGCATATGTATATGAAATTATTTTTAATATTTGTTGATTATTGTTTTATATATTGGTTAAAGAATATGTTTGATTGATGGGCAGTGGAATTAAAGGTAAGGTTTATATACACTGAGTTGTGGCTCATATAAACCACTAATATTTTTCAGGAATAAGATATCAGTGAAGTTTTTCATTGACATGGGTCGTAGGAATTGCACATGTTATCGGGGTCGGCGGCTGATGCGTTTTAGGAACCTTCTCCTCCTCATCATATTTTTTGCATGTAGATAAATGTATAGTATATAGAGTGGTGAGAGGGTCCTACTACTGTTCAAAATATTTTGAATATGTACTTGATAAATGTGGATTATTTCTTTTAAAAATTTGAATTTATCTATAGTAAGTGCATACGTCAGAGAGGGTTGGCGTGTGACAGTTTAGGTGGTATCAGAGCGGGGATAGAATCCCGCTGGGACATAGCATTCGTGCATATCATATGATACATTTTGGTTATAAGTTTCATTTGCATTTGTATTGTCATGAACATATGTCACTGAGGAGAGAAGGGTCAGCCGCCCTGCATCATCAATTAATTGTAGAAACATCTCATATACATGTTGCATCATATTGGGATTTTTGGTACATGGACCAATGATGAGGTAAAGAGGTAGAAAATTTAAAGAGCTCGGAAAAGTCGAAGTTGTTTTATGGGACTAATCTGACTAAGGCTGGGATATAGTTAAAAGTGATAGAACCGGTGTTCAATCAGATGCGTTGTATGTCAGAAGAAGGTTTTGATTATAGGGTATCTCTTCTTTGAAGCCTTTACTCTTAGTGGGAAACAGTCCCACAAGCTATGATACAACCTCTGGGTATTCAGTTCAAACGATTTTTCTAGAGAACTCAATGCTAAATATATGCAAAGAAGTGTATTGTGATAAGAAGCAGAGAAGGTTGTATCTTTAATCAAGGAACTATGTTTGTTGATTATGAGCTGACATTATTTCAGTATCTCAGTTTATCTAGACTGCGTGGTGCGAATTAATTCAGTAGAACTGCCAGCGATTATTGATTATCTTGTTCATATACAAATTTGATATTATTATGGGTATAGATTGGTTTTCACTTCATCGAACCAAGGTAGCTTGTCAAGTTAAAGAAATGGTAATATAATCATCGAGACGGGATCGAGTAATATTGTTCCAGGTTTTCTTATATTATCTAGATCGGCTTTTTGATTTATTGGAAGTGCAAATTTATCTGGATTTTCACCTTATCGGGAGACATATTTCTCTATTGAGCACTGCATTTATTTATATTTATATTTATCAACCGTCTTCATTAGAGTTTCAAGAGTTGAAGAAACAGTTACAAGAGTTGTCAGAGATATGTATGACTTAATGTTTTACCTTGAAGAGCACCAATTTTATTTTTGAAGAAGAAAGATGATACACTGCGACATTATATATACTATTGGAAGTCGAATCGAGTGACAGTGAAGAATAAATATCTATTACCGAGAATAGAAGACTTATTTGATCAATTTCAAGGTATGCAACTATTTTCGAGTACTGATTTTCGATCAAGATACCATCAGTTGAAGATAGCTAAAGAGAATATTGCAGAGACACCTTTTTGAACTCAGTACGACCATTATGAGTTTTGGTTATGCCTTTCGTATTAACTATTGCACCTACAATTATTTATGGTATTGATAAACAAATTCTCTCAACTCTTCCTGGATCAGTTAGTGATTATTTCTATTGACTTATTATATTCATGAAGTACAGATGGACATGTTAATCACTTGCAATCAATATTATAAGTTCTGCGAGATAAACAAATTATTGCAAGGTTGAGTAAGTGTGAGTCTAGCTAACTCATGTGGTATTGTTGGGGCACATGGTATCATGTCGAAGAATAGAAATGGATATACAGAATATTGAAGTAGTTTTCAACTAGAGAGTCTTGATTATGGTTGAATTGATGAAGAAATTATTACAGAAGAGTTCTTTTCTTATATGGGATGAAGCATGTCAAAACAGTTTTGATTAGTTGAATCATCGATTGACTATATCACCTATATTGACAATTTCCACAGGTACATAATATTATATTATCTACAGTGATGCTTTGCAACAGGAATTTAGTTATCTTTGGATGCAAAATGGAATTTTACTATTTATGCATCATGACAATCACGAGTACATGAAGTTTCTTATTATGTTCATGATTTGATATTAGTAGCATTATTTTGCTTTGAAGATTTGACATCCTTATCTGCATGGAGAGACTTTTTGAATTTCAGCCGATCATGAGAGATTGAAATATTTTATCAGTTACATTGGATGGAGTTTCTTAAAGATTATGATTACACCATAGAAATACCATCTTAAGAAGGCTAATGTTGTTACAAATACTTTGAGTTACAAGTCAGGCATAGTGATTACAGGGTCATTGATCACACAAAAGAGGAATGATATTATTTGGATGATTGTAGACATAACTGACCAAGTTAGCACATTTCTTACCTATACGTTGGATTTCTTTGTTATATCACTAAGCTGAAAAGTACGTGAAAGATGCAACACGATTATATGGTATTCTATCTTTTATGTCTAGCAGAGGTCCGCAATTTACTATCTATGCAGGAATGATTATATTTTAGTAATGTTTTTCACCATCAGAAAGATGGTAAGTCAGAGACAGATGTTAGAAAGAAATGAATTTTGCGGACAAAATTCTTAAAGAGGGGAAGAATTGTGACATCCCTAACCCGAAACATGCATTATTTTGCATATTATTATATTATATTGCCACTGCATATTAAATTGTCATTTTTACTACAGAGATATTAAGTGTGTCATAAAGAATATATTTATTGTTATGCCGACTCAATATAGTCGAATATATGGATAGTTTTGATTTGCAGGAATTGTTAAAATGGAAATGTATATATTATTTTTAATATATAAATAGTTATGTAAATGTAAATGTGTATGTGTATGTGCATGTGCATGTGTACCATATAGTACTAGTATTTATTAAATCGTGCCTTTATGTATTTAGTTTGAATTCTTGAAAATTTTAGTAATATATATATATATATATATATATATATATATATAAATATAGGGTTGCGATCAAATGAGATTTATTAGGCTAATTGAGAAATGAGATGCAATATCAGCCACTCATTTAATAAAAATAAGTGTTCCAGATTTTGCCACATGAAATTTATTTTAAGATTAATTAATTATGAGAGGGCATAATTGTAATTTCATGTTTTAATGGAAAGAGAGGAGAATCCCTCCCAGATCCGCCAGTCCTATTTATCCCCATCGTCGAAGCTTCTCTGGCTAGCGAATTATCAAACGATCCACCGCCGCCGCATTCGTCGCCACCAACCACACCTTCTCGCCGCTGTCTTCATCCCACGCATTCACACAGTGCAGCATATTAAACCCCACCGCTCCATTCCACCCCCACCGGCGACCTCCCTCTCAAAATCAGTCACGGATCCACTACGATCTGCATATCCGGTATCACGGCGTACTTCTCCATCACCGCGAAGTCGTGAATCGAGATCGGCCTCTCTATTGAGTTTATAGGCACAGATCTACGCTTTTTCCCGTCCAAATCGATCCGGAAATACGTCAGCGAGAAGACGCCATCAGAAAAAGCAAGGAGCTCCTATTCGCCGAGATCTCCGATTTCGCTGGATTGAAACCAGAGGATTTCAGTAGCAAGTGGCGTAGGATGGACGACGATGAGAAATTGATTTTGGTTAGGGGTTTTGTGGCGGAGCGCGCAATTTCATCCGTTGTCGGCAAGGTTTATCAAGGAATTGGTGGACGAGTACGTTGCTGGAATTAGTGATTTTTCGGATTCAGGTAATTTGTTCTCTGTTTTGGGGAAATTTTTTGGATTTGGTAGTGATGATATTGATAGCTAGGGACGAAACCTTTTTTTGTTTCAATTTGTTGGATAAACATTTGATTCAAATTAAATTATGCCAATTTTAATCATTTTTGATTTGCTGTTTTTTTAGTATTAACTTGTAGAAGATGTGATTGTGTTTTTAGTTCTCACAGCTCAATTGATGAATTTCTCATATGCTATTTTGCCATTTAATCCCCTCAACATTGATCTCTGTTGCTTAATTTGCCATTTAATCCCCTCAACATTGATCTCTGTTGCTTAATTGATGAATTTCAATGTTTAGGACTTCGTGATTGTTTTAGAATAATGAGAACTGAAAATGAGCAGTAGTTTGTTGGGAAAAATAGGTTTGAACATAGCTGATGGTTGATTATATAAGTATTTGATATGAAAATGTTTGTTGTTGACATGAATTATATAAGTCGTTGACATGAAAATGTTTGGTGTTGACATAAATTATAGATGTCGTTGACATGAAAATGTTTGATGTTGACATAAATTATACGTAAAACGTTGTTGACATTAAAATATTTGTTGTTGACATTAAATACAAGTAAAACTTTGCTATTGACATTAATTATATAGCTCGTTGACATATACAATTCATGTCAACTATGTGTACAATCCATGTCAACTACATATATAATTTATGTCAACTTCACACATATAATGTCAACTACGTCAATTCATGTCAACTATACACGAATGTCAACTATGTATATAATCCATGTCAACTACATATATAATTTATGTCAACTACACGCATATAATGTCAACTATAAGTTGTTGACATTTGATGCAGGCTATTGACATTTGATGTGTAGTCTATTGACGATAATACCCCCTTGTTGACATTCAATAATCTCGCTATTGATATGTGAATTATAAGTGTTATTTTTTAGTTGTTGACATTTTAATACGAGTTGTTGACATTCGATATTCTCGCTATTGATATGTGAATTATAAGTGTTATTTGTTAGTTGTTGACATTTTAATACGAGTTGTTGACATTCGATAATCTCGTTGTTGATATGTGAAATATAAGTGTTATTTTTTAGTTGTTGACATTTTAATATGAGTTGTTGACATTCGGTATTCTCGGTAGTGATATGTAAATTTTAAGTGTTATTTGTTAGTTGTTGATATTTTAATACATGTTGTTGACATTCGATATTCTCGATATTGATCTGTGAATTATAAGTGTTATTTGTTAGTTGTTGACATTTTAATACGAGTTGTTGACATTGGATATTCTCGGTATTGATATGTGAATTGTAAGTGTAATTTGTTAATTGTTGACATTTTAATACGAGTTGTTGACATTCGATATTCTCGGTATTGATATGTGAATTATTAAGTGTTATTTTTTAGTTGTTGACATTTTAATAAGTGTTATTTTATTGAATGTTGAAGATTTGAAGATTTGAAGATTTGAATGTTGAAGATTTGAAGATTTGAATGTTAAGAGATTTGAATGTTGAAGATTTGAAGATTTGAAAGTTGAAGAGATTTGAAGATTTGAATGTTGAAGATTTGAAGATTTGAAGATTTGAATGTTGAAGATTTGAAGATTTGAATGTTGAAGAGATTTGAATGTCGAAGATTTGAAGATTTGAATATTGAGGAGATTTGAAGATTTGAAGATTTGAAGATTTGAAGACTGTGCAGCTAGAGTTTTAGAAAGGATTTTAGAAAATGATTTCAAATACAATTTAATGAAAAGACAATTATACCCACGTGTTGACATAATGTGATAGTTGTTGACATTAAATTAATCTTGTGAATTAGTGGCTGAGATTGCACCTCATTTCTCAATTATGCTCAAAAATCTCATCCTAACAAGACCCTATATATATATTATATATAGGGATGTATTCATATCCTTTTTCCATCTTTTGTTCTATTTCCTTCTCAATCTCCACCATCCATTTTCAAGATCTAATGGCTGATTTTCATGTTAAATTGAATTATTAAAATGATTAATTTAATTCAAAAAGGGCATATTTGGGAGCAAAGATTTGCACGGTTAATTTCATTCCTTAATTCTCTCCTTCTAGTTTGGTAAATAATAATCAGCTCTATTTTCCTTAATTAAATATATTCTCTCTTCATGTTTTACGGTATCTTCTGCAATTCATAGAAGCAATTATGTAGTTCTTATTCCAGAAGTTAGTTTAGTATTTCTTCATTGATTTCAATGTTCTAGTCCAATTTAATGGGAAAATGATATCTCCGCCGCTTCCATAAGGAAGAAAGCCGTCGAGGTTGGCGCTAGAGTCGACGCTACAATCTTTCTTCTCTCCCTCATCGTTTTTTCTCCATTGAAGAACTTCTCAAGAAATTGATGTCGTCTTTTTTCAATTGAAGACGTCTGATATTATTTTGATTATTGATTATTGATAAATTTTTGTAGAAAGTTATTGTATTAAGTGTGTAATTGACCTCTATGGTTTTCTCTATTTGTTTGTGATTAGTTCGTTGTTGTATTTAGTTTTAATTTGCATCAATTGTCGTTTTATTTTCATGAAATCATCCATTATTTACAGATTTTAGTGTTTTCTTGTCGTAAGTTACAGCTTGTAAATTTTCGACAAGTAATGTTCTATATTAAGTATATAATGTAGATTGTATTAATGTACGATTATGGTTGTATAATGTATATGCAAGCTTTGAATAATGTACATTACAATGGGTTTAATGTGTGACAGAAGTTGAATCCATTCCCCTTTGGGTTTAGCAATCCATGGGGCTAGGTTAGTAGTACCCACTCACAAACGGAACCATCACAAAGGGAAGAGAGTTTGAATCATTCCCCTTGGGTTTAGCAACCCATGGGGCTAGGCTATAGCACCACCGCATGAGTTAAATTTCATTTTTTTAATGCGTTTAAGATTTGGTACAGTAAATAATGTACCAATAGTATCTAATAATGTGCACGGATCAGTGAATAATGTACGGATTGAATAGATTAATGTTGAAAGGAAGTTGAATTCATGCCCTTTGGGTTTAACAATCCATGGGGGTAGGTTGTAGTACCCACTCACAAACAGAACCATCACAAAGGGCAGAGAGTTTGAATCATTCCCCTTGGGTTTAGCAACTCATGGGGCTAGGCTATAACAAGAAATTGTATAATGGATGAAATTACATGAATAATGTACAGAATGTGCTTATTAATGAACTGCCCCGGAAATGTAATATACACCAAGTTATGTCATTGCGTACAATAATGTACATCTTCATGAATAATAATGTATGTTAACAGTTTAATAATGG
This sequence comes from Salvia hispanica, assembly GCF_023119035.1. NCBI lineage: Eukaryota > Viridiplantae > Streptophyta > Magnoliopsida > Lamiales > Lamiaceae > Salvia > Salvia hispanica. The sequence continues at coordinate 13,218,706 of NC_062965.1, read as the reverse complement.
AATTATATTATGTGTAATGTACAAAATGTGTCTAATAATGAACTCTACTTCAATAATTACGTACAGAAAGTTAAGTGCTTGTAGACAATAATGTACAATTTCGTTACTAATAATGTACATTAACAGACTAAAAATGTAAAATTATTATGCATAAATTGTTGACAGTGGTAGGATTAATAACATTCAAAACGAAATGATAACTAAGACTAAACCGAAAACTAGAACTAATAATGTTTTTAGGTACAAGATACATCAAGATTTCCTCTTGCCCTTATGAAGCTCTTTCTCCTTCGCCATCTCTTTAAACATTGGACAGTTTCTAGAGTCGTGATGTCTCATCTCATCGCAAGCCTTGCACCGTCTAAGAGGCCTAGTAGCCTCCTTTATAGCCTTTTCCCTCTTGGAAATCAGACGGGAGGCAATAGGACCTTTGCTGCTCAACCAACCTCTCCCTGAACTTTTGCGCAATCGCAAGTGGAAGAACATCATCCACCGCTTCGTCAATATCTAACCTAGGCTGCTTCGCCGCTGCCCAAAAATCAATAATGTATCGCATTAATGCACAATACTAACTGTATAATGTACAAAAGTAAGCAAATAATGCACCAATGAATATTACATTCTATCAACCATTGACCTTTTATAAAACCGATGCATTTAAAGTAAAACAAAAAACATAATGTACACCACTCCATACAATAATTTACACCACTCCCTACAATAATGTACAAATGGCAACAAATAATGCAAATATGAATACAAATTTCACTCAATTTTCAGGCATTTTATCAAACCGACTGATGTAGATTCAAACAAAAAAGTAATGCACACCACTACCTACAATAATGTACACATTGCATCAAATAATGCACGAATGAATATAAAGGCAAATGCAAGACAAACCAAAAATCAACCCAGATACGATTTCATCTACCAAATCGCCCAATACACAATTGGAAACCAGTCATTCACTACAAACTTCAATAATGGACAGAACCCTATCAAAAATGAACACGATTTTACGATTTACGAAAATCTCGACCAAAACAAGTGTGAAAAACGTGATATTGTTTAGGAGAAAACATTGAATCGACGATTAGGTGGTGTGTCGGCGGTGAAAATAGGCGATTAACAGTGGGTATTACGAAAAATTGAATCATTAAATGTGTCGACCAAATGTGTGACAAAATCGTCACTGTTTTAATGACGAAAATTGACGATTAGAAGTGTTTCTTACCAAAAATCGGAACTTTTGAAACCCGCCTTGTTGTCAACTGTAAATCTATCATCGCGCGGCGAAGGAATCACATTAGAACTATGAATCGTCGACCGGCGGTGCTTTTCACGGCGAAAAATCGGCGGGAGTGGTGGTGTCTCTTCAATTTGAGTAGCGGCTAGGGTTTTTCCTAGTTTGAAATGGGGGAGACGATTTGAGAATCGTGGGCTGATGGGAAGAGACGTTTGGAGTGAGAGAGAGAGTGAGCATATGGAAGGATTGCTTAAATCTCGCTCCTGCCGTTTTAATTCATGGCTGTTTTACAATTTTACCCATATAATGCACAGAATGAACCTAATAATGCAACACGGGATGATTTTGTGAGGCTTCATCTAGTCCGTCCATCATACTAATCTAATGGTTGATATTAAGAAGGAAATAGACACTAAGGGGGCAATAGGACCTTAATGCTCCCCTATATATATATATATATATATATATATATAGGATCATGATCAATTGAGATTATTTAGGCTAATTGAGAAATGAGATGCAATATCAGCCACTCATTTTTATTAAATGAGTGGTCCAGATTTTGCCACACAATAAATATTATTAGATTAATTTAATATGAAAGGGTAAAACTGTCTTTTCCCGTTTTAATTTAGGGTTCTTCACCAGATTTTATTTTTCGTCGGCGATTCTGGTGAGATTTAAGGATTGAATCATATCTCTCATTGAATCTATTTTAATGATTTATGATTCAATTGATTTGCAAAATTAGACTCAGACGGTTTCAACGATTTCAACGATACCAGATTTGCGATTCAATTTTCGAAAAATAGACGACCTGTTCGACGGATTTCTCTGTTGATTTTGACGTTTTTCGGTCGATTATACCCACTTTTATTCTGTTTTTATCCTTTATTTGTTGATGCCCAGTTAAATTTGTTCCTAATTAGTTTTTTTTTTTATTTTCTCATCTTCAGGTTCGATTTCAGTTCATAATCAACAGCTAAGTGTTATTTGATGGATTCTTCATCTTATTCCGAGTCTACGTCGACGAATGGTGGAGGTAGTTTGGTTTGATTTTCATTAACATGAATTTTTTGTGTTATGTTGGTGATTTATGCTCTGTTGACATGATTTATGTGTACTTGTTAATTATTCTGTTGACATAGTGTGTTTGAATTGGTGTATTCTAATTAAATTGGACATTTTGATCCTGGTAATTTGAAGCATGTTCTGATATTTTGGTTTACATAACTTATATCAATTGTCTAAGAATTTTACAAGAGTGCAGCCACGTCTTTAGATATAACTATAGGGGTAATTTTCTGATTTATGTGAAGCTACTTGAGAAATCAGCTCAATAATTCTTGACCGAGGAAATAAATGTTAGTCTTAGTGGATCAATGTTTGGTTGGATTTTCTTTAATGTAAAAGTCCATATGATATGACCATAATCAGAGTCCTTAACTTGATTTAAAAAAATCAGTTAGTTATTGGCTAAGCAAAAGACCATAAATACTTAGAAGGTTGAGAAACATGGTTGAGTTTGGAATCTATGGATACTTTAGGTGTAGACTGTTTAACCCTTTTTTCTTAATCAGTTGTGAGCTTTCAAGGGAAAAGTATGGGTTATGAGCTCTTTGTTGACATTCTGTTTCATTAACATTATTTTGTTGTGTTATGTTGTTGATTTATGCTCTGTTGACATGACTTGAAAATCTGTTGACATGATTTATGTTCCTTGGTAAATATTCTGTGTTGTTGCCATGCTCTTTGTTCACTTTCTGTTTCATTAACATTATTTTGTTGTGTTATGTTGGTGATTTATGCTCTGTTGACATGATTTATGTGTACTTGTTAATTATTCTGTTGACATCGTGTGTTTCAATCGGTGTATTCTAATTAAACTGGACATTTTGATCCTGGTAATTTGAAGCTTGTTCTGATATTTTGGCTTACATAACTTATAACAATTGTCTAAGAATTTTACAAGAGTGCAGCCACCTCTTTAGAGATAACTATAGGGGTAATTTACGTAAGTCTTTTGATTTGCGTTGACGTGACTTGAAAATCTGATGACATGATTTATGAATGGTGGAGGTAGTTTGGTTTGATTTTCATTAAGATGATTTTTTTGTGTTATGTTGGTGATTTATGCTCTGTTGACATGACTTGAAAATCTGTTGACATGATTTATGTTAGTTGGTAAATATTCTGTGTTGTTGTTATGCTCTTTGTGGACATTCTGTTTCATTAACATTATTTTGTTGTGTTATGTTGGTGATTTATGCTCTGTTGACATGATTTATGTGTACTTGTTAAATATTCTGTTGACATCAATCGGTGTATTCTAATTAAACTGGACATTTTGATCCTGGTAATTTGAAGCTTGTTCTGATATTTTGGCTTACATAACTTATAACAATTGTCTAAGAATTTTACAAGAGTGCAGCCACCTCTTTAGAGATAACTAAAGCTGTTATGTTGTTGATTTATTCTCTGTTGACATGACTTGAAAATCTGTTGACATGATTTATGTTCCTTGGTAAATATTCTATGTTGTAGGGTCTGTTATTCCAATTTGCAAGCCTGAGTTGAGGCCTTATGAAGGTCAAAAATTTTCTTCTCTTGAGGAAGGAATTTCATTTTATGAAAAGTATGCTCAGGAGTGTTGTTTTGATTGTCGAAGATTTGGAAATAGGTCTAGTGGTGGTGTTATTATTTTTCAGTATATTGTTTGCAATAGACAAGGATTTCATACAGTAGATTCGTTGGATGTTGATGTTAATGTATCTGAGGATGGTAATGTGTCTGATGATGATGAAGTATCTTCAAAGAAGAGACGTAGACGTGGCACCAAAAGGTGTGGATGTGGAGCGAGAATTAGTTTTAAGTTTTTTTCTGATTTTGGTGATAAGTATTACCTTGTGCATCAGTTTGTTGAGGAACACAATCATACTATGGTTGACAAAGATCATAAGAGATTTATGAAAGGTAATCGGAGTTTGAATGATGTTCATCACAAGTTTGTTGAAGATTGCACCAAAGCTAACATCGGTCCTACCTCTACTTTTAACTTATTAAAAGAGTTTTTCGGTGGTTATGATGTTGTTGGGTGTACGTTGACTGATGTTAGGAATTGTTCACGTGATATTAAAGAGAAATTAAAAGAAGTGGATGTGCAAATGATCCTAAATCAGATGCAAGAGAAGAAGAGAATTTGTGAAGGCTTTTTTTACAAATATCAATTATCACCTGAAGATAATAAGTTAGTGAGCTTATTCTGGTCTGATGCTGAGTCTCGGAAGCATTACCACATGTTTGGAGATGTTGTAGCATTTGATACAACATATTCAACAAACAGGTAGTTTATTTATTATACTTAGTAATTGACATAGATAGTAGTTGATATGGTAGTTGACATATGATACATTTGTACTTTGCATCATTTCTGATTTAATAGTTGACATAGCATATACCTATAATTGACATTATTGATGTTTTGTGTTGATGTATTTGTTCAATAGGTATCGTATGGTGTTTGGTCCATTTACCGGGAAAGACAATCATGGGTGTCCTATTGCGTTTGGAGCTGGTTTCGTATCCGGTGAGAATTGTGATGCATTTTCATGGCTTTTCACTGTATTTGTTGAATGCATGGGTGTTGCTCCAAGAATCATAATCACTGACCAAGATTGGGGAATGAGGCTTGCCATTGAGAAGGTATTACCTGGTACAAGGCATCGTTTGTGTATGTGGCATATTATGAGCAAGTTATTTGAGAAGATACCTAAATCAATTTCTGATAGAGAAAAGTTTAGTAAGGAGTTTAAGTCTTGTGTTTGGTCAGAGTTGTTAGATCCGGATGAGTTTGATATATTATGGACTAGTATTGTTGAAAAATATAGTGTAGAAGATCATAAGTGGTTTAAGGATATGTTTTTGATCAGACAGATGTGGATCCCAGCCTTCTTTAGAGATGTTCCTATGGGTTCTTTAATGAGAACAACATCTTTTTCAGAATCTGAAAACAGTTTTTTTAAGAGGTACTCGAAACCGTTGTTCAATTTTGCTGACTTCACTCTTCAGTATAACAATGCCATTGATGCTCAAAGGAATCAAACTGAAAGGCTTGACTATTATGATTCTGTAATCACTCCAAAATATGTCACTGATTTAGCATTTGAGAAGCAATTGGGATCTGTTTACACAGATAGGATGTTTAGAGTGGTACAAGATTTGATTGTTGAGGCTGATAAGAGTTGTCGGATGATTAGCATGTCCACATTGGAGAACATCGAGGTCTTCAAAGTTTCTGATGCTAGAAAGAAGATCTTTACAGTTAGACATGAGATAGAGACTGAGTCATATGAATGTGAGTGTAAACTATTTTTAAGGTGTGGTTATCTATGCAGCCACCTTTTTTTCATCCTCAGAAACAAAGATGTCAACAATATTCCAGAGAAATATGTTGGTAACCGTTGGCTTAAAAGTGAATTACTAAAGGCAGTTCATGGTCTCACAATTGATGAAAGTGCGTCTGACAGAGGTATGCAAACTGTTTTCTATACATATTTCAGTTTAAGTTTTAGCATGTGTTGTTTAAGCTGTTGACATATCTTATATAGACTGTTGACATCTTATATATGCTGTTGACATTTTATATGTGCGCAGGTTCTAACAAAGATGACAAACTACAGATTGCTAACAGGTGTCATGGTCGTTACTTTGGTCTATATCAGCGTGCTTTTAGAAATAAAGATCATTTGATTGCTTTGGATAATTTGCTTGCGGGTATTGGTCCTCAAATCTTTAAAGATGACTGTGCTGGATCGTCTTCTCTTGATAAAAATGATTCAATCATGAACATATATGGTATTGCTGTTCCTGAAGAAATAACTGCCCATGCTCCAGATGTGGTTAAAAGCAGGATTAAGTCAAGCATAGAGAAAGCAATTGAAAAAGCAAATAAACCTCATAGGCGTTGTGGAAAGTGTCACAAAGTTACTGATCATAATGCTAGAAGTTGTGGCAGAAAGGAGACATGATTGTTTTTTTTTTTAATAGTCAGGGTTTTTTTTTTATTTGTTGACATAGACTACAAATTATTGACATTTTCTCATTTGTTGTTTATATCTGATTTTAATCTCTATTGACATCTATTTATGATTCTGTTTTTTTAATTTTAAGATTTGTTTTCTGAGTTGTACACCTTTATACAAAGTGTTGACATTTGGTTATAAGTTGTTGACATTTCAATACAAGTTGGACATTCAACTACGCTACATATCGTGTCAACTACACGTACAAGTTATGTCAATTATGTTACAAACCATGTTAACTATACGTACTAGCCATGTCAACAACTAATATAATTATGTCAACTATGGTGAACTTCGTGTCAACGGCATATTTCATCCACTTGCCCTCGTTCCTCTTGTTCCTTCTCCGGGTGAGTAGTTTCCAAGCCATGTACAACATGATGCCTCACTTCCATGCCTTCAATTAAATTTCCTACAAATTCATGAACACAAAAAGACATAGAAGAAGTGTTAGTGGGTAAGGGTTTAGTTTCCTCACCAAGGGCAAGAGGCAAAGGATCATTTGGTGCCCACCCAAGGTAGGCCTTAGAATCTAACAAGCACCCTTTACTCACTTGTGCTTGTGGTTTTTCTCTCATTTGATATTTTCTTTTCTCTCACCCCCACTACTCTCTCTTGACTTTTGCACCTCACACTCTTGTCTTTTGTCACGCTCTCTTGGCTTTTTAGACTCACATTCAATCTCAAGCCTTTTCTCTCTCTCTCGTTCTTTTTCTCTACTAATTTGGATTAAGCTCATCGAAGAGGAGACATTTCCATATACATCAAGAGACTTATGTGAGATATGGAAAGAAGAGGATGTAGTCAAATTACTTGATGAGTTACCTCTTTGGTTTGTGTCAACACCACCATGTGGGTAGGTAGGCCTCAATTGAGCTCTATATGAGACTTCTTCTTCAATTGGCCTCTCAAACCCCTTATGGCTAACATGATCTCTCACCCTCCTAGAATGCCACTCTCCATGAGACTTGGGAGCTCGTTTCCCACTATATCCTCTATCAAGCCCATCTCCATGGTACCTTGATTCATAGTCACCTTTAAAATGGCCATGAGCACCATTTCTTCCCCCAAACCGATCATTCTCCATGTGATTGACTCTATTTCTATCATTCCCCCGTTGCCATCCCTCATACACCACTTCTTCCATCATCTCCTCCGGGGCAACATTAGGTAGATGGTTACCCCTAGAAGTAGGAGTCCTAGATGTGCGGCCTCCCTTCAAGGTGTTGAACTCCTCAAATAATGTGTTTTGGGCGGCAAGCATGCGGGCTTCGGATTCTTTTGATTGAGCAATGGAGTCTTTTGCTCGCACAT
>NC_062965.1:13137064-13210962 GCF_023119035.1 Salvia hispanica | reverse complement strand
TTTAAAATTAAAAAATGAAGAAAAATAGTTGTACATTTTTTTAGTTAAAACAATTGTTTTTGAGCTGTTGACATAAAATTCAAGTTGTTGACATTAGAAAAAAAGGCAGCTGACATTGTTAATATTTTTGAAAAAGGCAGTTGACATGACAATTATTTAGTTATTGGCATTACATACAGTTTATTTATATTTTCTTTTTTGTTTTTCCCATTTAATTTGCTTTATACTGAAATATATTGTATGACCATAATTCATGAATATGTTCAAAATATTCAGTTATCTGAAAATTTATATGAAGCCTATTAACAAGCTGTTCACATTTGTTGAGTTTTTATATGGAAACTATTAACATGTTTTTTATAATAATAATGCCAGTACATATTTAAAATTAAAAAATGAAGAAAAATAGTTGTATATTTTTTTAGTTAAAACAATTGTTTTTGAGCTGTTGACATAAAATTCAAGTTGTTGACATTACTATTGAAGTTGCTTTACTGATTTCATAGTTGATATAATATTACATGCTGCGTAGTTCAAATCGATATATAATAATTGTTTTACACATCCATCTGAAAAACATGATACCATCAAATATTCAAACGAGTCTTTGTTCAAATCAAAATAAAACAGTTGTTTACTTATTGGTTCTACAGCTGAACCATTCCTTGTACTTGTTCTGTAACGCAGATAATCTTTGCTTGTTTGCATTCATCCAGATGTTAGCATGACATATCATATCCATAGACTTCTTGTTGCTCTCTGATGTAAGCATTGCTTCGCAATATCTTCCTCTGAGTACCTGTACAATCTTCAAGCCGCGTGGAGTAAAGCCAATATCCCAATCCCTTCCCTTCTTGCCAAAGTATGTCTCCATATGTCTCATCGTATAAACACCACTGTCTTCTTTATTGGTGCTTGTGGCCCAATCTAAAGGAATAACCTTGTAAGGAGACTTCTTTATATTTTGTGATAGATCTGTCATGTTATTCTCTATAAAGTATGCCTCAAACATATCTTTCTGCAAATATATAAACAACTAAATTAAAATTTGCATACAAAGCATTTTAGCAAGATACATAAATTATGTCAACAAAAATCTAAACATAATGTTAGCTATATTTAAAAAAGCATACCAGTATTGCAACATCAAAGCTATACTTTTCCAAGGGATTCTTGTCTCTAGGTGGTTTGGCACTATCAATTATCTCAATTTTGTTCATCCTCATCCAGAATACCACAACATAGTAAGATCCACTTTTAAAAACAGGGAAGAATACCTGTATTGTATGTCAGATAAAATTAGAGAAAAGAATTTGACAAATCCTGTCAAAAACTATGTAGATGAAACTGTGAGATCTTTGCACAAAAATAAATTTGTTACCAAATCAATCTTTCTCCAATCGAAATCTTCTATTGTTCCAATCTCCTGTTGAATTCGTGACACAAAGTTGTTCTGGGATTGTAATGGATCCCAATGAGGCTGCCGATTTGTTATATTCAAATACTGCATTTAACATTTTTTTGTTAGTGAAATTTGTCATCCAAATAGTTTACACAGAAATTTAGATTACTCACGCATAGGGATGTTGTCAGAAACAGGCGCAGAGGTGACGATTTTGCCCTTTCTCTTTCCTTGTAGTTCAGGTGCGCTGCCCATACATCAATTACACCTGTACTGATTTCTGAATGGGGTTTCAGAGATGAAAACACTCCTTTGCTTGCCCAAACAAAGCCATTAGTGTAGACACATAAATCACTGAAATGAAAGCGTGCAGACAACATTTAAATATCATTCATAAATTATGTCAACTGCATCTAAATATAAAAGGATTGTAGAGATTATTCAAACAATTAAATTATGCATACTCATTTTTTCCTTCAGTTTCTACTATGTAATAGTACATATCTCTTTCGTCTGGGTTCAGGGTTGTTTTCATATGCACGGCTCGTATTTCAAATGGTGAGCGTAGCACTGGACTAGGACGCATTTCAGCACGAGTCCGTTTCTCTCTAGCTTCAGCCAGTGGAATCTCAGAGATCGGAACAGGGTTCAGATGCTGTTGTAAGTGAATTTAATGTTAGTTGCAATTACAAATCATGTCAACTATATTACACTAACTGTTTCAATAACTAATATTATTATGTCAACTACACTACATATCATGTCAACTGCACTACATATCGTGTCAATAACCGTGTCAATTACATTTTAACAACTATTACAAGCAATGTAAACAATAATTCATTCATTTTTTTACCTTGTAAACAATCATTCTTCTTTCCGTGTTTTCAGGAGTTTTTTCTTTTTCCTCATGCATCTTCTCTTTCCCTTTATGTTCTTGTATTTGTATGTTGGATTCAGGAGGAGTGTCATCCAATGTTTCAATACCCTCTCTCATCATATACTCAACAATTGAGCATGCAGCTGCATCCTCCCTGTCTTCCTGAAACTCCATGCTATACCATGTCAATTATATTTTTATCTATGTCAACTATGATATCCACAATGTTAATAACTAATATAAAATCATATAAAAATATTCAAGAGTTTAATATAATCATTATAAACTGTACCTGTTCATTTATGATATCAACAATAACATTTGTTGCCTTGATTGCTTCTTCATTGTTGCTGATTTCAAAGTCAGTACATGCTTTTGATAATAGATGCAAGGCATTTTGTGTTCTTAAGTCTATATCAGCTTCATCTTCTGCTTGAATTTCAAACTCACTTTTCCTGTTCTCAAATCCTATAATTGATGCTTCAATATTGACATGTGCAGGAGATTCATTTGTTGGTGATGTCCTATCAGCTTCATCTTCTGCTTGAATTTCCAACTCACTACTCCTGTTTTCAAATTCTATAAGTGATGATTGATTATTGACTTGTCCAGAAGATTCAGTTGTTGGTGATGCCCTATCAGCTTCAACTTCTTCTTGCATTTCCAACTCAGATTCCATAATTGATTCTTGAGTATTGACATGTCCAGCATATTCAGTAGTTGGTGATGCCCTATCAGCTTGAACTTGTACTTGAATTTCCATCTCACTTCCTCTGTTCTCAGATCCTAAAACTGATGCTTGATTGTTGACATGCTCTGAAGCATTGGCTTCTTGTTGTTGTAGAGATGGGGATGCTGTGTGTGGAGATCCTAATACGGCTGTCAAGATAGGAGAGTTTGATTCATTATCACCATCACACATCATGTTCTCCTTGCTTTGTTCATCTTCTTCAACAGTTTGTCTGACCTCTTCAGGATTATCAACTGGTGATGTAGGTAAATTTTCTCTATTTCTTTCTTCTACAGCCTGTTCAAAAATTAGTTCAACAATGTATCAACAAAATGATGTATTAATCTAAATATAGGTTGATTATGTGCTTACTTTATCGAAGAAATCTCCCAATCTGAAAGTTGGAAATTCATTCAAATCTTCAAGTGTTTCGTTTTCTTTTTCAGCATTCCGTATTGAGGCAAACACCGCTTTCCAGTTATCAACATCAACATTGTCGTCTATATTAAATGACTGGGACAAATGCAGGAAAGTGTCACTCACAGATACAACCGGAGATTTTTGGCTTCCAATTGCGCTTCTAGCAATGTCACAAACAAATCCAAATAAATCATTATTCTTGATCTGTGAAGAAGCTTCTTTGAGGACTCTAACAAGATTGGTCCTGCCATCATTTATCTGATTGATGTATTTTAAAACATTTTTCACCATATCTGATGGGAGTATGTTCTGAGAAGAAGACCCCACTCCACTGTCATCTACATCAACACTTTGTTCTACATTCTCTTGCTGCTGCTCTTCATTTCGAATGTATCTCTTCTTTACATTTCCTAAACCAAAAACTCCTGCACTAATCTCTCTATCTTCTCTAGCCTGAAGATGCTCACTTTTCCATCCTTTCATTAATGGAAATGTCCGAGGAACAGGACGCTTGTCTTGTATAACTCTGTCTAAGTAGCAGAGCTGCATATGTTAAAAAATGCATGTCAATTACTATTGTGTCGTGTCAACTCAATACACAAGCCACTTAAAATAACTAATACAGCTTATGTTCAACTATAGTACGAGCTATATCAACTACACACACAACCTAATGTAATAATGTTAATAATCAACAATGCAAAATGTAAAACATACCATAAGGAAGGGAAGTGGTCCAGCAAATGCATTCTTCTCTGTGATTGACCAATTTTGTTTTGCAAATTTGAGAACAGATATTACATACGAACACCAATTTACATTTCTCACGTTATCCAGATCATCAATTATCTCTCCAATCTTAGATTTTACCATTCCACATGTTGATTGCTCAATCAATGTTGATTCTAGCAATAACAAAAACATTGTCTTAAACTGCCTTCCTCCTTGAAGATCATTCAACATAACCTTTAAAACATCGTTATGGTTCACACTTTCTTTTTTCGTACCACATTTCTTTGCTATCTTCCTCATGAAAGCTGCATTACTTTTATACTTATCTCTAGAATAATTAATGTCACCTCTTGGGAATCCATATACAAGCTCCACATCCTCTTCAGTGATATGAATTTGTTTACCATTGTTAAGCTTTATCTTGCACTTATTCTCTTCAAAAAATTTTAATAATACTAATGCTAATCTGCTAGGAATGTAATCAATCTTGAAATGTAGGACACTCTCGAAACCCAACTCCTTCACATAATTAATCTGTTCCTCATTCAGTCTGCTTATTGCATCAACAAAATACATCGGCTTCCTTTTCACTAGAAGCCTTTGAGATAGATTTTCAGCAATAACAATCTGTTTTCCATCCTCTACACTTTTCTTTTGCTTTTTCTTAACAATCATTAACTCTTTCTGAGATACTAAGGTATTCCTTTTTCGCTTGGATGTTCTTCTGTTTTCTGGTTTAAGATCAAACATAATAAATCTATATCAATTATACAAAGTATCATGACAATAACAAGTGTACTCTGTTGACATCAAGTGTGTGTATATTACTAAAATTATATATACCAATCACAATTAACAGAATTTCAGGCATTAAGTATGCTCTATCATTAAAAGGTATTTTCCATATATAGTTAGAACAATTATATTATTACTATTATGTCAACAGTTAAAGTTGACATAACCTGTTGATTATCTTATAAAGTTTATGGCAAGTATACTCTGTTTATATAAATATGACTATGTCAACTATTATTTAAACAAGCTTAGAATATGTCAATAGCTATTGACATACTACTACAACGATACATATGTTTTCTACAACCATCCTAACAGCCATTGAAACAAGCATACCCTATGTCTATAGTTGTTGACATACTACTACAGCCATACATTTGTATGTTGTCTACAGCCATTGAAACAAGCATACCCTATGTCAATAGTTGTTGACATACTACTACAGCCATACATTTTTATGTTTTCTACAGCCACTCTAACAAGCATACAATATGTTAATATTATTATGTCAATACCTATTCAAACAACAATACACTACTGTCAACAGAATATTATTATAGCTATGTCAATAGCTAGTATATAAAATGTCAATAATTTTAAAAATTTAAACAAATCTTAACTGGAAGGTGAAGCTTCTTCTCTTCCTTTTTTTACAGCAGCATTTTTCTTTGCAATCTGTTTCGATTCTACCATCGCAAATCAACAAAAAAATTTAGCAAGTATCGAATTCATAAAAAACGAAATCGAGATGTTTTTTAAAACACCAAAATCAAAGCAATATATTTAAAATTTGAATCAATTTCTTAACCTGAAGAAGTAGCTTCATGCGTCGCCGATTTTGACTGCTGTTCCTTAGCTTCAATCGATTTTTCAACCGATTCTTTCCGATTTTCCTCTTCGTTCGTCATTTAGATCAGCGAGATTTTCAATATTTTCGGTTTGAATTTTGAAAATCAACGAGTTTTTGCAGATTTTGAAGGAATCGAATTGTATGAAGATCAGCGAGATTTGAGATTTTTGACGAGAGATTTTAGAGAAATTTTAAGAAACTGGTTTGAAATCAGTTTGGATGTTTCACGCTTTTTTTATTTATGAAATTACAATTTTACCCCCTTGTTGACATAATATTGTATTTGTTGACATTTTGTTTAGCTTGTGGATTAGTGGCCCATATTGCATCTCATTTCTCAATTTAGCTAAATAATCTCAACCTAATAAGACCCTATATATATATATAATACGTGTAATATGTGATCATAAATGTTAAATATTAATATTAAATCTAGTGTGTACATGGAAAACTATATGTACGTACAACTTTCATTACTATATATTTTAAATGGTTTTATTATATAGGATATGTATGCTTAGTACACCTACTAATTACTAAAGAAATAATAAAATAAAATAATTCAAAATTATATACGTGGCCTAGCTAATAAAATGAACACTTGTCTATGTTATACATCTCCTCAATTCCAATATATGATGTTATGTATACAAATAGGCTTGGAAAATATTTTAGTGGGAAAGAACCGACAACAAAAAAAAATCTCCGATTGTATATATATAGATCTTTATCTTTCATAAGAATTGGAAAAGGAGATAGAAAAATCACAATATTAGATAGAAAAAGATAGAAACAGTGGTGCTCGATAAAGAAACGAGAACTTGGAGTCGGAAGGCAGAAAAATAGTCTGAAGGATCAAGGTTGAACAGGAAGAGAAGTTAGGGGTTCGGTTAGAATACTCAGGTGTGTATAAATCACACTTTTAATTTTACATGCGTTATATGATTAATTGTTATGTGTTAAATTGAAGTGAATAATTGGATTATACGATGTAATACTGATATGATATGTGTTTAATTGTGATGATGGGGATGTATGCTTGGTGCAATAAATATATTAATAGTATATTAAATTGAAATTATTGAGTGGAATATGATATGGATATGTGATTAGTGCAATAGATATATTTTGCATATGGTATTGGAATTAATTGAATCATTTGATTAAAGGGGATCTGTGATAGTCATGTCTTGGATCTGAAATCATAGTGGACATATTGGGACCTTCGGGTCAATCATATTGGGACCTTCGGGTCAAATCATATTGGGACCTACGGGTCAATTCATAGTGGGACCTACGGGTCAAATCATAGTGAGACCTTCGGGTCAAATCATAGTGGCATATTGGAAATCTCGGGCAGATACCAGGCTTGAACTGTCACAGAATAATAAAATGAACAGAGTGGCATATGCATATGTATATGAAATTATTTTTAATATTTGTTGATTATTGTTTTATATATTGGTTAAAGAATATGTTTGATTGATGGGCAGTGGAATTAAAGGTAAGGTTTATATACACTGAGTTGTAGCTCATATAAACCACTAATATTTTTCAAGAATAAGATATCAGTGAAGTTTTTCATTGACATGGGTCGTAGGAATTGCACATGTTATCGGGGTCGGCGGCTG
The DNA here is from genome assembly GCF_023119035.1 of Salvia hispanica. Lineage (NCBI taxonomy): Eukaryota > Viridiplantae > Streptophyta > Magnoliopsida > Lamiales > Lamiaceae > Salvia > Salvia hispanica. The sequence continues at coordinate 13,203,522 of NC_062965.1, read as the reverse complement.
ATGCGTTTTAGGAACCTTCTCCTCCTCATCATCATATGTTTTGCATGTAGATAAATGTATAGTATATAGAGTGGTGAGAGGGTCCCACTACTGTTCAGAATATTTTGAATATGTACTTAATAAATGTGGATTATTTCTTTTAAAATTTTGAATTTATCTATAGTAAGTGCATACGTCAGAGAGGGTTGGCGTGTGACACGTCCCACATGTCTGCCGCGCCTCCGTAGGCCAACTGCCTGATAGCCGCAGTGCACTTTTGTTTAGCTGTGTGGTTGGGTCTGCCCGCCGCATCGTACCTGAACTGGAAACACAGGTATCGACGCTCTAAAGCGTCAACGATACGCATAAACAGCTCCTTGCGCATCCTAAAACGCCGCCTGAAATGGTTGGCCCCAAACCGCGGCTCTGGAGCGAAGAGTCGTCATATAGCCGCTGATGTGCAGCTTGGTGATCCCGATCAATCACTGCTCGGCAGTGGACAATGGGTCGAAGTCGAGGTACCGCCGGCTGCAAAGCCCTTTGTATCAGCCGGTCTATCTCACCGGACGTATAGGCCTCCAATGCTTCGTCCATTTGCCGTTCGTACTCCTCAGCATTCCCACCACTACTACAACCCGCGTTACTCATTTTGCATTGTTGCTCTTGTACAGAAATTAAGAGAGAGAGAAAACTCGTTAACATAAGTGGTGCGAATGAAAATGACGTGAAAATCGCGTATATATAGTGTTTCGAAATTTTAATTAAAAAAAATGTGTTGGCCGATAGCTCGCCGATCGCCAGCCTACAATGGCGGCGAGCGCATTGGTCAGCGCTCGCCGATTGCAATGGTTCGGCGAGCAGACCGGCCAGCGCCGGGAATCGGCTAGCCGGTCGCTCGCCGACCATTGTGGATGCTCTAAATGTCTCATATTTGACCGGCTCGGATTTTAAGAAATTGTTTAACTTTATAAAGAAAAGTGAATAAAAAAAGTTAGTGGAATGTGAGTCCTACTTTTATATGAAGTATTAGTTTTATAATAAAATGTGAGTAGAATGAATCAGTGGAACAAGGGGTCCATTTACCAAATATAGTAAAAGTAAAATGAAATATTTATTTGTGGACAGATGAAAAAGGAAAAATGAGACATTTAATGATGGACGGAGGGACTATTAGATGTCAAATAAAATTAGTACGTGAAGCAAATAATTTAAGAGTATGTTAAATTTAAATAATAAATATATACATAATTATCATTTTATACTACCAAATTTAACCATGTAGTGTGTTAGAGTATACTACTGTAATTAATTAATAATAAATCAATGACTTCTTTTTTAAAAAATTATAGTGTTAAAAAATATTCAAAATGTTGAATATTTTAGGAAGTGTTGTTAGGTGGAATAAAGTAGAGAAGAAAAAGGTAGTTGAATATTTTAATGAGGAGAGATGAGAGATGAGGTTATTTCTAAAATTGGAAAGTGACCATCTTGATTGAGACAAACAAAAAAGGAAAGGTGACCATCTTAAATGGGACGGAGGGAGCACTCCAAATTTTGTTGTTGGAATTTTTTTTGTTTATTTGTTTTTTAAAAGTGGTTTGATCAATAATTAGTGTGAATCTTGCCAAAATTTTAAAAACACAAGTCTTAAAACAAATATAAGTCTTGAACATAGCAATCAAAGGAGCATATTCAATAAACAGTTCCAATTTGACGAGGATTTTCACCAAATATATATACTCCACTAAAAGTTACAAGATGTCTTCATGTTGGATCAATCGTGGATGCAATTATATCTATTCTAAATTTTCCACGTATTATCAAAACTAACTAGCTGATAATAAGATATTCTTTCATTCTATATAATAAATGCTTTAGTACGAGGGAATCATACACCACTTCAAAATTATGACCTATGGTAACCATAAGAGCTACTCCAGTTGCATTAGTCAAATAATACTATGCATTTTCTAAAATAAGTCTGATACCTGCAGCCAATTCCAAAGTATGAGACATTGGACTCTTTCTTCAATCCGAAGCAAAAGAAAAGTTTCAAATAAGGTATTATACTCATTATTCAACCTATGCTACTCCCTCCTTCTCGCTTGACTTGGACTGTATTAATTTTTTTAGGGTTTCCCATTCGACTTGTTTCCCTTTTTTGGCTACCACTTCACGACGTTAAATAAGTGGGCCACACACCTTTATACTGCAATCATGAACTCCTAAATAAATGTGCCAAAAAGAAATGAGCTAAGTCGGGTGGGCAGATGGAGTACTTTTAACCTCAATATAACAATTGTCATTTTTTTTTTGCTTAAGCTAGTCATGCAGCTTTCTGCTAAATTCTTTGGAATTATTTGATAGAACTTAGAAGCATGCAAGACTCCTAGACATCTAGAGCATTTAATAAACCATTTGAACTTCGAGTTTATGAGATATCTATGCAAATTTCACCTGTTGTACAAGTGGCTATATGTATTTGGGACGTAGGAGGTTTTTGCATAAACTTGTGCCCACTTCTTTTCTAGTGAGGCAGGCTATTTTTCAATTTTGTGATCATACAGTACTGTTTCCTCTCCTTTAGGATTAATATATTTTCTCATGTACAAAATGAGTTCTCCTTCAAAACTCATGTAGCTTTAGGCGTGGCTTTGCTACTAATACTAGACAACATAATTCTTATTAAGCGTTGTGTTTGCTTTCTTTTCTTGATCATTTTATTAACTAAATTCGTGTTTATATTTGCAGGGGAGGAAAACACAAACGCAGTCATTTCCAACTATTATTTGTGATCCATGTGGCAACTACAATGCGGCCTTCCAAATGTCACCTAATGGTGCATTATGTGGCAATTGCATTATGTTATTAAATATATCTTTGGCATATCCATGTCATGTTTCAGCTGACATGAATTTTGCTTTTAGCTTCATGATGAGGCCGTCGTCGCACTAACCTGCATGGATAAATGCGAGCTTGGAGGAAATGTTTGACAAACATATGTGCTCGGAACTTTCGAGCACCTCTAAGGTGCTCGGAAATGAAGATATTATTTCAGATCTACGTACATCTCACCTTCCCTCATTTTACTTCTTTCATTTTCTCTCCAGCTCGATTTCTTCAATCTTTTCCAACATTTTTTCAATCCTACCCTATTATTTCGTTGAATAAGAAATAGTCTCTTTGCTCATAGCCACCTCGCCTCGCTATCTTTTCGTTATTTAAAGGTATAATTTTTACTCCATTTGTTAGTTATTCAATCTAAATTTTTTGTTAAGTTATTGAAAATATTATTATAGTATTTGTTTTAATTTAGTTACTTTAGCATATGCATCTGTGCGCTCGACAGACAACGATCTTAGCAAGATGGACGAGCTCTTCGAGCAACGACTTCAAGAAGAGCGTGAGCACATATATGCCCAAATAGAAGCCCAGATGTAAGACAAAGTTAGAAAAATAGAAGAAACGTTGGATAAGAAAAGGGATCTGACTGCTCATGGAACAAATGAAGGAACAAATGAAGCAATAGATGAAGATCCTATTTAGTGAAAAATTTGGTAAACTAGATTTTGACTTAAACATTTTGAACTCAAGATGACTTTGTGAAACCCTAGTTTTTGATATCATTTTAATTTGAGTATAATTTCAGTGAATAACAATTTAAAATGAAATTGAAATAATAATAAAAAAATATAATGAATAATCACAGAATACCGAGCACTTATGTGCTCGGAATATAACATGCCCGATTAGAACCTTTCCAAACACCAAATTGTGCTAGCATTGTTGAAAAACCTATTAGTGCTCGCATTATTACGCAGGTTATAGGAAGGAGCAAACAGGTGAAGTACGGGCACAAATTGGTGCTTGGAACTTCGCATAAAGAAGTTGACCACTTTTCCGAGCACTATTAGTGTTCTGCTCGAAAAAGTGTTCGATAATAATTTCGATAGAGTAAATGGCGAGCGTCCAGCCCATTGGGGTTTGGAAAAAGTGCTCGGAAAATGCTATTTTCCTAGCACTTTGGGGTTTTTCCTAGCATTTTGGTGCTACGTAAACGTAAGTTTTCTGGTTGTGCTCTATTGCTTTAATTTGTTCCAACTGCGGTGGTGATTTCTTTCACTTCTATCAGCTTTTCACTTTCTTTATGTCGTCTACTTGCATTGATTTGTTCCGACTACGATGCTACAATATATAATACTACTATAGTCTATACATTGAGATTCTTGAATAGAAAAAAGGGAAATCCGGGCAAGATGTACAATAATCATACGATTCTACTATACAATATTTTAGGACTATTTTATGGCTACCTTATAAAAAAAAATTAAAATAGAAGCCGCAGGCCCAATATTAATAATAGGCCCGATATCGAGATAGGCCCATGTTCACCAAGATCAAGGCCATAATATTTTAATAATAAAATAATAATAAATGAAATTAAACAAAAAGAAGAAGAAAATAAGAATCTGGCATCTTCTATCTCATCATCGGTTTCTTTCTCTGATCAACATTTTTTTCCCAGAAGTGCCCTCAATCAACCAATCATCATTGCATACCATTTCTTCTCTCTAAACTCTTCCCCTCCTCTCATCTGGTCAGTTTACTTTTCTCCCTCTCTTTCAATCTCTATACTCATGTTTGTGTCAATTGCCCTAGGATTTTCAATCTTCCCCAATTTAACTTTACCCATCGTTTCTCTTCGATCCGAATAATTATCTGCAGGTATTGGAACCTCTTCTTCCTCTCATATTGGCGTCGCTGTTGCTCGGAAGTTTCTCCCAATTTTATTGGCCATTGAGCGAAATCGGTGAACTTCGTGGGGTATAGGTATAGATTCCTTGCATTTCTCTTCAATAGTTGCAGCTCAATCGCAAGTTATGATTTATGAGCACTAAATGAGAAATATTATCTTCGCGAACATTGAGACGGAACTCAATTTTTTTTCCTGCTTGCGTGAATGTGCAATTGTGTAATTGCTTCTTGCGTGGTTTTTTTTGGCTTCTGAGACCATTAACTTTTTTATGAATGTTGAGTGCTCTAGGCTCAGAACATTGCGAAGGGTGTTGTGGCATTCTCAATTTTTTTTTTTTTTACTAATTTTTGGTTTTGAAGGATCTGATTTAAATTAGGCTAGTTTAGGATTCATGAACTGTTTATTGTGTTATAGTTTGGGCATGTTCTATATAAAGCGATTCTATGTTCATAAAGTAATATTCACTTGCATGATTGATTATTTGATTTTCTACAACGGGTCCTCCTCCTTCCACTAACTTTCTTCATGACAAAAATTACAAATGTTGTTTATCTTGTTCTTCTGAATATGCAACTAAACATTGAATTATGGTAAAATATATTGATTTTTTCTTTTTTGATGTTCCATAAAGTCCATAGGTGGTGTGAATTTGAACTAAACTAATGAAAATTAAGGTTGATTATAGATGTTTGGTTGAAAACAATGACACTGTGGATCATTTTTTATATCTCATCCTTGAGTATTCTGGTAAGCACTATAATATCCTTATGTCTAGTTAACAACTATTTTGGATGATCTGGGTTGGAATCAATGACACATGTAGTAAGTTTGGATCGCATTGTAGTATAATCTTTATGCTTCACTATGTAAGGGCAATGCTATATACCCATATGTAGCACCACAAAAAACACTTAATCATTGCCAAGAATCCAAGTACATCAAATGTTTCTTGAAGACTTACTTATCTCTGCCTACAACTTTTCTTCTTCATCAAACCATTCAAGATCAAACATCTTGAGTTCTCCTACAGAGTTGATTACAGCTACCTCTGCCCCATTCTAAGTCAAACATTTCTTTGGTCGGCACAATATTTTATCAGAAATTAAGATTTTTATGTGCAACATTGTGTGCTCTACAAACTATTAAGTCTGTACAATTATAATGATTGTACTTTCTGATCCGGCATATCATATTGAGCAGTGATTCAGTAGACTATGCAAAAATGAGTAAGGTATTCTTGAAGATGTTACCGTAAGTTAGTATGTTAATTGGTTATCCAAAATAGTTTTTGCACCACTAATATAGAAGGCACAGATACAGATTATTAATTGTTACTACTATATGAAAAGAAAAGAGTAGTAAATCATGAACATGGGACATTTATTAAAGGATCCTTTGCCCAGAAGAGTCTCATAAACCCCATGTGACCAGAAAGTTCCATTTTCATGATGGGGCTGACGTAAGCATGACATGCCATTACTTATTTAATCAATCATAAGTGTAATATTATATTCTAAAGTCCTGTATTTGGTATTTTTAGTGATTGTTCTGTGAATATTTCTGATTATGTTTTTAACACATTTTTTACGAGGTATACCTAATACCATGTTGCGCAACACCAGATTTTAGATTTTAAGATAAAATCTTTCGAAGCTAAACTAAATGGGCTGAAAATTTTGAAGTGTTATGTTATCTGACATCCTGTTTTTTTTTTCACCAAAAGGGGAAAAGAGTTGTGTCCTAGTGTCCTTTGACATCTTGTTTCTTATTAGAACAAAGAGTCATGTTCTCTTAATTATGACTTACTGCATTTGGTTTGCACTCTAGGCTAATTGAAAGCAGTTTGCTGATCCTTCGCCGAAACATTGTACTGAGCTGACCTTCATCTGAAGCTTGGTTTAGGATTAAGTAAGCACAGGTTGGAGGCTATTAAGTCAAAACAGTACTGTCCCGTTATTAGAAGTTAGTTGGAATGATACTAATAGAGTTCAAGGCATGCTGCATTTTAGGAAGTCCTGGGTTACACTAAGCATTTTGTTCTTTTATCTCCTGACATTTTCCTCCCTATGTGTTGGGTAGCATGCTTCTGGCATTTGTGGGAATGAAATGATATCACCTGGGCATAGGCTTTAAGTGGTCTCATCAAATCAAAACTCATTGTGTCTATACTAACATTGACTGGTGAACCCATTCGTTTCTTTGTTTAGTTCTCTATGATGCTAGATGTGGTATCTTAATGTTATTGTCATTGTACGTATATTCAAGAGTCGACTTATGGCTATCTGAACTTAATTTGGTTTTATTTTAGGTGGCACTCATTTTATCCTTATATCTCAATCTGTTTAAACCCAAGCTTTTGGTAATGGAGTTAAATTCCATCAAGGATGCTTTTGACCGTGTTACAAAGAAGCAAAAGCTCTCATCCTCAAAATCTCAAGAAGTAATTGAACAGATTGGGCAAGAAATAGAACAGGCTTTTTTGAGACTACAATCTGAACAAGATTCTGCATCTCCATCTGCTCATAAATTGATCCTCAATGAACTGAAAACTAAGCTGAAAGAAATTGCTCCTCTCAGCCATCTGGAAGGCACACAAAAGGAATTAAATGTCGCGTTAAGCAAGTACCCAAAGCTTCTCGAGAAATCTTTCAATCCTGATATCTCAAAGGCTTATCGCAATATTGATTTTGATATACACACTGTTAACCAAATTATTGCCAGCCATTTCTATCGAGAGGGCCAATTTGATATTGGCGACTGCTTCATCAATGAGTCGCAGGAACTAGAGGCTGCAGCAAGTAAATCCCCTTTCCTAGAAATGTTCCAGATCTTGGAAGCCATGAAATGTAGGAACCTGGAGCCCGCTCTGGGTTGGGCAGCGAGGAATCATGATCAACTGAATCAAAATGGGTCTGACATAGAATTGAAACTGCATCGTCTTCAGTTTGTAGAGATCTTGCAGAACAGGGGCAGGGATGAAGCTCTAAAGTATGCTAGAGCCTTTTTGGCTCCATTTGCTACCAAACATATGGCTGTTTTCCAGAAACTTATGGCTTGCCTTTTATGGGCTGGAAGGCTTGATTCCTCACCGTATGCAGAATTACTATCTTCCATACATTGGGACAAACTATCTGTGGAACTCGCACAACAGTTCTGCAATCTAATGGGGCAATCTTACGAGAGTCCGTTGAGTGTGACAATTGCTGCTGGAGTTCAGGGGTTGCCTACTCTTCTGAAGCTGATGAACGTGATGACTGGGAAGAAGCAGGAATGGCAGACAATGAAACAACTACCGGTGCCAGTGGATTTGGACAGGGAGTTTCAGTTCCATTCCGTATTCGTGTGCCCAGTGAGCCGCGACCAAGTAAGCGAAGAGAATCCCCCCATGCTGTTAACATGTGGGCATGTTTTATGCAAGCAATCCATCACCAAGTTGTCCAAAAACAACAGCACTAGGCGCTTCAAGTGCCCCTATTGCCCTGCTGAAGTCGAAGCAGGTCAGTGTGCGCAATTACATTTCTGATGCTGCTTAAAGCTTGTAAAGTGGTTCGTCCTACTGCCATCACAAACGTAAGGGAAATGCCCCTTCATTGAATATAAAGCGTGTATGTAGGCTAAACTGTATCACTTAAACTAGATCTTGTTATCATATTATTGTTGTTTTACTTCTTTTGTGTCGGACTCGGGTGGTGTTATTGTTGGATGGACTGTAAATAGATTCTACTTGCAAATCAAACAAGAAGTGCTGCGCACATAAACTGGGAGGTATGTGCCATATAAAATCCCATATGAATCATAATGTTTCAACATTGTATGTTTAGTGGATGGTGAAATCACCATATGATGCTCTACCTTTATTTGCGAAAGAATTGTTGGAAATTATGGTGTCAACATCTTGTGTGAGATTTTCACTATGAAGCTTCTCGTTCCTATCTTGGTTCCAACTCATAAAGCACTTGGTGATTGTGTTGTTTATTCCTTCTCTGTTCATATTAATATCAAGTTGATGGATTCTTTTTGTTTATGGCTAACCTCTCATTTTTGTTGCTATCCCACTAAGTAACACAACCACCTGCATTTCCTCTCAGATTTGAGCATTTCCCCCTTTCAATTTAGTCTTGTAAAGTAGTAACATGAATTATTTGTTTAACATAGGGCTTGTGTTTTGAGCAAATACAATCTGATCATCTGTAACAACGAATCATAATGTTACTATTATAGCAGTATAAATTATCTATGGAGGAAGGAACAAAGAAATGTGCCCTTAAATGGTGGCATGTCGGTCTTGGGCCAAATATAGTAAAAAGTAACCATTGAATTTTACATGAGAGTGGCACACCAAATTTCATCTCAAAAACTTTATAGATGCGCAATTTCAGGATTCTAAAAGTGAAGAATAATCCATATCTTTAGTGTGTCAAAGCCCCTTTTGGTGCCACCCCCCCTCTCTCTAAAGATATTTAAGATTTTATTGCTCTTAACACTCTACCTTTTTGGGATCTCTCCCACTCAGGGTGTTTTGCTCAATGGAGAAGAAAAGTTGCTCAAAACCTCATTTTATTTACAAACGTGTGAATAAAGCTATGCTGGGGTGGATCTAATTTTCATATTTCTCATTTTTCTTGGGATTTCCAAAAGTGTGAGTGATCCCATTTAGAGTTTTCATGAAAACATATCATGATTCCCAATCAATATTTAAATGGTGTACTAATTTCAAAGCAAAGGCACTAATTGGAGGTCTCAATTATTTATGTAACGTGGCCTCTTGATCATTATCTATATCAATATGGCACCAACCAAATTGAAAATGACACAAAGCAGGTTTTGGAGTAGGAAAATATGTGTGGAATTGGCTAAGAATGTGGCTGACAAAATTGGATTTAAATGGCAAAAAATTGATACAGGTTGTTAATCTTGCTCTGTGCACATCATATGGCCCAACTCGATTAACCCAACGATTTCTCAATTATTATATCAAATTCTGGTATCTTGTGATCTCACTTTCCATCTTGAAAGCTTCCCCAAATCAAGACATGCCCTTTTCAACAGTTTTTTCAATGTTTTGCAAGAAAACCTTTTAAATTTATTTGGCAAATGGTTTTAATCAATCACCTCTTCAGGCGAAATTTTATAAAGAAAATTCACGCAAATCTCTGTCATGTCTTATGTTGCAAAGCTATATATCAAAAGGTATAGAGCACTATAGCTATATCCATACACAGCCAAAAAACCAAACCCCACTCCGTTGAACAACATTCGGCTAAAACCCCACTCCCACTTAATACAAACAAAGCTTTATTTCAACACATTATATACCAACAATATTAATTTTTTACATGAAAGGACACCTCCACAATAACTTTTCAGTTGATTGCTATAAGACATCCATTCATATCAAATCATAACATCGTTCCCTACAACTATTTTATAATTTGAAATAAGGATAAAAGAAATAATAGAACAATGCAATATATATCATGACCCCCCAAAAAATTTAAATTTGAGAAACCCCACAACGATACCCCTCCATCAATTATACTACGCGGGGCCTCTCATTTCCATGGGCCTCACAAACCACCTCTGGCCTTTTTTCACAAAATATATTTGTACATTTTTCTTATAGTAACTTTTTGTAATTTATTTTACTACTAACATAATAATAATAATAATAAAAAACACAAATATTAAAATCTCGCATTCTCAAACCCATGTAGGTCGCTGACTCTATTCAAAGACTTTCTCATAATAGCGACTTTAGCGAGGCGCTCGGCTGCCCGCCACGCCGAGGTCGGCGTGAGCGGCTCGGCCTTGCTGTCATCGGGCCGGGCCGCTCGCGGTTGCGCCTGGTCCTGCCGCTTGCAATTCAGCACCGCGAGCTCGGCCTCAAGCCCGCGCACGAACTCCTCCCCGGACCCCGAGCCGGACTGGAGGACGAGGGCGCGGGCCGAGGCGAGCATGCTGAGCGCCCCGGCCACGTCGTTGCGGTCGGAGAGCCTGCGGCTCTCGGCCACGGCGCGCGTGGTGACGAAGAGGCAGCGGAGGCGCTGGATGTCGCGGGTGGAGGAGCCGACGGCGCGTGGGCGGGGGATGACGAGGCACCGCTCCTTGTCGTATATGGTCTGTTGAGTTGACGGGTCTTTGTAACAGCAACGGATCGACATTAGCCTCCGGGCCCCACCGGTGGCTGGTGGGACCCGCATTTCCACGAGCAGCTCTCTCTCTTCCTCCGAGTGGAGCTCCCCGACCCGGCACCAGCTCGAACCGGATCCGACCAGGGCCGGTTTGCCCGCGTAGGTGTAGACCGCGGAGATCTCGCCCGGGGCCGAGCCGGCCGCGAACGAGACCTGGACCCGGAGGTCCTGCGCCACCTGGCTCAGCAGGCCGGTGACGCAGTTCGCGGCGTGATCGCCGCCGGGGGGCGCGTGGACGCACGCGCACAGGTTGACGGAGTGGACGGGGATCTCGGAGTGGGAGAAGCGCGTGGACGACACGAGCGGGCCGCTGCGGTGGCCGTCGGAGAGGAGGAGGATGCTGGCGGCGGGATTCTTCTCGCGGCGGTCCTCGATGACCTTGGCGGCCTTCTTCAGCGAGTCGGTGGCGCTGGTGGCGGCGCCGTCGAGTGCGACGACGGCGTCGATGATGCGGCGGGCGGATCTCTTGCCGGCGGTGGTCATGCGGCGGAGGGGGAGAAGCCGCTTGGATGTGGTGGAGAATGCGACGATGGAGAGGCGGTCGGCGGCGGAGAGGGAGGAAACAACCATCCGCATCATCCTCCGCATTAGATGGAGCTTATCGGAGGTTACGTTTCTGCTCACATTCAGCACGGTCACCAAATCGATCGGCGCTCTGCGCGGAGGCGGCGTTGGAGCTTTCACCTTCAAAACGACGGCGTATGTCTCGCTAGTTTTTCCTACTGACACCACAACCGCCTCCGATAACAGACCGATTTCCACATTCCTCGACTTGATCTTATCCGGAACGACATTGTTGGTGACGAAGAAGCCGGGGAAATCGTCGTTTTCCTCTTCCGTCTCATCCGATTCGAGAATCGGAATGAATCGCGCGCCGGAAGTCGGAGAAGAGAGCGGCTCGTCGTCGTTGTAGACCTTAAACACAGAAGAGGATTTATTATCGCCGCCGCGCAGCTCCGTGGATGGATCGGTTTCCGCGAGATGCATTTCCTTCCATGTAGCGCTGCAGATGGGGCAGGCGAGGGCGGATCTCACCCCTTGCTTCTTCATGTGAGCCGCGATGCACGGGAAATGGAAAGCGTCGCCGCACTCCGCCGTGAAAATGGCGGTGCCTTGCCCCGTCTTCACGCTCTGCAAGCATATTCCGCACCTACTCTGCTCGTACAGTAGCGTTTCAACTCATCCATTATTGCCAAATCATACCAAAAAAAAAAAATCTCAAATCAAACGCAATAACGAAATTCCACTGTAGCCTACGCACCTTGGTGATACGCAGTCCGGATTTAATCAGCGAAAACGTCGACGGCGACCTCGGCGAGGAAGGCGCGGAGCTGGTGAAGAATCGCGGACTCTTCCTAGTCCGGCATTGAAGCCTAGGGCTGTCGGAAGGCGTCACACAGGGAGCAGCTGTTTTGCAGCGGAGAGAGGGGCTGGAGAGCGGGTGAGAGTGAAATCGCGGCGTAGATGGCTCGGAGAAGAATCTGCCGAATCTGGAGGCGAGCCTGGGGGTAGAGGCGTCTCCAGCGCGGTCCTGATCCTTGGGGATAGAAGTGCAGAAGGCTCGTCGCCAGCTCAAAACCATTTTCACAAACAGAGTCTGAGAGAAGGAAGGGGTTTACGGTTAGTGATGATGAACGGGCTAAAAGGGATGCATGATCCAAAGGGGGAATTGAATTGAGCAAAGGAGACAAAAGATGAATTGGAACAAAAAGACACCTTGTTCAGAGGTGGGATTGTGTAAAAAATGAAAAGAGAATTAAAGGAGAAAAGGATGAGTGAAGAAAGCTCCAAAAATCCATCATCGTCTTCTTCTTCTTCTACTGCTTGGGTAAAGGGCCAATATAAAAAAGTGAGGGGTCGGCTTTCTGTAATTCAAAAGTGACCGGCAGCTGCCGGTTGCGTATTTTGTCAACGGACTCCTTGCAATCAGCGTACCCTTCTATACGTCTTTAAATTATTTTAATTATTAAATCAAGTGATTACCCTTAAACTTATTTTTAACTATTCGATGGAGTTGCTTAAATTAATTCTACCCTGATTAAAGTTAATATGTGGGTTACGGGTAGGTCGATGGTTGGTTCTCTAGGCTTTATGCATTCTGATGAATATTGAGACTAACAAATGAAGTACTGATACCTACTACTATAAGTTAAATAAAAACAATTATGGATGAATTTTTGAATTAGTATCGAGTATTTTTTATTTTTTTTAAGTTCAATTTTTTCTATTTTTTGTAACGTAAGGTATTCAGTATATGCACTTTTTAAAAGTATATGAAAATGATGTTTCCTGTCATAAAAGATTTGTGATATCATATCTGAGGAATTTTAAAATAATATTTTCAATTAATTATATAATTTTTGTATTCATTTATTTCTAAATTTATAAACATGTTGACGTTTAATGTCATTAAGATTCAACACTTGTATTCTACAGTATATTTTTGTTTATAATGTACTAAATTGTACTAGTAATGTTTTAGTAGCATAATTTTTAATTATATTATATAGTATTTGAGTACATATTTTCGGTAGAATAATTGGATCCATTCAACCAATTAAACGACGGACCGATAGAATAATCATGTATTGATGTATGCCATCTTTAATGCATATGTTCATGTACGTATAATGCTTACAATCTTAACAATAAGACATGTTATTCAATAATTTGATCGGTGGGTCCAACTATTTAATGAACTAAATAGTTACTCAGTTCGTTTTTTATGGATTCTCAAGATATTATTGATAAGACTTAAAAATATTATACTATACTTGTCAAAATAAATTAATTTTGATTTTGAATTACATGTATTTTGATGTGAAATTGGTTGTCAAGTATATTATCAAAGATAAAATAAATAAATAGTTGAAGTATTACATGAAAAGAGTTCTCATTTCATTAAATAAACAAAATGATCATAAATAGATAAAAATAAATGTTTTTGACGGTTCAAAATAAAAAATATAATTATTTTTTGTCAATAGATGTAGTATAACGTTTTTGCACATTTATATTGTCAATTTCTCCATTCCATACTACTGTGTCAGTGAGTTTATTTACTAGTGTACTAGGAGGACTGGAGGAGTAGTATTTATTTTTTGGAAGTTATGCTAAAAACTAAAAAGTAATATCAATAATATATCTTGTGTTAAACGGGACGTTATTTGAGGGATATATAAAATTAAGTGAAAGAGTTAATTGACTAACTTCAAGTAATATTAAAATAAAATAAATTAAACTATTCGAAAATGAAGAATCCAAGTGAATATATGACTTGGAATTCTTGTTCTGGCATTTACATATGCTTTAATCAATGGGAATTCAATTTTTGTTTTTGACCCTGACATCAATTTGTACTTTCTTCACACCAACTTACTGCTTATATTAAATTGCACATTGATTAACTTAAACAAAAGCCATATATTTATGGGAATAAATACAAGTGCTCTTCTTGCTGTTATCTCTTTGTAAGACCTAATTGCAGTTTTCGATTATTTACACCAGCTAGAATATTTATTGCAATAAATATTAGATGTATATAGCAAATTAGAAATATAGAGTCACCCCCACGCAAGTTCCATTTTATCTATATATTGATCAATTAGAATATGACATGTATTAATTATGATTGTGATTTGTTCAAAAATATATCCAATTAGTGTTTATGTACTTAATAGTATGATTAATTATGACTATAACTATGTGTTTTGTTATTTATACATGCACATTTCAAATGATATACCTCTGCGATTTCATTTTATTTCATTTTTGGGATGGTAAAAGTAAAACTAGAAGCTGGCAAATATAACATGAATACATGATTGCATGATGATAACAAATAATTCAACCCTTGCGCCATCACAATTTGTACCATTTTTGAGTTTTAATTTTGATTATATTCGTATACAATAAATAATCATAGAGCTAGGTTGTTGATAATAATAACAATTAGTATTATTAATAATAATTGCAGAATTAACTTGTTATACTAATAAATAGCTTCATATCTTGTTTGGTTCATTTTTGTAGTACAGCCTGCTGCAGTAGTTATTAGTTTTAAATTATTTGCTCTGTTTGTATCATTGATTACGAAAATAAAAGGTCGAACCAATAGAGACCTTTAGACATTCACTTTTTAATCATGGGGAAGAGACCCCCCACATTATGGCAAATACATTAATACTTCTTCATCATCATTCTATGACTTTGTATTCTTCTTCTACTCCATAAAATAATACTCCATTATTATATTATGAAATTTAAATCCACCATTAAAGATGAATGTGTTAAAAGTTGGCAATTGGTTGGTGCATGATTGATTATCATTTCACCCACATCTCAATGATACCAACAATATTTTATCTTAAATTAATGTGTTTTTATTGGATTACATTGTGAATTCACATTTTCACTTTCCTTCATACGTGGGTCAATTGTCATAGTTATAATTTCACACTAGTGAAATGCCAACATATAAATATAACATCATATGAAGTTATATTTTTGCAATATAGTATTAATATAATTTTCAGTAACTTTCGTTAGATCTCATGGGGTGAACGAAACTTGAATTGATCTTGTACTCCTTATAAAGAATACTACTACTCTTATATGAAAATGTGTAGTTTTCAATAATTTTATAGACGTCATTTACGGACTATATAGTATAAGGTCGCTCAACTCATTATTCTTATTAGGACCTAAGAGAATTAATAACCTTGGATGGGAATAATTGAACCATAAGAGACTAAGAGTTATAGCCGACTATTCTGTTTGTCCGTTAGTTTATAATTAAATTTTTTTTTTATTTCTGTTTAGTAGTACTACAAGTTAGTATTCAATAAAATTTTCAGTTATGAATTATAACGGATAATCAATCAGTTAAAATTGATAATCGATTAAGTATAAATGAAAAAAATGATCTAAACTGTTTTAAAAAATAATACATCATATATTGATTTTCTAAGTATATAAAGAAATACCGAATACAATTCTATTTAATTCAAATTTTACGTGCATAAGACCATTTCCAAGTGTATATTAAAATCTAGAATGGGATAAGTAATTAGATCTAATAGTACTCTACAATCAATCTCATTTTTTGTTTTTGGAAAAAAATTACCTATTTTTAGGTTTACACTAAACTCAAATCCAAAAGGTTTTCAAATTTTATGAGTAAAAAAGCATAATATAAAGAATATTCTTTTAAATTTGAGTTTAGTGTATCTGGTTGGAGTAAAATCATATTTGATGTGACATTTACGTAAAATGAGTTTCAGTTTAGTGTAAATGGTTGCAGATGCTCTAAGACTATCTCCAAAAGTACACTAAAACCTAAAATAAGACATGTAATTAGCTCCAATAGTACTCCAAAGCCAATCTCATTTTTTGTTTTTGAGTAAAAAATAGTACTGTACTACCTATTTTTAGGTTTACACTAAACCAAAATCAATTTTTTTTAAATCTTTGTGAGTAAAAATATACTCCCTCCGTTCCATAGTAATATGGGCGTTTTGACCGCAGGGGCTTAGCGCAGTTGGTTCCGGGAGAGCAGATATTGCTACAAGGAGCTGGGTTCGAATCCCACTACTGGCGTGTGGGAGCTTCCATCTCTCAGGCACAAGTATGAGGCCTTGGGAGATGGGCTCCTGTCAGGACAGTGAGTTGAAGGCATCCTCTCTAACGGGCCGCTATGTCCACGATTGAACCCCCACACAAACCGGTCGGGCCGGTGTGGGGGCGGCCAGGGTGACCGCATCACCTTTTGCTACAAGGGGCATTTTTCCATTTCCGTCCGTTCCATAGTAATAGAGTCATTTTCCTTTTTAGTAAAAAAAGTCAACACATTTTTCCACACCTACTTTACTCTCTCTTACTTTTTTCTATCTTCATCTCTCTACCTTTTTCATTTTCCACTTTATTCTCTCTTTTAAGTTTGAGTTTAGTGTAAATAAATGGAGTAAAATCATACTCCCTCCGTCCCGCTTTAGCAGTCTCATTGACTTTTCAAGCACTCTTTTTGGAAAAATGATAATAAATAGTTAAAGTAGAGAAATAATAAAGTAAAAAAGAGAATAATATAGATAAGACTCTTCTCTATATTATTCTCTTTTTTACTTTATTATTTCTCAACTTTAACTATTTATTATCATTTTTACAAAATGAGTGCAGAAAGGTCAATGGGACTGGTAAAGCGGGACGGAAGGAGTATTTAATATGATAGCTGTGTAAACGGTTGGAATGCTCTAACTAAAATCTCAACTCCACAATACTATTATTTTTATATTTATTTCAATGCATTTGCACTCTAAATTCCATATGCATCACTTTACAATTCTAATGTGATGAAATATTAATAAATTCCATATGCATCACTTTACAATTCTAATGTGATGAAATATTAATATGCGGAGTATAAAACTCAACACAATACCATATTCACGTGTTGACCACCTATCAAGGAAATCGATTTGTTGATTAGGAGGACTTGTATTTTTAAAAATAGAGCGTCATTCCAAGTATATGTTCAACGTCACTTGGTGTAGCGATTCCTCTTGTTTCGTGTCAGAACCGCGAAAGCGCCTATCAATTGGTGGTTCGTAAACCGTCTGGAACCGGCGGTTTGGTCACTGTTCCGGTTCGGAATATTAACCGACGGTTACGATTTCGTGGTTAACCGCCGGTTCGGTAAACCTTAGGCAGGTCTACTCCCTATGTCCTAAAAAATATGTACTTTGGGTTCGGTACGAGTTTTAATACAAAATTGGTAAAATTATACTCTTGAAAAGTAAAGAGAAAAAGTAATTAAAGTACTATTAACATAGAATGTGTCATATTTTATTAGATAGATAAGAGTTTCCAAAATTAAGTACATATTTTTATAGGATGAACTAAAAAGGAAAAAATGTAGTATATTATTATGGGACGAAGGGAATAGTATCGCGAAAAAATGTCGTACATAGAGTTGGAGAATACAAAATTCTCTAGTATTGTGAAAAAATTTATGTGTTTTATGGACACTGTGGTCTGATTTCCCTTTTCCTATTCCTATTTATAGAGTACTGATGAGCTTAGTTGGATTTTGGAAATCTTAAGGTTGGAATACTAGGATTTAGAAAATACTCCTTTTGAATGTGATGACTAAGGTTATTTATGATTTATCATGTATGAAGATTAGACTAGATTTTACATATTGGACTCTCACTAATTAAATTGAGCTGTAATTTGAATTATTCCCTCCGTTCCCGATTAAGAGTCACACTTTTCCATTTTGGTTCGTTCTCAATTAAGAGTCACACTTCATTTTTATCATAAATAATAAGTAGGTCTCACATTCCATTAACTTTATTCCCTCACATTTTATTATAAAACCAATATAAATAAATGGGTCTCACATTCCACTAACTTTTTCAATCAAATTTTCCTTACATTTCTTAAAACTCGTGTCCGGTCAAAATATGACTCCTAGTAGGGGACGGATGGAGTAATTTCTTAACATTTTTACTAGCATTCATAATTCACTAGTTTATTATGGAATGCATTGGGTGCGTAAAAAAGAGACGAATATGGATACCATAGAGAATTACAGTACGATTCTATTTTATCCAATTTACCATTCCCAATTAGACTGATTTGACAACTAACAGTAAAACCCACAGATTCACATTCACGTGTTGTTCATTCATTTGTCTTTTTCTAGTGCGTTACGTTCTGTCAGCTTACCCCATTTTCCAACAATAGAAAACCTTTTTTACTTTTACCTTTTGCAATTTGCTAATTTCATTATATTCCAAACTAATAAGACCACTTCCAGTTTAACATTTTAGTAATTCAGGAATTTTGTTCCGAATAAAAACAATGTCGACCTTTTTATTGGATAGATGCATGACTTAATAGGTTATTACATCCATTTTACTTGAAATAAATAAGAATGTGAGGATAATAGTATTATTACTATTTTCTTCTTTTTGTGAAAAATAAATAATGTATTGATATAAATAATATGTTTTCAAGAATTTTGGAACATGCGTGTGATATTATAATTCATGTATGCATAATATTTAACAAGTATCCACGGATGTTTTCCTTATAGGCATGAATATTGTGTGTCTACTATCAAAGTTTTTGTTTATGCTTGAATATTGTCTATGTGATTAAGTAAGTTGGCCTAGCGGTACAGATGTTAATGTTAAATAATATGGAGTATATGGGTTGTAAAAATTTGTGGGGGGGCATTTGCCCCTCCAATGATACATGTAGATCCAACCCACGATGTCGACAATGTATCGTTTGTGGAAATGATCAAAACTTTATATGTAAAAAGATAATATAACGACCTTGATGTAATCCTCGCCCGTAGTGTACGATGATGGGATGCGCAATTCAAGAATGTCGAAAAAACAAGCAGAAAGACACGAATATGATGGATGTGCACCAACTTGAATGAGTTCAATAATAAACATTGAACTCCGAGCACCATGCTTCCAGATGACGAGACAAAGAGAGTTAATACTCACATTTTGTTGTAATTAACCACTTATCTTGGTTCATAATGAGGTGGCCGATATAGATAAAGTAAAATGTAACTTCAGAAGAAAATATAAAAACTTAAAACTAATGAATGGGTTGTAGCACGGTTGTTAACGCGGAGCTGCGGTGACCTTGAGATCACGAATTCAAATCTCGCCATTCGCTGGGAAACTTTCATTCTTAATCAACAAATCCGATCAAATAAGATTATTTAGATTTCGCAAAAGGCGGATTCAGAATACACATGGCCAAACAAAAAAAACATAAAGTTAGATGGAAACAAAATCAGATATGATCACATTCTTACCATTTACTAATCATATTTTACTATGAAACATAAACTACTAAGGCAAGATAATTACAATCAAAAGACAAACGTAAACCTAACTTCCGTCAGTATTCGCCTGGCCAATTTTTGGGCACCTATTATCATGGGCCCACTTCTATACCATTAAAATGTTGGAGTATTTTAGTTTTGCTTGAACTTTTCCATTTGCACCGTTGATATTTGAATTTTGATGATATGATCTTGAAATCTTGACTTAGACTCCATCCTATATCATAAACTGTGGTAAAAAAGAGTATGACAGGGTTCACTCCCAAATTTTTGTTTAGTTTAGGGGTGTTTCTTTTTATCATTGTTTTGCTAATATGATATTTCCTCCGTCCGCAAATAAGAGTCCCGTTTTTCCATTTTAGTCTGTCTGCGAATAGGAGTTACGGTTCATTTTTACTATAAATGGTAATAGGATCTCACCTTCCACTAACTCATTCCACTCATATTTCATTTAAAACTAATATATACAAGTGAGACTCATATTCCACTGACTTTTTTCCACCCGCTTTTCTTAACATTTCTTAAAACCCGTGCCGCCCATGAATGGGACTCCTAATGCCGGACGGAGGGAGTAATAAATACTCCATCCGTTCCCTATATTTTGTCACCATTTGACCCGGCACAGATTTTTAGAAATGTAATAGAAAGTGGGTTGAAAAAATTGATGACATGTGAGTCCTACTTTTATATATTAGTTTTATAATAAAATGTGAGTGAAATGAGTTAGTGAAATATGAGGTCCACTACCGAAAATGGTAAAAGTAAAAGGTCACAAATTTTTAGGGACATACGAAAAAGGAAATATGTGACAAATTTTCAGATTGAGGGAATAGTTAAAGTGGAGAAAAAGTAAAGTAAGAGAGAGAATAATATAGAAGAGAATAGTACATGTATATTCATTATTCTTTCACTCACTTTACTTTCTTTTTATTCTAACTATTTATTATAATTTTTGCAAAACAGCGTTCGAAATTAAACGCCTCACTTGTAGTAGGATCGAGGGAGTACTAAATACTCCATTCGTCCCACTTTATGAGTCTCAGTTAACCATATTTAGGTGTCCCACTTTAGGAGTCCCGGCTGATATATTCCATAGATGGTAATAAGCCCCACATTTGATCCACTAACTTCTTTTCCACTCACATTTTATTATAAAACTAAAAGTAGTATATAAGAGTAGGCCTACATTCCACTATCCTTTTCACTAACTTTCCTTTATATTTCTCAAAACTCGTGTCGGAACACAAATGAGACTCCTAAATAAGTCATTTTTATTTTTAGCGAAAAGTAAAACTTATTCATCCCACAAAAATAGAGACATTTGAGACGACAAGAGATTTAATTCAAATTAGTAAAATAGGAAAATGATAGAAATAAAAAGTTATTGAATTAAGTTAGTGGCGAATGAGGTTCACCTCATTAGAGCGAAAGAAGTTATAAAAAATAAAAGTGAACTATTTTTACGGGACAGACCAAAATGGAAATTGTTTCTACGAATGGAGTATCTTTCATCTTTGTACTCCCTACGCCCCTCATTAGCAGTCCCGTTGACTTTCTACACTCGTTTTATAAAATTAGTAAATAAATAGTTATAGTGGAGAAATGGTAAAGTAAGAGAGAGAAGAGTCTTCTCTATATTATTTTCTCTCTTACTTTAACATTTTTCCACTTTCACTATTGAATAGCATTTTTATAAAACGAGTGCAGAAAAATTAACGGGACTCCTAATGTGCACTTTTGGTTGGACTCGAGTTTCAATGCACAATTGGTAAAATAAGAGAGAAGTAGAAAAAAAAAAGTAATTAAAGTATTATTAGTGAACAATGAGTTCCACTTCAATAAAGAAAAATAAGTTTTTAAAATTAGAAATATGAATATTTTTTTGGGATGGATTAAAAAAATAATACTTATTCTAATGAGACGGAGGAAGTATAATTTTTTTTATTCCCACCGGCGTAGCCAATTAAGGACAAAGGGGTACGGTGGTTACCCCCAAATTCTGTAATTATTACTACTATTTGAGAGTACTAAATATCAAAGTTTTCACAGTTGTATTGCACTCCTTTCTCATTGCTTAGATTTTTTTGGACACAATTTAATTTTCTTATTTTGTTAAAACAATTTGGTGTCTAGAATTGTAACCATTGGAAATATTTTCAATACTATATACTTCTGCTGCAACAATTGTTAATTTTTTTTTATTATATTTAATAATTATAAAAAGAAAATGATTTTTTTTAATTAAATATTAGTAAGGTTTAGAAAAATAAAATAGAATGTTGAGGTAATCTAAATGATGACGAATATTATTTACGTTTTCACCGAAACTTTCCCAAAATAATGTAAAAGATGATTTCTGAATAATAGTATCAATTCATGTAAAAATTTATCACACCCCCAAATCAAAAGTTCTGGATCCACCACTGTTTATTCCTATGCCAAAAGTTTCGACGAAACTTTTTAATTTTTTTTTAAGCGGCATTATAACTTAACAATTAACGAAGTCCAATCACACAATAAACGTAGCTATAAATCGAATCTCGTCACATTTCTACACTGTAATTAAAAAATAGAAATAGTGTGCAGATTAATGATTGATAAATCATTTTTACCTAACCTTAATTATCCAAGCTTAATTTTATCCTCGCGGCGTAATTATGTCTATACCCTTAATTATTGAGTAAGAGTAGTAAAAGTTAAAAAAAATTTGTTCGCGGCGTAATTTGTCTTGTATGTTTGTGAGTGTGTAGTTAAGAAGAGAGAGAGTGTAGAAGTGGGCACGTGATTGGGTGGACAGGGCTACGCTGCAGAATCAGAAGCAGTAAATGTGTAGTCAGAAGTCGTCGCTATATGTGAGTACCGAGGTTTTCTTTACTACTACAAATTCATACTATAACTAACTTTCTTAATTCATACTCTCACTATATTCCATATCTAAATGAATTGGAGTATAATTCCGTTTACTATTTATTTGGTCTATTTTCTTTTTCATTTCAATCCAGTTTACATTGTCAGACTAATTCAGCTATCCCATTCTCGATTCTTCTCGATTACTTCCAATATTTTCTATTCATGGACATTTTATCTTGTAATCCTACATTTTTATCTACTTGTAGCAAAGTATTGAACGAGAACAATTAGGCCATTCGCAACAAGGGACATGAGACCGCTGACAAAATCGCCCTATGCATCGGGCGCACCCATCATTTTAGTAGATTTCTCGGGCGCTATTATATTAATGTAGCGTCTTCAGAAGATAAAACCGTCGATCTCTTCTTAAATTTTAAAAAAATTTCTACAACTTTCACTCTATAATTTCACATTGTTAACTAACATTTATCACCCCTTCACTCCAATCTTTTCTCTATAAATTTCTTTTTTTTTTTCTACTTGTTTTTTTTAATTTCCTATGTTTTTTTAAAAAATAAATATGTTTTGGTATTGCCTTGAATTTATGTTTTTTGATAACACAAAAAATTGAAAAATTTAAATAATGGTGAAAATAGGAATAAATGAATTTTAAAGGCATAATTTAGAGTATTATTGCGCTAGAAGATAAAATGTTGAAGTGACAAAAGAAAAATAAAGATGTGTGAATTTATAGGGTGAATTTATAAGACTCCACTTTGAGTGCCATTTGTTCTTGAGAGTATATCTTATCTGAAATATTTTATAGATTTGTAAAGAACAACCTCAGTTACTTTGGATTTTTATTGTATATCTATTTAAAATTTATATCTTTAATAAAATGAGGAAGGGTTGAAGCTATTTCAAAGAACTCAGTTTGACATCTT
Source organism: Salvia hispanica (assembly GCF_023119035.1). NCBI lineage: Eukaryota > Viridiplantae > Streptophyta > Magnoliopsida > Lamiales > Lamiaceae > Salvia > Salvia hispanica. Next base: position 13,179,933 of record NC_062965.1, on the reverse strand, counting down.
TTATAATCAATATCCTTCATGGATCCATCTTTTAAATTTGTAACCTTTGGTATATATATTTTGTAATTTTTGGTGTTTTTTTTTTTTTTTTTTTAATTTTCAATTTTAATTACTTTTATCATTTGTTTTATTTTTTTCAACCCATTTTTAGTTGTGACCACTGATTATAAATGGGGCTAACTGTATTGTAGGTGTTAGGCTGAAATGAAAATAATTGGTGCAATAAGTGAAATGTGGTTGTAGATTAAAATTTGGGGTTACTATTGGTAATATTTTTCCAAATTGTCAGCAAATACTACTCCTTCCGTCTATAAGAACATACACTATTTCCTTTATAACCTGTCTCAATGTGTCTATAAGAACATACACTATTTCCTTTATAACCTGTCTCAATGTGGTATGCACTTTCTAATATTTAATCTCTTATGAGGTGAAACCAATTCTTCACTAACAATGCCTTAATTACTTTTTCTTTCTATCTCTCTGTTACATTATCAATTGTGCATTAAATTTTGTAAGTTGTACCCACTAAAATTGCATACCGAGAGACTATAAGTCTCCAAAAGATTTAAAAATTTCCTTCTAAGCATTCATTATGGAAGGGCCGATCGAGAGGCTTTGTGATCGGCCCTCATTGTGAGAAAAGGGCCTATCAAAGGCTCCTCCCATATGAGCATTGAAACATCCTTGGCCGACCCAATTGGCCAATGATCGGTCACCCATTACGGAGATAGGGCTGATCATCGGCCCTTACCTCTTTTTAATTTTTTTTAAATTTTTTATTCCATATTTTCTACTATAAATACGTCATTCTTTTCTTTCTATTTTCAACACCATCATCTTTTTCTTCTCTCATTTTTTCTAAATTTTTCTCTCTCTAATTTTTTATTTCATATTTTCTACTATAAATACGTCATTCTTTTCTTTCTATTTTCAACACCATCATCTTTTTCTTCTCTCATTTTTTCTAAATTTTTCTCTCTCTAGTTTTATTTAAATTTGCATCTCGTTGTATTCTTTTTTTCAATATTGTAATAGAACGAAAATTTGCGTATTAATATTTTTGCATTTTAATTTATTTAATTTAATAACACATTAAATAGTGAAATGCAAAAAGGTTAAAACAAAAGTAATGATGCCCTTTCATTATAAGGAGATAGGTACGCTATTGGGTAAAATATTGACGTTATGGAAGGGCCCTTTGGTTAAATGCTACGTGGGAGGACACTTTCATTATGAATGTTCTAACAGTATCTCGTTTCATACACTGTTTGTCAAATAAATTCGAAGCAGTTACACTTCGGAAGATGAAAACTTTTATATATACATTGTCAAAGATCTCTTATAGTAATTAAGTGACGAGCAAATTCGTATTCTCATATTATTAGATCATAAAAAATCAAATTGATTATAATGTTTAATTCCATCATTCTTTAAATCAAGTATTATGAGTACTTAATTAGACTAGATCCAAAATAAATTTTGCTAAATAGGAGTATAATAGTAGTATGAATATTGTGCGACTTATAACGTATGAAAACTTATTAATAGGTGTATAATAAAGGAGAATGATTCAGAAATAGGATACATGTCCCCACTGATTTCACAAACCAAACTAATTAATACAATTCGTACATACTTTGTTAAACCAAATGTTTGGAGTGCGAAGCATTTTTATGGGGTTGTGAGCACAAAATAAATCATCGACTTTGGAACTAGTTTGCTTGTGATGACAATACAACTGGACCTTGGATGCAGTGAAAATCTTACTTCTATTTACTTTTAGTCTTTACCATTTACAAAGCAAGACGTGTACCCTTTTCTTCACTTTTACTTGTGACACACTATATCACCACCATATATTCAACTTATTAAAAAATTTGTATGGGTAACCGACTACTAATATGTCTTTTATTTTAGTTTTTTTTGCTTTTTCCAAAATTGTTGCGAATTTCATAATTGTGCACGACAATGGGAACACGAATAAATAATCGTGGTTATATTTAGTAAAGATCGATATTCGATAGTTTTATAGAGTACAATTTTTAAAAGTAGATGTATTCTGAAAATTTATTCTAGAAGTTTTTATACTAGAATTGTGTTCGATTCAACGAAGTAAAACAATTAATTACTCCTAGTAGTCAAGAGGATTTGTGTGGACCGAATAATTTATATGGACTCAATCCTTATGGGCCAAACAATAATGATAAGGTCAACTAATTACATGTTTCATATCTTAATCAATAATCGATTAACGCTGACGATGAAACACAACTCAGTTAATAAAACACTTCTTGTTCATTCATCACAGAAAAATGAAAATTATTATTGATTCTCTTAAATTAAAAACAATTAGCGTTTAATCTCACTATAGTACTCCCTCCGTCCCGCTTTAGCAGTCCCGTTGACTTTTCTGCACTCGTTTTGTAAAAATGATAATAAATAGTTAAAGTAGAGAAATAATAAAGTAAAAAAGACAATAATATAGAGAAGAGTCTTATCTATATTATTCTTTTTTTTACTTTATTATTTCTCTATTTTAACTATTTATTATCATTTTTACAAAACGAGTGCAGAAAAGTCAATGGGACTGCTAAAGCGGGACGGAGGGAGTATTATTTAGTGGGCTGTGTCACATTCTTGTAGTATTTTTTAAGATACAAGTATACACGTAGAATACGCAAAACACATGCAGTGTGGAGTTTAGTCGGCGTTGGTTGCAGTTTTCATATGGTGAACCTCACATGATGTTTTCACACACACACACACACACAGATATATTATAAGTATATATAGTATTTATAAAATTATATTCGTTTTGTTTTTCTAAATGAAATGGATCTGTGCATGAATGGGTTACATCTCGCCATTAATTTTGATTGGTAGATATTTTTGTGAGTACCTACTTAGAAATTATTTAATGTATTCGTATGTGACTAATTCACGTCCTTTTATTATAACAATAAAATTTCCATAATCTTTAATAGAGAATGACAAGTTGCAACTCGATGAGGTGCCACATTAATAGAGAATAACAGATAATGCAAACTATATATAAACATGTATATTAATGTATTCACAAAAAAAAAGTAGAAAATGTATTTTAAATGAGACAAAACAAACCTCGAAAATCACATATATATAAAAAATTAATTATAAAAGAAATTTGACCAACAAAATTAGAGCTTCCGCCTCAACATATGCAGTTTGTCTTCTAACTAGGATTTGTCAAAGCAAGAACACATGGAGTAGCTTTGAGCATTTTGGACTATATATTATGTCTCTATATGCAATTAAATTAATAACAAAATTAATTAGAGCTTATTTAATTGTTCATTCACTTGCAATATAAACAAATTTGGCATTAATTCAGTGCTTCACTATTAATCAACTTTTGTATATAAACAAAGTCTAGTGTATTAGAAAAATATAGTAATGTGATCTCCAACACCCAACCCAATTTTCCTTTTTGACTTCAGAAAATGATTGAAATAATGGTCATGATATTAATAATTAATAAGATCAAACAATGGTTTATTTAGTCCCACTTGTAGAATCCCAATACACCTATTAAAAAGACAATTGATTTGGACACTTACCATATTATTAAATTGAAAAATCAATAATCAGTCCCCCACCCCTACGAAATAAATGATTGAAAATGTTTCACTCGCCTTATTATTAGTATTACATTTAAAAAAAATAGTTTTAGGATAATGTACAGTCACATCCTTTCTTTTTCCATTCTTGGTGACCTTTAGGATATATTTTGTGCATTATATGGACAAATAAGAATATATATTTAATACTGAAAATAACAAATATTATTTGATTGATTGAAGATGAAAAAATGGACAAAAAAGAACTGCACATGAAGGCCACGAAATTAGAGAATAGAATAGAAAGATCCAAAATGAGATTGTCTTAGCATTAATTGTTTAGCAGTACTATAACTTATAATAATATAATCAAAATCAAATCTAAGATTCTGAAATAGAGACTGGAGAGAGAGATTTAAGGAAACACACATAACATAATAAAAAATTGAAACTTTTTTAGTACTTTTTAATTCATTTTTTCCAATGATATTTATTATTCATAAAGATTCGTTTCACTAATTTCTTCTTCCTTTTTTTGACTACTTCATTAATTTATTCTTAATCTCGTATGGTCATGTGATGCGCTTTGCGTATGTTACAAATATATCTACAAAGTAATAATATTAAATGTAATGGGGAATAGTCCTTAAAATCAACCCAATTATTAAAAATCCCACTCCAACTAAAATTAGCATTCAAATCACCTAACTAATCATTCATATTAAACTAATATTGGATTTACGGCAGGAACATTCAAATTGTTTAGGCAGTGTGATGAATAATTGATGCATCTCATTCTTCAAATTGATGCGTTTGAAATTATACTGCCACTCTCTATATATGGGACTGTACATTCTAATTTAGTGGTTGAATATTGACATAATTGTAGCACATGTGTGTGATCAGTAAGATTCCACATCATTTCACCAAAAAAAAGTAATGTTTTCAGTGTAATTGTACCTGTGTTTTTCTTGTTGTGTCCCTTGTTCAATCTAATCATCTAATGTGTGCCAAACTCAGTTACACAAGGAAACTATGGTTCCATATACATGCCAACCCAATGAAGGACCGGACCTTATTGTTGAAAAATATCACTAAATTCGGTATTTAAATTTACAAAGTCTTTGATATTACGATGTGCAATTCCACATGAAGGGTTGAGTTTGACTTCCATCCTCAGTGAAGACTGTTGGATACCTGAACAACCATTAACTTATGACTGTACTAGCGACGATCTTATTCACTATGTCCGACCAGACGAGTAATGTTTCCTAGATTCTCTTATTCCAAACCCCAAACTGTACTAAATGCTTGCATAAGCCATTCAAAAGTATATAACATTTCGTTAATCTATGTAGCTACATAATCAACTATCATAAAATATCATATGGAAATAAATTTGTGCATTTGACTCGATGTATATGGTCCTTTAGAATTCTAATTTTTGTTTGCTAGTGTTCGAATCGAATTTGGATTATCTTAGTTAATTGTAGGACATAAGTGAGATGAGCTATTTTTTATCAGTCCAAAACTTCCTCACTATGCCGTTGGGAAAAATACTAAGAAAAGCATAATCGATGCTTCCAACTAAAAACCATGATAACAAATAGCTCCATTGATCACAAATCGTGCAAACCATTCACTTTTGAAATAGAAAGAAGAAATAAAATAATATTCGCTTTATTTTCGTAATCAAACCATTGATTGCATATCAGTAGAATGGATCCGATATGTCCGATCATTTTATAACTTATGTTTAGATTATAAATTTTCCTTTTTGTAAGAACTTATGATTATAGTATTAACTAAAATCAAACGTGTCATGTTCGTTACTCAAAAACATTAATCGCCCAAATTACAAGTGCCCATAATTCTTTGTTATTTGTGATTTATGTTATTTAATAAATGCAATTTTAAATTTTAATCAAGAATTTTGACTTTATAAATATAATAAATTTTAAAATTTGAGTTGTGACTGAAATCGAAACCGAAATCCAAATTACATATTGCATCTACATGTGTTGATGGAGAAAAGTGATAGATGTATTTAAAATCATTGCGACAACATTATTTTGGTGACATGAAGTATTGGAGAGGAATCGAGCCAAGGTTCGAAGTATACTTCAAAAAGTGTAGAAACAAAGTTATGATATTGCCACTAGCTTTTAGGACCAAATTATTTCAAATGCCGAAACCTTGGATATCAATTATCATGATGTTTGTTTTCTTATCGTTTTAGAATTTAATCATTTGATATACTTTATACTACTTTCTTTGACAACTCTAAATTTCATGTTACAATTCCACGATTTATATGATGATCTCTTGCTTGAATTTTGATGCATTTCTTAATATTTCATAACTACTTTCCCTGAGCATAATTAATTATTGCAAACCAAAATGGAATTAAAAAGGGTATAAATTGTGGTTTGGTTTAGGTTTTTCTTCTTTTCCGTTTTCTTAATATCAATGCATTAACTACCTTGTGGTGGTTCAACTAATTTATTTTCCGAACATGGTATAAACATGTCATGTTAAAACTTGAATTTCACGTGACTAACTTCCTTCAACCGACAATAGCACAAAGCCACAAACCATGCTTTCAAGAGTAGGATCTTAATTCACCAATGTAGTTATTTTTAACAAAAATGATGCTTCTCCATACAATCCCAAAATCATCCAACATGATTGGAATATTCAAGATTGGTAATTTATATGGGCGTATTGATCATAAAATCATAAACATTCACGAAATTTGGTATTTCTCACATTTCCAAGATTTATACTATAAGAAATGACATCATTTTTACTAGGTGTAGACTATAGACGGTGTTGTTTTGCTTGTTACTCGAATTTAGAATTTTCACCCAAATTTCAGAGTTCCAAATTGTGGGAGTCAAAACTTGTGATTTAATTAATGGATGAAATAATCGATTGGACCAATTAGATTTCTAACTTGATCGCTTACAAAACATTCATATTAATAAATATAGATCTATAAAAAGGACCCAAAATTAAAGTTTATTTCATTGGGGCCAATCTATTATCTAATCCATTCAGACTCCTCACCGCATAAACATTGCGCCGTTGAAAGTGAAAAGGCTACATTTTAAAAAAAATATTTCCTTCTTGTCATATACTCCCAATGTCTATCGCTTGTTTGTCATCTTTTGATAAGCATAAAAATTTAATAGTACCAATTATTTAGTAAATTTAGTTGGTAAAAAAGTATTAGTGTATAAAATAACGTGAGCCTCACTTTATTGGTAGAATTAATATGGTAGGAGTGCCTTTTTCTGTACCTATAGCCATTTCCTACACAAATTCCCTGTTTCTTGTTTTAAAACAATCCATCTTTATACACTTTTCCCCTTGCAACAAGAAATACTTTCAGATGAAATAGTAGGACGCCACTACCTAAAAAAGGAAAGAAATTAACTAAGCTCTTCGACACCACAAACATCTAGTACAAAGTAGTTTATCTTATAGTAGTTGCCTAATTGCCACCTACACAATATTTGGCTACCTCTCAAATTGTTGTCAAAATTTATGATAAACTCTATATGAATACATAGGATTTTTTCGATTAGGAACTTCAGCCCCACCAGTCTATTTTTGAACATTGGATGCGATCATACCAGCGCTAATGCACCAGAAAGTTATAATGGGAGAAAGTAGTACTAGAATGGGTGACCCCATAGAAAGTTCTCGTGTTGCACCCCATGAGAACATCAATTACTACATCCCATTCATTTCTGCGGCCGAAAGCTAAATACGTGTAAAAGTTATAACAAAAACATGTATACACTATACACTATGTTGATCCAAAAAATATTTAAGTTACAACAATGACTGAATGCAAACCTTGACAATGCATGTGTAGCAATCAGATCTAATTTTAATGAAATTGTCATGAACCCTAAATGTAGACAAAATTTCCAATTGATGAAACACCAAGTTCCTCCTCGACTCTTCTAGCTCGAAAAGAAAAACCTACGTTGCTCACTCTAGACTCTTTGGAATAAGACAAGTGTCCTAGCTTATGAACAAAATACATGGAATTTATTGAGCTCGAAAATGAATAAAGATAAGATGATATAAATATGCAACAATAGGTATGGAGCAAGGAGATGTGGCAGAATAGGGAGCAAATGTATTGGAATTGAATGATGGTGGTTGAATCTCATCTCTATCGTCCAATTCTCATTACACAATCACATTTTCTTTAAGGTTCCATGCACGATTCTGACATGCATTTACGTCCCTCTGTCTTTATTAGGCACTCTCATCAGATCCCCACATTTATTATAACGACTCATTTTAATTTCATAATGTGTTTGCAAGAATAATTATGTGGTTGGATAATATATGATCTTAATGATATGGTGTACCAATTTTCGTTAGGATGTTTCGTCCATGCACATTTTTCGCTGTCACGCGTGCACCGAAACAGGACCATCGACGTGTATAGTAAAATACGAGACCAAATACTCATTATGTTAAAAAAAAACAAGCAAGTTTTCCCATTATTGTATATTTTCTATAATTATTAATACTACTTTAGGGCTGATTAGTTTTCAAGATTATATCTCGAGATTAAATATGTACTGTGTTTGGTTCATGAGATTGAATCTCAAAACTCAATCCTATATAGATAATTATATGATAATTAGTTATAGTCATCTTCCTCTGCTAAAATAATCTCACGACTTAATCGTAGATGAATTATTATAGGATAATCAGTGGCAACCGACTATATATACTAGTATCTTCACCTCACGATGCTTCAATTATGTGTTGGTAAAAATTAGGTGATGGTTAGGTAGAAGTAGACAAGATGTGCTACATCAGAGAGAAGTAGTACTATGTACAAGTTGCAAGCATCTTTAGTTTGTACTTTCACACTAATTTCACCAAGATAAAAACTACAGTACTCTTTGGCTGGAGCCCAGGTAATCAAATCAAGCAAAAAATTATTGATGGATGAGAATCAGAACAATTATTTTTTCACATTATATAAATATTCAACAAATAGTGAATATCCAATAGGATGACATGCATGCACGTATTATTTATTTATTATTATTATAATTTATTGGGCAAAGACTGGGTGAATGATAGTTATGTGTATACGTACGTTTTTGTGATAGGACCTCTTGTACAACTAGTATAGTCTATTTATGACCCACTTCGATCTCGAAATTTATTATGTATAGCAGTACAATAAATGATACTCCACTCCACTAGTATAATAAATTATGGTATGATAAATAAATAGTGATTAATTCACTGTTTAAGTGACATCCACTAAGTAAATTGTTATTGCCCTTAATGATGAATCCCATTTGCACTTCTAAGTCCACATACAAGTGTTTACATTTCATTAAGAGTTTGAAGTCATCACTTCACTCATTTTAAAGCCATATTCCTACAAATTATCTAGAGAAAATCTTGACATTGAAAACCAATTTAATCATGAGATTTTTGAACAATTTCAACTTCACAGAAGCAACATACATTGCTCTAAACGGATAATGTAAATTCTAGAATATTTGAGGAAACTATACAAAAAAAAAATATCAATCGATCAGAGAGCCTATGAAGTTAATTAATACATTACATGCATCAAAAGATACATACGAAATCTCACAAAAATGATTTATTTTCAGCATAAAAAACATTGTTTAAAACTCATCCAACTCAGTCCCAATTTAAGCGTTACCAGAAATTTGAGATGAAGAGAATATCACCATACTGATTTTGATTCAATCGAAACAAACAAATGCACCGCAATCCAAACAGTCACTTATCTAACAAGTATTAGATCACACACAATCAGTAGCTTTCTTCAAATGAAGTATAACCTTGACAAACATAAAAATTTGAAGTGTGAACTATCGTGCCTCAACTAAGAAATCGAGATTTAGGATAAACAACAAATAAAAACGCAGATGCAGCAAGCACTCAAGGAAACCATATGAGAAGACCAGAAGGCATATAAAATTGATATCTGACTCCAAGACGAAGCACCGTGGCACTTCACTCCCGTAATCACGCCTAAAAGACTCCTGACAATGCCGACAGAAACCAACCATCGTCTTTGGGTTCTAGTTCTGGTTCTTGCATTTCTCCACCGACCTGGGAGCTGCAACCATATGATAAAGCCAAATGAGAAGCCTTCTATCAACATGTGTCTAATACTTATAGGTTTACATCAAGTCAAGTACGAATAACAAAACGCTTCGTACATACACATATAGCCTTAGTAAGATATTGTGCTTTTTTCTTTTAATTGTATACACAATGCACATCATCATACAAGACCAATCCAACTACAATACCAATGATCCCACAAAATAATACCCCAAAGTAAAAATTACACAAAAAGTTGGTACAGCATTAGAAAATTAAAGAAGATAAGGTCAGTACGCAGGGGTCAATAGACCTTTCAACAACATAACATGTTACCCTGACCCCACTGATTAAAACAGCAGGTGGTAAAAAAAAAGATACTGCATCCTTACAGGAACTCATACAATACAGAGTTGTAGAGACTAGTATAATATATATACTGCATCCTTACAGGAACTCATACAATACAGAGTTGTAGAGACTAGTATAATATATAGCTGAAATTGTAAAAGTACTTGTAGAAACATGGATACACAGCAAGATCCCACACAAAACATGGATACATAAAACTCTTCTTAGCTTTAAAATGTTAGAGGAGTTGAAAAGAACTTGAACCTTTCAGCAAGAAATTTCATTATTGCAACAGAAATACAAAACTTGTTTCCAAATGCTATTGGTTTTTTACAGAGATCACATACTACTATAGAAAGCTGTATAGACAAATGCTTAAGTTATAATGAAGTTGAAATACAAATTGAACATTCATGCAAACGTAGATACATTATTTGACTAACTCTTACCAAGAACTCCCACACATAGGCTTTTTTTTTCAAAAAACCGCAGCATTTCAGATGAGGAATGCATAAAAAGTTAATCAATTAAATCACACTAATTGACAATGCTCACCTAATCCAATAGCATCAGACCCCTTCATAATTTTGAGTCTCTTGCATGAAGCAATGAACATCCTAAAGAAGTATCACAATGAAATAGTTAGATAACAAGTTAAATAAAAACTAAACATATCCGATTAATTTGACTACCATCAAATGGGAAAAAATAATGATATAAGCATATGTTCATCAATCCTCCCAGGATTTACAGGAGCCAACTTCAGGAGGTGAAGTTAAAGAAAGTGGATTAGGCATCATGCTTGTATGACAGATGCAAACAATGTAACAAGTTGGAGGTTGAACTGTGAAATAGATAGTGCAGGATCATAGTATGCGGGGGGTGAAGATATCTGATGCATTAAGCAGTTGCAACTAGTAAAATTTAAAAAGCAGATAAAAAAAGGCTCCAATAAGTAACAGTTGTGTGCTGGAACTGCAATAACCAATAACAGAGATAAATCAAAGAAGTGGCCTGTCACGGGAATTTATTGAAAAAAATGATTGGAGATCAATCAAAGCACATGAAAAGAGTTTCACTGGCTAGCATGTCAACATGTTGACAAGGAAATCGTACTAATCTTTCCATGTGTTTTGCAAATATAATGAGAACAGTGATAACAAAAGACTTCTTAGCAATTGCACTAAAACGAAACATGTCTCTAGGTATATATAGGAACAACACAGAATATTGAGTATATGAAATATCTACAGAGTTCGACTTGAAAGTTGCCTATATATTTAACTAAATCAGTATAAACCGAATTCAGAACAGAAAGATATAGAAGTCCCTACAGCTAGTGACTTCCACTAAATTTTCAGTTTTTAGAAGAAAAAAATGAAATGTGAAAACCTAAACGAGCCTGTCTTAGTTGGATCCTGAACAGCTGGCAGTTAAAGCTGTTGACTAACTACTTATGAACGATAAAAAACTCCAATATAACAAGACTATTAAACCGTTGATACATGTCAACTGTCACCCCAGGAAACTCTATTTATCAGTGCGACTCTCAGTTTTGCTGGATGCCACAGCTTCCTTTTAACCACATTTGTTTCACTTTATTTATCAGTGCATCACATGAGGCAGCTACTGTACACATAAGCAAAGCAAAAGAGTACAAACTTACTCCCATGGAACATCTCCAACAAGCATCCAGTCCCCATCCTTATCCTCATAAGTCAGCACATATTCCGATCCATGAAGAAGATCCCTCAACTTACTCTCACTCAGCATTTTCCTGGTAGGGGCTCCCTGAGGTCCACATTGTCCTAAACCAGAAGGAACATCACATGATTTGCAAGGATAGATAAAGAATCTTTATCTCACAGACCAGATTTACCTATAGTGAAGCAGCTGAACATTTTCTCTAGCGCAGAAGAAAGTTCTTTATATGCCGAGTACATTCTTAGATCCACCTTCCTCAGATATGGAGCTCCATCCATGCTGACCTTAACAAAAAGAGCACCTGGACCAGGTTTACCATCTACTTCATCATTGGTTTTTGAGGTTGTGACCAGAGAGTTTTTCCTGAAAGATCTGATTGGAGGCCAACCCACAACCTGAGCCCTGCAAGAGAAGAAAAAATAGCAGTTACAACAGTCATTAACTTAGAAGCAATCTGAATCTCAAATCAACAGACAGCTAAAAGAATATTTATCTCTAAACCCCCTCTTTATGCTTGTGTACTTACTTAGCAGCAGGTGCATTAGCAGTGTTAGTACCAATTATCTTGTTAGTACTTTCTTGTAATGTTTTTGCCGGTACTTCAGGTTTAATGGCTAATTGAGTCCCTGATGGCCTGTTGGAAATCATATTACCAGCTAGTTTTGCTTGTCCAGGATCAGAACCAGTAGCATTGAACATCCAGTTGCCTTCAGAAAAATTGGTAGTTTTGGACTCAGAAAAGCCATCTACAGTGTCATCAAATCCTCTTTTGTTTCCACTCGCTATTGTCTTTTGTGACAAAGTGCAGATTCTATCCTTGGATGGAGCCAATGGGAACAACGGCTTCTCGTCAAGCTTAACTGAGTTTAATAGGGAGAAGTCAGAATCTCTATCTGGGGATTGTGATCCAGGAAGACCAAGCCTCAATTCTGTGGCTTTCATATTCATATTATCCTTGCTTTCAAGATGAGCACTTGAGACAGCAGAGCTATCAACGGAGGAACAATCCGACAACCCAAAGTAATTGCGTTCTTTCAACCCCGGGCCACTCTGAGAAACACAATCTGATGCCGAAGCCATCACAGGAACATTAAGTTCAAAATTCTATTGCAATCTGCAAAATGAAAAGATATATCAAGGTCAATCACTCCCTCGAAAACAGACTAGTAACAACATCCTCATCTCAATCACTTATTAGTTATTACAATTTCATGAATGCACAACTAGGAGCATCTTTCCATGGCTGTCAAAATTCAAATTACAAAAAATATATCCCAAAATGGCAGTGAAGTCAGTAGCTATGTAACCAACTGCGAGCATCACATGAGTAAATCGTCGACTCAAAAGGCTGAGAAATATTCACTGTTTTACACGGATTTTTTTTCCTTTGAAATAAACCTTTTAGAATGAGAGGTAAAATTGAAACAGATTTCTCCAAGATAAATACCAACTCAACAGCGCCTACCCTTCCCTGAACAATAAAATACTACTCCACTAGTTTTACTTAACATCAAAACGTGAGAATGGAAAAACAGGAACAAAATTAATGTTCAGTTCACCACAGAAACAAAAATGTCACTGTCACATATATATACTTCTCAGTTTTTCCTATTAAACAAGAGGCATATGCGTATCAATATCGACATTCAACACATGAGGAACAAAAAGTAACAGCCGCCGCTCTTATATCGTATTTCTCTCATAAAAATAGAAGGTTTTCATATTTTGCATGGAGTAAATCACATATATACATACACTCACATCTCAGGAGTCTAATCGACAAGCAGAAAAAATTCCTTTAAAACAAAATTGCACAGCAACAAAATAAACTTAAAAATGCTTAAAAACTAGAAATACTATCAACGAAGATCCAGAACACCATGTCAGAGTGAAAAAACGTAAAAAACCAGAAAATAATTCGAAAAATTGACAAGATCTAAGCTCACTTTCTAGAACATAAAGTTAAATGAAAAAAAAAATTAGAAGAAAGTGCATCTCGAAATACAATAAATTGAATAGTTGAGGCAACAGAAATTGCATGCACAGCAAGAGCATACCTGAGGATAAATTAACAAGAGCAGAAGCAACAAAAGAGCTTAAAAGAAGAGGAGGATCAGAGATTGGAGCGACAAAGTACAGTAAAATGAGGAATCGCAAAGCAGAGAGAATTTTTAAGGCCCCTCCATTCAAGCAGAAAGCTAAAAACAAAAGCAAGAGAGAGAGTGAGCTTATTTTGTAGAGAGAGAAAGAGAGAGAGTTTTGTTTGTTTTGTTTATATTTGGGCGAGGGAGCCTCGAAGATCAAAAAAATTAAAATTAAAAAAATGGGAGACGGGGGATAAAATCGTAAATTGGGTGGGGAAATTATTTTTTTCCGAGGTAGTGAGCAACGGGTGGGATTGGTTTGTGGGGATGGATGGTGGCCGTAGGATTGAAGCAGAGGAAAAATAATTACCTGTCGCTGCTGCAGGTTGGTAAATGGTGACAGCCAATTATGCCTTTTTACAGTTTCTTGAGGACAGTGTTCTGCTTCTTTGGTTATTCCACTTTGAGGAGTTACTATTTTACCCCTTCATGTAACTTTTGAGATTTGACTTGGTTATTATATAACCGATGGCGTGAGAGCTTAGTAAAAGAGGAAGAAATAATTCAAAATTAAACATTATTAGAGCGTATCCATAGCTAGCCAGCCATAGGCCAGCCATTCTCTCTCCCTGCCACGTCATCAGTACTAAAATTCACCTGTCACATCAAATTTAGGCCAGCCATAGACCAGCCGCAAAAAAAAAAATCAAAATATACTATATTTACGGAATTAAAATTACGATTAAATTACGGAATTAAATTTACGAGACATATACGGGAAAATTCATTAATTGCATTTAAAAAGGTACATAGATAAAAAAAATTACATTTAAAAAGGTACATAATAAAGAAAAAAAACTATCGCCGTGCAATCCTCCGTGCCCACAACTCTTCAATTATATCCTTTTGGAGTTGAATATGAGCATCCACTTGGCGCATGTCGGCAAATTCCTTGAGGCGGCCGACTTCATTGAGAGGTACCCCACGTCGTACGCTAGGGGTGGCCGTTCCGTGGCTTGGACCGGCTTCATCGTCATTGGCCCAACTAGTCAGTTGTACGCCTTCGTCTTCGACGATCATGTTGTGCAGGATAATGCAGGCGTACATTATTTGGGAAACACATGTGACATCCCACAAACGCGTTGGACCCTTAATTGCCGCCCATCGAGACCGGAGCACACCAAATGCGCGCTCCACGTCCTTGCGCGCCGACTCCTCTCGTTCCGCAAAGTAGGCCTTCCTTTCATCACTTGCGTGCACGATCGTCTTCACAAAGACAAGGCCACCTAGGGTATATCCCATCCGCAAGTAGTAGCCCATATCATGCCGGTTGCCGTTGGCCACAAAAGAGACGGCTGGACCGACGCCCTGGCACTTCTCGTTGAAGAGGGGAGACGAGTTCGAGTTCGTTGTTCGACCCGACTACCCCAAAATTGAGGTAATCAGCTCGGCCTTGATCATCGTGGACCGGAAATGGCCGTACCTTCCAGGTACTGGATCAGCTTCTTCCATATGCATACGGTGCTCTAACATCCGGAACCCATGCTTCTCCCCGCATACGGTCTATCTTTGCATCAATGCTTCTCCCCGTGCATCCGTGCATCAAATTCGACAATCTTCGGGAGTAGGCTTTCGAAGGTACCGCTCACCGAAAACGTTCATCACCCCCTCACAGAAATAGTTCAGACATTACAGGGCTGTCGACTCACCGATGTGGAGGTACTCATCCCACATGTGCTGCCGCGCCTCCGTAGGCCAACCGCCCTGATTGCCGCCGTGCACTTTTGAATAGGGGTGTGGCCGGGTCTGCCAACCGCATCGTGCCTGAAGCGGAAACACAGATATCGACGCTCTAATGCACCAACGATACGCATAAACAACTCCCCGCGCATTCTAAAACGCCGCCGGAACATGTTTGCGGAAAACCGCGGGTTCTCCGAAAAGTAGTCGTCGTACAGCCGCTGATGTGCAGCGGCGTGATCCCGATCAATCACCGCTCGGCGGTGGATAACCCGTGGAGGGCGAGGTATCGCCTGCTGTTCCATTCTACGCATGTACCGCTCCATCTCGCGGTTCATGTAGGCATTCATAGCCTCGTTCATCCTCCGTTCGTACTCCTCAAGCATCCCCACCACTACCACCACCGCTACCACCCGCGTTACTCATCGCTCGATGATGCTCTTGTACAGAAAGTTAGAGAGAGAGAAAACTCGTTAAAACAAGCGGTGCAAATGAAAATGAAAATGAAACTCGTTAAAATCGCGTTAAAACAAGCGGTGCAAATCGCGTTTTAAAAAAATAAAAAATAAAAATCGTCGCTGGCCGATCGGGCCACCACAATGGCGGCCAGCGCATTGGCCAGCCACACGCAATCGGCTAGCCTTGGCCGGTTTTTCCGCCGAAATTCGGCTAGCCTGCTCCAATGGTTCAACTAGCCGGTCGCTAGTCTACCATTGGAGATGCTCTCATGGTTACACTCCCGCATTTTTATGCAAGTAGTACTACTACTACTCATTTTAATTCATATTCAAATATTATTGAATTGTTTTGTTTTAAGAATTTCCGTTTTTTAAAATCCAACCTTTAAAATCTTATTTACAACATTAAAATTTTATAAATACTACTAGTATTGTTTAGCATTTACTTACACTTTACATATTTTCCTAAAAGACACCAATTTTCATTATGCTATTCTAACTAGTACTCTTTATCTCTTATTTTTAGTTTACAAGGGGATGTAATTTTTGCTAAACATGTAAGAGCATCCGCAGCGGCATGCTCGTCCGTCTGTGTCGTTGGCAAGGACACATTTGTCCGCCATTGTAGTTCGTTCGTCCGTGCCAGTGGCACGGCGCTGCTCTTAAATAAGAGTACGTTCGTGCCGATGAGCAGCCTTACGTGGCGGCACGTGATTGGCCAACGACAATTTCGTTTTTTTTTGTATTTTTTTTAAAAAAATTCGAATTTAATTTAAAAAATCATTTTTAAATAAAAAATTCGAATTTAATTTAAAAAATAATTTTTAAATAAAAAAATATTTTCCCACTTATCAATAAATTATCTCCGTTTTCTACACACCTTTAATTTATTTTTCAATTTTTTCCCCAAAATTAACATTTTAATTGTGTATTTTTATTTTTTAGGATTTTAATTATGCAATTTTTATTTTTTATGATTTAATTATTTAATTTTTATATTGTAGAAATATTTTTAGTAATTGAAGTATTTAAATTGATAATAGAATAGTGGGACCTTTGAACTTGTCCTTGCGGAAGAGTATAGATGTGGGTGTTGTGCTCTTACCTGAGGACAAGGAGTAAAAGTGGGTTCAGGCCCACCTCCATACTCTTATTTAAGAATACGGATAGGGATGCTCTAAGTCCAAACAGACTAACTAAATGCTGGCTAATTTGATTTAAATTTTATATGGTTGAAAATTTTCAATTATGGTTCTATCCATTTGGATTTCGAGCTAACATATTGGATTGAGTTAACGATAAAAACAAAATTTTACTATTTCCCTCACAAGTTTCATAATGAGTGCATATGTTCATGTTGGTCAAAAATGAGTTTCTTAAGTTCATAAAATTTACTTGCAACTTAGAACGGTTGAAAACAAAAATAAAAAATACTGTACTTAAAAAATAGCAGAGTTGAACAGTTTTCCAATACGCACACTAAGGCCCACTTAAAAGGCCCATATCTATTGATGTACTTATTGGGCCTTAAGGCCTTAAATTTATGAGCAAATTGCTAAAAAGAAAATTATGAATAGTGATTAAATTTTAATCAATCTCATAATTTCAAAAAATATATAATAATTTTTATAATTTTTCTATTATTCCATATAAAAAATTTAGGCATTGCCATAAAGATATGTGTTTGAATTTATTAACATGACACGCACACAACATTGAAGAATATTCTCTATTCACTCACTTTTTATATTCACAAAATCTCAAAAATTGATTTGAATAGTATGTTATGAATATAAACCCAAACATAATTATTTATCAAAACTTCAAAATGAGATGAGTTTTAAGATACCATTAATATCGGACTATTTTCTTATTCAATTTTAGATTTTAGAATACCATTAGAGATGATTAAGAGTTTACACATTTATGAACAATATATAAATTGTAAAATAAATGTCTTTAACTTCTAAGATCCCAAAAATAAATTCCTTGACCCGCAGTTTATTTTTACATAATGATATCATAAAAGCATTAGTCTTTTACAACAAGAAATTGCTCCCAAAATTAAACTTCAATAACTCATAAGCAACATTCATTTACAAAACTAACTTCTGGGTAGTACGAAGTTCTAAAAAAAACATCTAAGATAAACTTAGCTAAACATGGCCTTGATACAAGCTACAGACCATATCAAAATATATTTTGGTGGGAATGGAAGCAGAAATCTGTCACTAGACCTCAATAGGTTCCACAAACGTGACAATGAAAGACAGGTGCTTGGCATCAGTGAGTTGGAAAGTGATTGAAGTCCCAACTTTTAGATTATTATCTCTCACAAATTTAGCCCAACCTCTTCGAATTTGAATACCACTACCATATTTGAATACTCCCACATTCCATTCTTGATTTTCCACACACAGAGTAAGATCCAGTCTTGATCTTTTACCCCTTTTCATGTGGGCATTCCAAAACATGACTGGTATACCCTGCAATATGAATTCATCAATGAATAAACCAACAATTTTGCTCTCTATATTATAAGGAGTACAAATGAGCTTACCACAGCCCTCCTTCTCATGTATCCCTTGGTTAGCACAGCTGTGAAATTAGAGTTTTTTTCAATATCATCTGCCACTTTTCTTGGATCATTAGTACCTCTTTTTTCACAGCCATTTGGTGAGAATATGTTGACACAGAACAAGGAATTCCCAAGATAGCAAAATGTGAGAAAATCAGCATCTTGTAAAGAATTATCTTCCACAAAATCAGGCCAACCCTTTTGGAAAAACCAACAATCCTTCACTTTGCACACATCAACTTGCCAAGATGCACCCTGTGGCCTTGCTAACGTGCACGTTGTTGGAACATTCCCAGCAAAATTGTGGATAAAATCTGGAGGAATTCTCTATTATTTATGCAAAAAAGGAGAGTTTGAATGATCAAGCATTATTAATAAACAAGAGTTGGAACAACAACAACAACAAAGGGACTAAATACTAAACTACTAACCATCAATTGGGAACTTAGAGCAGAGACGTAAATCTTGAAGAACTCTGGTAAATCATCAGGGTCATTGGACACTTCTGTGGAACCACGTTTCTTCATTCGCCCTTCTAATTTAATTGTGCACTACTACTATTCGCCTCTTCTGATATTCAGTTAGGTGAATGAGTACAGTATTACCCAAATACCCAATATATATTAGAGAGAATATAACTTGCCAATTACAAATTTATTTTACCGATTCTTTGAAATCAAGCCCATGCAATAAGGCCTATTCTTGAGAATAATCATTTATTGTGGGCCTCTAGCATTTGTACGCACCTCTCAACTAAAAATATTACTTCCTCATTTTTTTTAATAGGTGGGACGCAACTTTTTTGGCACGAAATTTTAGGACGTTAAGTGAGTTAAATAAATAGATAAAAAAAAGTAAGGGAAAGCTGAATAAAGTAGAGAGAATAAAGTAAGAAAACATAAAGTAAGGAAGAGAAAAAAGTTACTACCATATATGGAAATGACTCAACTATGAAGGAACTTTCCAAAATAGAAAAAAGACTCAACTATGAAGGAACGGAAGGAATATCTCTGTTGATAAAAAAAATAGACTAATTTTATGATTTTGGAGCGTCCATCAAAATTAGACCAATTTTAAATGTGGAAACTTTTAAATAAATACTCCCTTCGTCCCTGAAAAATTGACCTATTCCATTTTCTGCACTCATTTTGAAAAAAATGATAATAAATAGTTAAAGTCCTTTAACTGTTTATTACTCCCTCCGTCTCAAGTTAAGAGTCCTAATTAGTTAGGGCATGAGTTTTAAGAAATATAAACGAAAAGTGAGTTGAATAATTTAGTGGAATATGAGTCTCACTTATATATATTACTACTTTTATAGTAAAATGTGAGTGGAATAAGTTAGTTGAATGTGGGACCTACTTACCATTTATGGTAAAAATGAAATAGGACTCTTAAGCTGGGGTGGACAGAAATGACAAAACAAGACTCTTAAGTTGGGACGAAGGGAGTATAATTTTTCCAAAACGAGAGATAAAAATGGCATATGATAATTTTTCAGCAACGGAGGAGTACTATCTTACATGGAGTATCATTTAAATGTGGACATCACAATCCACTAATACTACTTCCACCATTTTTTTTTCTCTTTTACTTTATCATTTGCGCATTAGAACTCATGTCATTTTTACAATTTTTTTTTTTTTTTTTTGCGACAGAGGTAGTATAAAAGAACTTTCCTTCTTAAAACTATGGGCAAGAAGAGGTTACTTTCTTTTTTCGTTTTTTAATACTCTCTGTCTCACTCAAGATGTTCATTTTCTTGAGTGACATGAAATTTTTGGAAAAATTGTTAGGTAGAATAAATAAAGAGAAAAAAATCGTTGAATATTTTTATTGGGAGAAAAGAAAGAGAAATTTTGTTTTTAAATATAGAAAGGGAATATATTGAATGAAACAAACTAAAAAAAGGAAAAGTGAACTGTTTGAATAGACCAAAGGAAGATGTATTTTTTTTTTTTTTTTTGAGTACAACTTTTTTCAAAGTTGCTAAACTGTAGGCAAGTCGAGAGGGTCGGGCTTGTTGCTCCCAAATTGGGGAGAAAAAATGTGATGATGATGGGATTATTATATCTCACAAATTGCTCAACTCTTTGTTTGTTTTATCATAATGATATCTTCAAAGCTTATAGTCTTTTACAAAAATAAATTGCTCCCAAAAATAAAGAGCAACATGTCATTTACAAAATAACTTATAAAGTTCTAAAAAACACTTCTACGATGAACTTAGGTAATAATAAACACGGTCTTGATAATTTATAACATGTCAAAGTAGACAACCATATTTTGGTGGGATTGAAACTGTCACCATAACCTCAATTGGGTCTACAAAATGTGACAATGAAAGACAGGTGCTTGGCATTAGTGAGTTGAAAAGAGATTGAAGTCTCAGCTTTGAGATTATTATCTCTCACAAATTTTGGCCAACCTTTCGTAATTAGAATACTATCATGACGTTTCAACACTCCCACATTCCATTCTTGATTTTCCACCCAAAGAGTAGCATCCAGTCTTGATCCTTTATGCTTTTTCATGTGTGCATTCCAAAACTTCCGTTGCATACGCTGCACCATATCAATTAATCAATGATTAAACAAACCATTTTGCACTCTCTCTATATATGTATATAGGGAGTATAGGGAGTGGTTTCCTTGATAACTTTGTTAAAATTATGAATTGAAAATTTGAAATTCATAATCAATTTACTGATATATCAGATGACATCACAAAATATATCAGTTTCTAATATAGAGTCGGGTACTGATATTATGAATGAACGAAGTAACTGATATGTTTTATAATACCAATTGATATTAATGTATTTGCAAGCTAATATGATTATGTGTTTTAACTCTAAGAAGATTTCTAAAATGAAGCATCTCCTATATACATATTATATATAAGGAGTACATATCAAGCTTACCACAACCCGCTTCTTCAAGTATCCCTTGGTTAGCACAATGGTGAAATTAGGGTTTTTGTTGATATCTTCCACTTTTCTTGGATGGACCTCATGTGTTGGAACATTAGTACCTGCAGATTGACCTCTTTTTGCACAACCATTTGGTGCGAATATGTTGACACAAAACAAGGAATTCCCAAGATAGCAAAATGTGAGAAAATCAGCATCTTGTAAAGAATTATCTTCCACAAAATCAGGCCAACCCTTTTGGAAAAACCAACAATCCTTCACTTTGCACACATCAACTTTCCAAGATGCAACCTGTGGCCTTTCCAACGTGCACGTTGTCGGAATATTCCCAGCAAATTTGGTGATAAAATCTGGTGGAATTCTCTATTATATATTTTAAAAAAAGGAGAAATCAAATGATTTAATAATCAAGCAAGAGTAAGTGAAATACAACAACAACAAAGGGAATAACTAACCATCAAATCGGAACTTAGAGCAGAGGTGTAAACCTTGAAAAACTCTGGTAAATCATCAGTGGCATTTGACATCTTTCTGGAACCACCTTTCTTCATTCCCTTTAATTTTTCTTTAACCTTTTAATTTAATGTGCATTACTATTCGCCTCTTCGGATTCTCAATTAGGTGAAACAATACTATTATTTCTATTTAACCGATTCAAGGGAGAGAATGTGACATTAGTAAAAAAAAATTTACTTTTTCTACAAAGCTAATATTAAATCTATTTTTTTTAACGAAATTTAATATTCATGCTTTCTAGCAGTTTCACAATATATGATAAGAAAATTAAGTCAAATTAGTTAAGCTATATTTTACGGTGGTTGTACTTAGTACTTTATACTAAGGCCCATTTAAAAGGCCTATTAATTCGTAAACGGGCTTCATGAAATCATTGGGCCTTAAAAAATTGTACCCACCTCTCAACTAAAAGTATGAAAAGAACATACCTCTTACAATCATAGGCCCAAACAGGTTTTTTTTTCCCTTTTATTTTTACTTATTCTTTATTTGTTTTTTATTGTGTAACTATTTTCGGAGTAAATAAATTAGGTCGTTCAGAAAGTTGGATCTGACAATTCAGTTGAATTCTCCTCCAACCTATCAAGTTCAATGTGTGAAGCTTACCTAATTTGCATCCTCTTCTCTCCTCATTCCAAATTGAAAGGGTTGGTTGGGCTTGTTTCCTTGAAATCCATCTCTCCCAAATTGGATAGAAAATGATGTGATGATAATAATTTTATTCATTTGGGACCATTGCAAATTTTCTGCATTTATTACAATGATTTCAGAATCAACAAACCTGTCCCCCAAAACTGTCGACCCAAATTCAAAATTACTATGATTGTAAGATTATATTTATCATGGGATCAATTACTCGAACATACAAACTCTTCAACTTCAATATTTTATTTATTTCTCTCTTCATTTCACCATATTCTTGCTAGCTCAATTACAGCTATTTTTTTTTATTGTGTATTAATAATAAATACTACTCCTACCTAGCTACAATCTTATAATTATTTTGTTATTTTTAGTAAAGCTAAATAAATTAAAACAATTTCAGTTATCGTAAACGTTTAAAATTATACTCCGTATAGAAAGATATAATAGTTGGAGAGAAAGAAGCAAGTTATAAAGTGTGTTGAAATATAGCAAAATTGGCTAAAATTGGCTTCTACTAATATAAAATTACACATTATGGTATACTCCGTGTTAATTTTTTGAATATAAAGGAGACATATGTCTCCATCCCATTGGACATAATTTGAAGAGATAGAGAGACCAATGCGATCTCATTTTCTTCATGGTCGACCAAGAGGTAAGACCTCAATTATTTTTATATTTTTTCCAAAATTGAAATGCCTCTGATAAACAATTAAACATAGTTTAACAACTATACTATATTTGCCGATTTCACATGAATATTTGGGCTCACATGTCCCCTTACAACTTATTTTCTTGTCTTATAGTACTACTACTAGCATTCTTCTGGAATCGTATACCTTTGTGATCCACATTTTTTTGTGAAAATGTACCATTTGTTTTGTCATCTATCAAGCTAAAATTTAAGCTAGATGTAAGGCGACATAAAATGACGAAATAGACCTTATATAAGAAAAAAATTGTAGAATTAAGTTGAGGTTGCAATCGATAAATATGAAAATTAGAAAGGTTTAATTTATGTATATTGGACGTCATTAGCCATCTTACTTTATCCAATAAGTGATTAGGCCCATCATATAATATCCAATAAACACCAATTCTTTAAAATACTATAATTAAACAGTATTAAATTACTAATATAAGTTATTGTAAGCCGTCAATAATGAGGAATATTGGAGCTACTTTTGAAGCATGCTTACATTTAGGATGAAGGTTAATTATGTTAAGCATCCTCCATTTATTTTTTCTTTTAATTACTTGAAAATTTTCAACTATAGCATTCTTTGTAGGAATATTTCTGAATTTAGCTCCTTTAAACATGACAATATATAAGGAGTTGGATAATTGCTTGAATGATATCACACTTTAATCTATATATTTGAATTGGTTTAAAATACGATAATATCCAACCGAGTTTGTTACTCTTTTCCTCTTTTTAGCAAAATCTCAGATTTATTTAATAGTTTCTCTGCACCCTAGAATATGGTGGAGTAGACTGCTAGTAATTGACAAGCGAATGAGAGAAAACAACGTTTTAAAATCATCAGATGATAACATTTTTTGTTTTGAGACCATATTCGAAAATTTTATTGTTTTTTATTTAACTCTTATAAGATTGTTTTATTCTCTGATTCATAAGTTTTGGACATGTTAGCCATTGATCTTCATCGTACCCGTCTAGCGAATTAAGTGTTTTAAAAAAATGTACCTATTGTTGTAATTTCATTGTAATTGGGGTCCAGTAATCCAACTAGGATATATAATTATTTTTTAAATTTGATTTACATTATTTCAGTAAAAAACGTTATATGTTGAGTTTGGTAGTCCAAAATTAGTGTGTACTACTATAAATCTTAAATTTCTGATGGAGTGATCGATTTTAATTATAATTCTTTACTACTCCATATAATTAATATTTTTAGAATTTTAGAGTATAAGAATAAATAAAAGTACATCACTTGTACTGTAGATACATAATGTCCCTAAACTTTAAATCGAATTGGACCCATTTTACGGCAATGAAATATAGGAATATTCGTGATAAATTTCACATAATTCATAAATTAATTTGGAAATTATTGTGTGAAATGGAAAAATATATTACTGTTATTTCTAATTTAAGATTAAGATTAAGGAAAAACGTGTTTGGTACGGCACTCTCAATGAAGTCGTTGCAATTGGCTAAGCATACCTCTATTTCTTTATAATAAAGAAAATAAATAGACGACAAGAATAGCCGCTGCACCGTCGAATTAATTATAACCAACTCTAATAATTTAATAAATATATTATACTAACATATAGTATATAATTGCACAGCTAAGAAAGCACTACATTACTATTAATAAAGTTGGATTCCGTACAAGTTACCATTGTGAATATATAAATACATTTATATCTTACTCCCTTAAAATAATCATATATGTCTACGAAAAATATGAATCTCAGTTTAGTCTGAAATCATAGAATCGGTATGAAATATGAATAGACTCCAGTAGAAATCAAATTTCAAGCTCAAAAACATGTAGACTGGCCTATTAACCTAACCAATCTTTTTCTTTTTTATAAATTGACATGGTTATCGATGTGTCTTGAATAATTATTTTATACTTATGACCTAAAACAAATTAATCATAACAGAAAAAGATGTGGAGTAATTTGATGATGAAAGAGGCGTTGCATCTCCAAGATTTATTGATACGAATAAATATTAATTTGGTAATTAAAAAAAGAAAATAAAATGGGAAAAGTATAGGTGACGAAAGGCGAGTAGGTCGGGTGGAGGTGGTGGTGGTGGGCCACTTCACCAGCTCAATAAACTGCAAAGTGAAAATGGAAGAAAGTGGAAAACATTATGTTTCTTGTTTGGGTTACGTCAAACACACACACTACAACAACACACTATATTATCTTCTTTTATTTTTTATCTTATGAAATTCTCGACGAAGATTCAAAAATTGTACTATTATTTTTTAAAAATTTATGTTCCAAACTTGGAGCTTAATGTCACTACTTATTGTCACTACTCACTAGTGAATCCACTTAGTGAATCCAAAGATTTTCAAGAAGAAAATGATAAAAAGAAGGGAAAGACCAATGACTTAAACAGTATTTTTCACGAGTTGTGCATAAATGCTTTGAAATTATATGTACGTAATCAATAACAGAAATATCGTTGCAAAATTGAATTTGACCTCTATTTTTCTTGGATTATATCGATCAAATTATTGATATTTAAAATTCGACAGAGTGAAAATTGAAATGACAAAATAAAAAAAAATCCCATTAATTTTTATTTGAAATCACTCTAATTGCGAGATTAACTCCATAAGAATTACTAGTAAAATATTAATTGCATGTGTTGATTTTTTTTATTGTAACACTAAAGTCGAGAGATTGATGGCAACTATTCATCATTCTCCAGCAGAGATATTTTCAGTTTTGGCCTTCAGGTGCCCCAAGGGTCACAACAAAAGTAGTCTGATTCAATTTGTCCCTTGTAATATTTGTTACAACTTTCATCACATCTTACTTGTTTTATGTATATATATGTTCAAAGGAAAAAAAAATTGAAGTACGATTTGTACGAGGAAAATGAGATATAATCTATTCAGCAAGGTGATAGGCTCGAGCTTCATGTTCATCTAATCAAATGATGGGAGAATTGTACGTTTAATTTTTTTATGGACAAGTGGGATTCAAGATTGACTATTCCTTGTCAGCATAAGATTGAAATTAATTTTTTTTAATAATATTCCTTTCGAGTTATAAATTGAGTTAATTAACAACTAGGATCATATTCATATACTATGTGATTCGTATACTAAATTTAGGTATTTTATTAGGAAGACAACATTGAGAGAATTCTAGTGTTTGAAGACCTTTTATGATATGTAATCATGTGTAAACAAATGAGTATATAGACCAAATTTCATTGCTCTTCTTTTCCTCAAGTACAAAATACTTATATTTTAATAAAACCGCGACTAAAGTTTAATTTACATTGTTTTTTTATATTATGCTCATATTATAAATAAATGAATAAAGATTTTTAAAAGTTAAACAGGCTTTAAGTAAAATCCAAATACACAAAAACACATGGGCGGGGCGGCCGCAATTATCATATGTAATTAATAGTAATAATTAGTTTGGGGTTAAATCAATAGTTATTTGGGAATTAAGTATGAGTTAAAATATTATTAATAATAAGAATTGTGGATTATGGTAATCTTTGATTCTTAGTATTAATTTGCATTTAGAAATCATAACTGTAATTTAATTAGGAATTTAGGAGGAATATGCTTCTTCCAAATGTGATTTGCCAGCCTTGCAAATATGATGTACCTTCCAAATGTGCTTACATTCCATACATAATTTGCAAGCCATCACATGATGCATTTGCAACAACATAGAAAAAAACTCTTTACCCCTAGAAATTACGAAGTATAGCTGCCATCCATTAATGAATGAATGAATAAAGTGTTCATGTACTTTTATTCGTTCAATTATAAATGAATGTATAATCACAGTTTCTCTAGTTTTATTCGTTCGGTTATAAATGAATGTATAATCACAATTTCTCTCTGGTTTTCATATACTTTTATTCGTTCTATTATAAATGAATGTATAATCACAATTTCTCTAGTTTTCATGTACTTTTATTCGTTCTGTTATAAATCTTTTCTTAAGATATCCTACTTAAATTGAGTTATTTACATTTTAATAAAATAATTACTCCATTTTATTTTATTCTCTCTTTACTTTCCAACTTTATTTTCTGTCCATTTAACTCAACTCTCTAAATATCATTTTATTTTCTCTTCATTTTTCTAATTTATTCTCATCCTATTTAACCTTTTAAACATTAATTTTATTCTGTCTTCACTTTTCTACTTTATTTTCTAACAATTTATATCTTCAAACATCAATTTTACAAAATTTCATATCTAAAATAAATGTCTCAATTATGACATGACAGAAGACAATAAGTCATTAATATTAGTATTTTGCTATAGAACAATAAACAAAGGTAAGCACTTGCAAACCGTAAAGCGTACGCGCAAAAGAAGCTCTAAAAACAAAATCAAAATATTTTCACACTTGCTTTACCCAAATTCTGTCGCACAAAACAGGCAAATCAAACGCCGCTTTCATGCCCACCCATTGCTTGCACATTACAATGGGCCCTCCCCAAAAATCTAAAAATATGTACAAAGAGAGAACTAAAATTCTTCAAATATCTTACATTAGTGCATTCGGATGCACGATGCATTTCCATGTAATAAATTATAATTAAAAATTAATAAGTCCTAATTAGAATAATGAACACACCTAGACATAGATAATTTTTTATATATGAAACATAATTATATGTTGATTTGAAAAAAGAGAATTAGTGAAATTGATAGGTACCAAACTTGAGTGGGGCAAGTAGTAGCAGCAGCAGCCATCCCCAATTAATTTCCGTACCCCAAAATGTACCTCAACACGTTTATAAATAAGGGCATTCCCTCTCCCATTTCTCCCACACATCGTCTCAATTCATTCTCTCTCAATTCCATTCCACCGCCATAGCCATAGCTGCTTGCACCTCGAATGAGGGGAGTGGTGACTTCATCAACTCATACAATCACACAATTAGAGCATGGAGAGTCCATACCACGGTGGTGCGCCGGTTACCAGCCACGGCGGAGGTTCACGCCCTTCTCTAGGCTTCCCTCTCGGCACAGCTCTGTTGCTGGTCGTCATTTTCAGCCTCAGTGGCATCTTCTCCTGCTGCTACCACTGGGACAAACTCCGCCGCACTCTCTCCCTCGATTCCGCCGACATCGAGGCCGATGCTGATCTCAAGCCGAAACCCCCAAACACGGTACGCATTTGATTGAATCTCAAATCGGTGCAATCGGATTGTCGATGCTTCAGTTCGACCTACAATTGGATGGATTTGAGTTTGATTTTGTTGATTTCGTGAATTTCAGGATGTGAATCGGAAGGAGAATCAGAGCTTGCCTGTGATAATGCCGGGAGATAATGTTCCGAAATTCATAGCATTACCGTGCCCGTGCCAGCCGCCGCGGCAGGGGAGCGTCGTGGTGGAGGTGGAGAAACCGCCGGCGAAGCCGCCGCATATCGCCGTGCCGTTCTACTGAAGTAAGGGCCGCCGCGATCGAATCCAATCCATTCCTTAGTGTATAGATTTTTAGAGTTCGATTAAATTTATATATGGACGTTTACTCCTTTTTTTTGCTGCTCTTTCTTTCTTTTTTTACTTTTTCGTTAATTTTATGAATATAAACATTTTTACTCCTGAATTTTTTTTATCATAATTAATTTTATAAACAATTTAAACAAATGATTTTTAGGTATAAACTTATAATTTCCGGAAATTGTGAATCGATGTTTCTACACTCGGAATTACTGCCTCAAGTAAACATATTGTAATAAGCCCAGATTTTTAATTAATATTATATAATTATGTTGACTAAGAAATTAAGAATTAATTATGTAACAATGGCGGTAGTAAGTTTTTTATTACAATTGTCGTATAATTCCTTCCAAAATATACCATTTGTCTGGCTTAATCATGTGCACATGACCTTAATTGTCTTATGTTTACCGGTATCCCAAATTAAATTACTTGAATTTAAAAGAAGTTGGTGAATGGTGATACGATGCGGAAAATGATGACATTTTGCCTTGATTATTATTTATGATAAATATGACTACAGATTTAAAATTATACATTTATAGAAAAAGTCACAAAATAGAAATGATATTTAGACAAACCACAAAATATTCGACTTTATATGCTCTGTTAATCAAAATTTCGTAGGCCGAAACAGGGGCCTATAGTATTTTTGATATACAATTAATAGTTTAAAGTTAAATTCTAATAGTTTGGGGCATTTTCTATAAAGTTGGTATAAATTAGGATATTATAAAGTGATAATTACGATATTTATTAAATACTAGCGTGATTGCAATTTGAAAAGAAGTGGTGACGTTTTAAATTGTTTTTATGTTGGGAAATGGAAAAGTGTGACAAATAAATCTCAACTATCATATGATTCATATCATTATTACACGCATGAATTTCGATTGAATGCCTCCGAATTTTATGTTTTACGAATAATTTAGATGTCTGGTCCTTTATTTAATAAAGGAAAAGTTTAGAGGTCCTTTGTGATGGATTTGTATACAAATTCTTTTTCTTTCAACATTAACCACCCTATTATTAGGTTAATGTACAAATATGCTAATCATTTTGAATTTTATATGCTATTTTGGAAACATTTTGGTATTTTGGACGCTATTGTTTGACTTACTTATATTTCTTTGAAATATATTTTTATATTATAAAGTTAACCATGAATATATACTCCTATTATATTAAGCCCACCTACTATTTTCCCCCCTATTTTCAAATATGTGAAATCTTTAAAAAAATACTACTGGTACTAGTTGTGGCTATATTTTTATTTTGTCTCATAGGCTCATAGTTGTTATTTTTCAAAATAGTAGAGTTATTATTTTATTTTGGTATGTTTTACAATAGTGAAGTCATTTTCTTTTAGTAAAAGTCAACATATTTATTATCACCTACTTATGCTTTTTTACTTTATTTTCTCTTCATCTGCTTACTTTCTTCATTTCCTACTTTATTCTTCATTTACTTAACTCATTTAACACAATTTTTTTTAAGAATTGTGTGTTAAAAAGAATACGCTTCCACTACTATGAAACGAAGGGTGTACATGATACTCCTACGTTTAATTATGAACGAAATGATGATTTTATATACTCCTATATAGGAATTAGTTCTCATGAAGGAATAATTTAATAACCTCTGGCTCAAAATTTGTGGAATTACGGTAGGTATGTATAAGTATTTGAACATTAATTAAAACAATTAATTTATTATTATATTAATATGGCTGCATCCGCATAGTTTTACTGTGAAAATCTATAATTAAACGTTTAAGTGTGTTTGTCAAGTTAGAGTCGAATATACCCGACAGATGTGACCGTGTATAAGGCGTGTTCATAATTTTGATGTTGAATACTATTATTTGTTGATTTTGCTAAAGTGTTGATTTTTATAAGTCACGCATCCAGCCAAACCAGCTGTATCATCCTATCCCCAAACTAAAAGTGTATGCACTCTCACAATCATAGTCTCGTCAATGATACTACTGTCTACTAAGTTATTTTCCAAATTTATGCTCTCCATTCTTTTGAATATCATACACTACTCAAATAGTAAAGGTAAAGACAATAGTGAACTCCAATAAAAAAATCTTCACTAAAAAAAGGAGTTTCGATACCTCAAGTAGTTTTACTCATTTTATACTATCTTTCAAAACTTTCAAACTCGTAAAGTAACTAAATTATTGGGATTGATCAAGTACATAAATGAACCATGAAACCATATAGAATATGAGAGAGAAAAAGTAGGATGTATATAAGTAGAAAGAGAATTAAGTTAGTTTTTTACTACATAGAGAATTAATGGAGTAATTTGGGAAAGTCCAAAGCAGATTACGATTTGAAGTAATTTGTGACAATGGGGTTGTAGTATTTACATTTGGTCGTAGAAGTATTTCTCCAAAACTTATACTCGTCCTATAAAAATTCTAGGACGGTTTTAATTGATGTTGAAATGAGGTGTTTTCCAAGTAAATGGAAGTTATATATGTAGTGGTGCACTATGGTGACACCGTAATTAAAATAACAACCGAAGCAAGCGATCTTCGATATATAGACAGACAACTCGGCATATGTTTCTAAGCAATCCACGATACGAAATCTGAGCACTATGGTGACACCTTAGTTAAAATGACATCCTGGGCAAGCAATCTGCGATACATAGGCAGACAATCTGCTATACTTAGGAAAACAACTCGGCATATGGTTCCAAACAATCTGCGATACAAAATTAGAGATAATCAAGCAATTTGAGATACATAGACAAACAAATCTGCCATGTGGCAGACTAAGATTGAATCTGCTTATAAATATAAAGGTCTTCATTGTTAGGTTGTCATTTTAATTTGGATTGTCATTTTAATATAATCCCATATACGTATTTTTAAGTACTTAAAAGCGCATGTATTATTTTACTCCATTATTTAACATTGAATATAAAATAATCCACTTAATCGGTCCAATGTAGTAATGTATCATGAACGATCGACTATTTTTAAAATTCGTAATTATGAAGAGAATCAATGAGTAAAATTATTAGTACAATTATTAATATACATGATTTTGGTGCCATTCATTAAACACATTATTCGTACATATTTTTCTATTCGTACATACGGTACAACATATCCAAAACCATGTGGAAAGATCATGGGAATACATAGTCAAGACGACTACACGATTATCTATTATTAGAGTTGTTGCCTTGTTGGTTAGTTTCTTAGTTAGGTACTTCAGTACTATATAAAATAACTCAAATATAATAATAGTTAATTATCAATTATGTAGAGAGTAAGTTGGCGTTAACTAGGGATGTCAATTGAGCTAATTCGTTCGGGCCAACTCATTTGGGTTGTCGGGCTATTTGGGTGCGGGCTATTCGGGTTATGGATTTTTCGGGTTATAAATTTTCAACCATAACTCTAAACCGCCGGGTTTTGGGTTAACCCATCGGACTATTCGGGCCTAAAAGCTTTCGAAAATAATTTCTTGTATCGAAATTTTCTTCTATAAAATGATTTTAAATTTTAAATACTTCTTTTCTTTTAAGTTAGAATCATATAAAATCTTTATATTTTCATAGTATTCTACAATAATACTTGGAAAGAAGCATTTCATCTCAATCAACTACAACATAAATTAAAGCTTGTGTTCATGTCATTATTTAGGCATTGTTCGTAATTATTCTTTGTGAAAATTAAAAATCATATCTTAAATGAATCATTATTAAAATGATAAATATATTAAGATTTTGATGAATTATTTCTTAATTTTGTCTTGATTGGCTTTGGTGGTGGTAAGACACTAGTAGATGATGGGACAGTGGAATAATGAGTTGATGTGAAACTTGAAAGCTGATAGTGTGGGATCTGGTGGGAAAATTATAGAACGAAGATTGTATAAGACTAATGATTATATAGAAAGATTGAGGATTCAAAAATATAAAAAAAAAACCCCTAAAACTTAATAATTTTTAATTAAAAGTTGCAACATATCGAGCCGACCCGCAACCCGTTCGGGCCAACCCGTTTAGCCCGTTTTATATTCGGGTAATAAAATTACAATCCTAACCCGCTCATTTTACCGGGTTGTTCGGGCCGGCCCACGGGTTTCGGGTTGAATTGACGTCCCTAGCGTTAACTAGAGCTTTAACATGGGTTTATTGTTTTTAAATTCTGATTTATTAAACTTTAATTAGAGTTTTGTGATTTTCTATTAAAATTTCTTAATCAAAATTTATATTGCCGAAAGCATCGTTTTCTTTGCAGCAAAAAAGGTGATTCCGTCGCCTTGGCGGCCCTCACACTCCGGCCCGACATCAGGTGAGGTGATTAAAAATTAGGATACGCAGTAGCACGTTAAGGGGGAGGCCTTAATCCAATGGCTGCCAGAAGCTCATCTCTCAAGGCCTCACACTTGTGCCTGAGAGATGGAAGCAATAACTACACGACAGTAGTGGGATTTGAACCCAGGCTCATTGCAGCAAGATCTGCCCCTCCGTTGCCAACTGCGCAACACCCATGCGGGCGAAAGCATCATTTTCTTGACTATATAGAATGAAGTTATTTGTCTGTAAATACAAGAACTTTTTGTTTTTTCCTTAACTTTATTCTTGAATATAAATACATGAACATTCAATGTTTTGAATGTTTTCCAAACAATATTTTTTATATAAATTGAAACTGATGCGTACGTCGGAAGTGCCAATGTGACAAAAAGCGACGAGCATCGAAGCTGAAAAATACACGAACTTTCGAGGTTTTAAAGTCACATCATTTAAATTAAAAATTAAATTATCAAAATAAAATACTCTGGAGATATATGAATTTTTTCACATAATCATTTAAACCAAAAATTAAGTATTTAACTATAAAAATAAAAACAATTATCATTTTAACCAAATGCAATTTGAAATGCAAATATCACAAATTTCTTAATTCACAACATATTTTAAATTTTTTCAAGACATTAAATAGATAAATATAATTTAAAAAATTTACTCCTATCATCTAAAACAACTTATATTTACAATTTGGAAACGGTAACATTATTAGTATTATTATTTTGATTGAAATTGTTTATTGGGAAAAGTTTTTACAAAAGTCATTGTTCATATATTTAAATTACAAAAAGGAGGTTTTAGATTTTTTTTAGAAAATATTGAAAGTTCGTGATTTAAATGATAATAACTTGTTATATTGATATGCCACCTTCCGCGTCATAGATGGTAATATCTAAAGTGTACGCAGCATTAGACAAATTTTAAATTCATATATTTATATTTAAAAATAAAAATTCAAGTGAAAAATAAAAAAATATTGAAAATTTGTTTACTTACATACAAATAACCTAATTAAAACGTGTCTCTTTAAGTATTTCATTTGTATTTTATTTTAGAACAAGTTTAGTTAATATGTTAGTAATTTTTAGTATACTATAAATCACCAAAAATGATACTTGGCGACTAAGTAACTTTAATTGGATTGTGGTTGTCAGTCTTAATAACGTACGCCGAGAAGAATTTTGTTTTCTCACTTTCTTGTAAGTTTAGTTACCTACTAATAACACGGGACATATTTTCCTAGTCATTAGTATACACTATTTTATTTCATACTACTTATAAAACATAGGTTTGTTAAGTTTACATTGTACATCCATAATCAAACAGTTTTAGGTTGTCCTTTGTCCTAATTTGCATAAGTTTAAAAGAAAGGCTGATTTTCAAAACTAACTATGAACATTGCAGATAAGAATACAATTTAGAGATAAATGGAATAATTATTATAATAATTAAATATTCATATTGTCTTTTTTCCTAATGGGACATGAATTAAGATATGTATCTATTTTGAAACTTTATAAGAAAAGTAACGAGTCAACATGTACCATGATAGATAATAATGATTCTTGTCGACTTTTGTTGCAATTTGATTCCATGACCTAATTTTACTGTATATGCATGATGCATTTGCTTTTGTTGAACTGATTTCGCAGTACAATTGATTGTACTGATTTCTCATCATTCTTTCTTGACTAATTTTCCACAATTACTCTACTAACTATTGAGATTTAATTCACATAATATTTCCTATCAGCAACTGAAATTCACAGAAATTTCGAACGGCCCCTCCAAAATAAGGAAAACTCAAAAGTGCCATATAATCGTACAAAATTACAAAAGGCCCCCTTTGGATTACTTAATCACATGGGGAAAGGGAAATTTGGGGGACAACATGTGGTGGGGGAAAATTAGGGCCTTTATCTCATCTATAATTATCTTAAAAGTTTTGCATGTTGTATATGCTGACAAAGATAAGTATCCAAATCCTATGTTAAATTGTTAATTACCCATATTTACCGCATTCGGATTCCTTGTTTAAATAATCAATGAAGCACGTATATATTGATGAGGGAAAAATTGCTTGATATAGTAGTTTTATTTTTTTGTACTACTATCTTTGTTAATGATACTATCACGTAAGCATGCAGAAGAATATCATAAATCTACATGTGCTCACATCATCGTCTGTCAATAAAATATATGTATGCCAATTGCCAAATATGCATGTATATAAAATATACCAAAGTTCTTCAATTCAACTTAATCTACTATATATCCCAGCAACAATCTCCTAATTTTTGTCTTTCGTCCTTTTTGTATCGACGATAACCATGTGACAATTTCTATAATCTTTTACGAATAGTTATACAATTCTAACAACTTACTGTCAAGAATTTACAATTCATATAATTTCTATTTTTGATGATTGTATACTGATAAATTCCAATATCTTGAAGTAAATTAACTTTCATTTAAATGTCGCATTGTCAGAAACCAATGAAGGATTGTCAAATTTTGGTCCGTCCTGCAACTTTAAAAATCAATCGAAAACTCATGAAGTTTGATTTTGTTTTTAATATCTCATGTCAAAAATTCAGGGGAAGTTGTGGAGCTTCATATATAGACGTCACCACGATTGAGTTAAATAGGCTATCGTAATTTTTGCCATAAAATAATTGAGAATAAATCCAAATTTCATGA
This sequence comes from Salvia hispanica, assembly GCF_023119035.1. Lineage (NCBI taxonomy): Eukaryota > Viridiplantae > Streptophyta > Magnoliopsida > Lamiales > Lamiaceae > Salvia > Salvia hispanica. Next base: position 13,143,948 of record NC_062965.1, on the reverse strand, counting down.
TGTTTTCGGCATTATGCCCTTAATTAAGTCTAGTTTCACCATGGTATTCTTTTTTCTTTTTTTTTTTCCATTCGCGGCAATTTGTTGAGAATTTATTGGTTGGCTCTTTGTTAAATCAAATGCGTGAAACAATGTATATACGTGTTAATTGGCCACATAGTTTTTTTTAGGAAGATTATTAGTTGAGGCGTCGCTATTTATCCGAATAAGTAAACGCCATTTACTAGAAATTAGGTTTGTACATTGTTTGGATGATCCTGGCAACATCAATGGAAATGAAATGAGGATAGAGATAGATGATTAGTCACTTACCATAATATTGATTAGGTTTTGAACCTTAGTGGAAGTCCATGTAGAAAATTAGGTACATTAAAATGGAAATTATATGCATATCAGGGGACATAATTTATTATAAAGAGTTTAAAAATTCAGTTGTAAACACTCTAATAAGATCATAGCATAATTCATTATAAAGAGTTTAAAAATTCGTTCGAACATTTATTTTCTGCGTATGTTTGACTTCACATATAATTATTTCAATAATTAAGCATTATTCTTATTCATATATTCTCAAAGAATATGTTGCAAACCTGCAATAAATTGTTCGGATTAGGAAAGACTGCTTTCTTCTGGTAAACTGCAGTGAGCATCAATTTTAAAATGATGCACGAAAAAGTTAATTAATTATGCGGGAATCAGAATGAGATAAGTTAAATTAAATTATTAGATAATGAATTAAATGGTAGAAATAAGAAAAGTAAGAGAGGGATTAGGTCAGATTCGACTATAGTAATTAAATTTAGAAATTAAATGTGTATCATTATATGTGTGACGATCAAGTGGATGAGTGGGATTCGTTAATGATTAATAAAGCTGCTGTCTTTAACATAAGGTTGCTGTAACCTAAATATTCTACCATTTTTATATATGTGGCCAATGTGGAAAGCCTAGTCATGTAAATGCTTTATGACGTATAGATTTTAGGTTTGATTAAAAGTGTCGAATTTACACATTTTTTCTTTCTTAACATTGATTGGAATTAAATAGAATCTTCGAGGTGATGCAACACATTACTATGGTGCGTACATGTAATCATGATTTTTTTAAATATATTTGTTACTCGAATTATGACGAGCTAGATCGATTATTATTATACGACAAACACAAAAGTTAAATGATATATATGTAGATTAGTTGATCGAATCTTAAGTAAATTTAGTATACTTAATTATGTGGCAGTCATATCAATTTGAATTTTCCAAAAATATATTAATATTGTAAACAAAGGTATAATTAACCTAAGGTGATCATATTGTTCTTCCCATATTTAAAACAGTAGTACTGCTAAATAGTCTCCTACCATATACCAAGACTTTGAGGAGTAGTAATTTTAATTCCCCATATTTAATTATTTCATGCTGGGTCAAGCCAGTGTGGGAATTAATGCCTGCTTTTTTAGCAGTTAAAGTTTTCGCATACAAATTAAAATAACACACCAAATTCAAAACTCTAGTGAAAAAAATGAATGATTAATGTTCTGAATAAGTAATTTCTCAATAATATTACTATCAATAAGATTATCGACTTATCAAGTTAGCACAATGTGTACAAATCATATAATCATTCGAAAATCATCCGTATACTTAGATTAGAGTCCAGAGAACTTCTCTAATTCTTTACATGATAGGAGTAATTGTTAGTACTATCTTTTTTACAACTTGGAAATAATAAACTAGAAGTCAAAAGTCCATATGTATATAATGTACCTAACAAGATGTTAATCAAACTTATGAAATTAGAACAGTATGTTATTAGGCCCCTATAGCATATAATACATGCAAAGTCAATACATAATATATAGTCTCAACTCTTAACCTAAGACGTGCTCACATGCATGCAGCAATAATTAGACTGCACTTCAATTTTGACCCATATATATTTTATTCGAATTTTCAACATACATGTTATAATTTGTAATGTAATGACCTTATTTATGTATCATTATGAAATGATTTATGGAGTATTTTGAACTGATAACGTCTCCCATGTTATGAACGAGAATCAAAATTAATTTTATAAAAATAAATCAACACATCCGTATTTAATTCTTAATTTTTATTTTCCTTAACTAAATTAATTAATCAAAATTATCATGACTAAATGTGTTACTACATAATTATTTATGAGATATTTAATCTAGACAATTGATTTATTGATCCAACGGATCATATTTGGTATTTGTGTCTATATATAGAGATGACATGCCCTCTAACACAACCCTATTTACTTACCTATTCTTTTAACCAATACCTTTTTCTTTATGATTTAGTTGTTACTTATTTCATGTGATATCTTGATATAATTTAATCTAGCAATCGACCACTACTTATAGTAGTACTGTAGGAGTAGTACTTATCAATCTAAGAAACTCAATTATTGAGTAACTTGGGCCAATGTTAGTGGGCTTCATGATAAGAAAAAAATTGAGGCAAATAGGCTCATCAATGGGCTTCAACTTGCCGTCCAAATTTTTTGTTTAAGCTTTAATTAAATTCAACCCTCAAAAATATGAATGGGCTCCCAACCAAGACCCAAATCCTTGAAAAACCAGAACAAGACTTGTTGTCTTTTGCAAAATTTGAACAGGATAACTCAATCTATAGAGGAACTCTAAATACAAGTAAAAAACTATCTGATTAAGGCATGTGAAATGAATGATTATTGGCTTCCTCATTATCCTAATTAATTTCTTTTGGTTCTGAGTTAGACAATAAAATCATGCTTCGGTTGTCGCAAGAATAGAGTAATCTTTCTATTCATGAATTGAAGTGAGGGGTGGAGCAGGGGGTGGCGTAGAAAAAATTGTAGGTGATCTCAACTGAACGGCGGAGCACTATATGCCTACACTTTATTAATGGGCTTGGCTATTTTTGGATTCATCCGAAATGGGCTGAAAATTTTCGAGCTAGAATATTTTTATTTTTTTAAAAGAACTAATATTTCAAAGCTAGCCCGTCAGGCCCAAAAACAATATTTTCTTTAAATTTCTTAAATATACAAAAAAATTAATGAAGTTTAGGCTGTAAATTTATAGTCCCAATTTGTTTTTAATCTGAATGACTTCAAACCAAATACTAGTATACAGTTTGACAGGATTGACCTGAAAACAATCCCAAGTTCCCATAAGTGGATTCTCGTTATTCAGTTTTCAAAATTTATCATTTTTTAAAATTAGAAAGTTAGTAGAATGTTTTTTCAAATTTATACGTATAAAATTATATTTTGATTCATTATCCAACAATATGGTAGAGTTGGCCAGAATTCGAGCGAATTAGGTAGCCAAGTTTTGCAAATCAAATAGTAATAACCAATATATTGGTTTATCAGGCCAAACAAAATGAAATATTGAAATGATTTTTCTTGTGGAACATTTCAACTTTTTCGGTAGGGATTGATTGCCAATTTGTCTAAAACAATGTTCTTTTCTTCTCTTCTCAATCACATGAATTTCTTCCACTCAAGCTAATCCTATCATACTCCACGATCGAAACCATACAACACGATAATCTTTTCGTCTCAATCTCATTTATTCCTCCATTAAATTTTTATGTTCTTTTTACACTCCAAATGATTTACAAACCATATGCCATCAACTTTACGTCTCAAAATATATCATGATTTGGTCCTCCATCAAAACTTGATCTTTAATTAATGCTAGTAGTAGTTTATACTTCATATGATTAGCACACCATCACGCAAAGTATACCCAATTATTGCACCATATTAGTATAATTAATATCAACATTAAAAAATTAAATAATAATAATAATAAGAATCTGATCAAAGTCCATAAAGAGAGTAAAGACATTATACAAGTGATGAGGCATCTTCACATCGCATAGGTGTTGATGATGAAACTCTCATGATCCAAACTCCATACATGTGCAACAACAGCTCATACTTCATTTCTTTTTTCAAAAAAATTTATATTTATTACAAATTCCCTTTTTGATATACAATGGCGAAGCATATCACGAGCCCCCTACTTCTCAATTTCTCCTCTTTTTGACAGGTGTTTTTTTACCTGCATTTACTACTATTGTGCTATCTCTTTCTTGCTCTATACTTAGCTAGAGTGGTCCACTTCAAAAAGAAGCCCTAATTTTGTGATTCATCGTCTTCATGTGAAAACAACATACCAACCATTACTTCATATATAGTCTTTTCACCTGCAAAACACTTCCTTTTCTTTATTTATTTAAATTTTGTGCAAAAGAGTATAGTAAGTATATTTTATGCATGTTGAGTTTTGTAATCTAATTCACACCTTTGTATTGAATGATGAGAGATTGTGGTTTATGTTTGTTATATTCAATCAGTGAACAATTTTTTTAGATAAATTCAAAGGTTCAAAACTGCTTGGGTATGTTATTGAGCAGATATGTAGTACAAGTTTAAAACAAACAACATAGCCAAACAAACAAAGCAAAACAAATCCAAAATCCAACTCAAACAAAAGTCCAAGACCACAGAGATGAGGGGAGATTGAAAGCATGATGAACCAGCACATCAAAATGAGCTAGCTCACTGTGAATAGAAAAAATAAGAGATAGTTTAAAATCTAAAATTTCGAATTTTATTTTACAAAAGTATGATTTAAAAAAATAATTCAACAAGCGTGTGTAATTTTCAATTAAATTACACCCTAACAATGTTTTTTAGTTGGGAAATGAGTGCAACATTTAGGATTGATTGGCCGTAGATTTTTCCTAAAAAAAACAAAAAATGGCTATTACGTTTTGATTAAAAATATTGTGTTAAGAGCTTCCACGTACTATATAGTAGCAGCATTGGTGAAAGACAAAAATAGGAGAATAAATGGTATATTCCCAGTCTTGATCAATAATATTTTTTAAAGGAAATTCCAGTCTTAATCATATCGAATTCTCCTCAAACAAAATGCAGATACCCCACAAATAGGATTTTGATTTGGCCAATTCTGTATCCAATTCCAATTTCCAACTCTGTTTTTCATCACACTGTGTTTGTAGTAAAAACTCTTTTCTTTGTTGTAGAAATTATTAATAATAATGATTACACTTATTTTTTGGTTTGTATAATGATCACACTTTATTTTAGACAGGAATACTGCAGAATCAGAACTAAACTCAAAACATCTGCCTGGTGCTTCTGCCACTATTATACTAGAAAAAGAAAAATAAATAAGCCGACAACAGTTTTGAATGAATAGAGAATATTAAAAAAATGGAAATGAAAGCGTTGTAATTAGTGGGACCTACGGATTTAGGAGCGCATATTAAATCCATTGACGCGTTTTAAACAGATTTTAGGATATTTCCTGTAAGGGAAAAATCCATCGTAATCCCACTTTCAAAATTATCTTTTCTTTTTTTATAAATATAAAATTCCACTTTTTATACAAACAAAAGATTGAGTTTCAATTCAAAATAGAAGCTGAAAGTTGAGCATTCCACCCTTAATTTGCTCTCCGCGTGGACCCCACAAATCAGCACTCTCCCATTACTTCTCCACATGCACTGCCACCACATCCTATTTTTCCATAATTCTAAACCTGCCCTCCACGTCAGTAAATAGTAAGCCCGGCCACACCATTATTTCTTCATCTTATTATTCTGATGTATTTCAAATTACATACTCTTAAAATTTTATATTATTGCTATGTTAACAATTCTAATAGGAGTATGTCTTTGGTCTTTTCAATAATGAAACAATAATTAAATCTAAATTGTTTAATCGTTTTTGTATAGACATGCCACCGTTTCTTGGTCTTCTAAGTAGCATTGTTTGTTTATTTTTTGTAATTGTGTCAAATTTGGCTATGCCGAACGGATTTACGGTCCTTCTAATTCTAGTCTTGTTCTCGATTTCATTGCATTTCTTGTTAAGTTTACTACTCACTTACTCACTTATCTGAGCCTAGAGCCTTGTTGTATGATTGTATCTGATCTTATTTGCAAGAATATTTCTTGTTGATTTTTGTCATATGTTTTCTGGTCCTCGTCCTGTCTTGATTTAGTTTCGTTGCATTTGGTTTTAATATGCAATCAGTAATAGTTAATTATCAAACCATGATAGTTAACAGCTAATAATGTAATAAATAGGTCTACTAAATCAAAGGTTACATCACTACAGTATTAATTTGGAAAAATGATATAGAAGCATATATCTCGAAAGGGTCACGTCTTATATTAATGTTCCATAACCTTTCGTAGTTTCACACACTATCATGCTTATCATACAAAACTAAAAAAATGGTGCACTGCAAAATCTTAACCTCGACGGCTCGACCCAACGAGCCCTTGGAATATCAACTAAAATACGAAAAATATTAAGATTACTTTAACGTGAGTGCAGTGGTAGATCCAGAAATTTTGATTCGGGAGTGCGATATTTACAAAGGTTTAGAACTTTAAAATCCGTCACTTTTATTAATTGTGAATATTTTATTAAATAGCTTGTGAATTGTGAATATTTATGAATTGTGAATATCTTATATAGTTGTTAGTTGTAAATACCTAATATAAATATAGAAATACATAATAAATATAATTTCTGAAAGAGAAAAAAAAAATTTGGACAAAGTTTCAATATTAAAAAAAAACAAAAATGGAAAAATATAAAACAAAAGATAAAATATTTGGAAGTGATAAATATTTAGAAGTTGTATATGAATAGAGATATAATACAACTAACATAAATTATTTGCTAAAGATTTGATTTTCAATGAATAAAAAGAGAAGTAACAAAAAGAAAAAATAAGAGTAAAGTCTCTTTTTGGTCCTTAACATATAGCGATTTTACGATTTTGGTCCAAAACATTATCTTTTGAATTATTTGGTCCC
>NC_062965.1:13072381-13136964 GCF_023119035.1 Salvia hispanica | reverse complement strand
TGTACCTTTCTGTGTCTATAAAAAACTAAAGCCCTTATTGGATGTACTAAAATTTGGCTACAAGCTAACTCAAGCAACTTGCAACAGACCATTGTGCCTTAGTAAGGCTTCGGGAGAGGGTTCACGCCCACGGAATTCCACAAAGACCTGACCAAATATTTTGGCAAATTAGAGATCATGTAAAAACCTTTTGTTGTATGAAATTTTGACTTAAAAAGAGTAAGATAGACACAGTATAATCACTTCTAACCTCTAGAGGAGCTTTTCCGCCTCCGAGAGCAAGAACTGTTTCTCGGAACCTATTGCCTGTTTCCTTCACCGCCTGTCACGAGGGATAAGTCACAACTCACAAGGTGTAAGAAAGACAGTTGCATTAACTATATTCCATGATATGCATATGTGCACCAAAACCATAGAACATCAAATACCTTATCATCATTCAATCCGGCATCTTCAAATGCTGAAAAGGCATCAGCTGACAAAACTTCAGCCCACTGCATGAAGATATGGGCATCAGTTGGTGTTAGCAAGAAAACAAGAAATTGGAAAATAGATGAGTTTCTCTGCTAAGGAAATATTCAGGGTAGTTTATGCCTAATGCTGTAGATCAAAAAGTAGCAAGGAATTGAACCAGAAAAGCATCTGAAAGGTTAAAGAGCACCGGAGTGCATACCCAAGCATTAATGCAGAGAGACCAAAAAATTACCTTGTAGCTGTAGTATCCAGCGGCATATCCACCAGCAAATATATGACTGAAACTGCAAAGGAACTTATCCTCTGGAAGTGGAGGAAGCACTTGAGTCTTTTCAGAAACTCTTCTGTCAACATGGAAGATTGACTCCGAACCACCTGGGACATACTTCGTGTGCAACTCTAGATCAAGAGTGGCAAATCGCAGCTGAAATATACATGAGAGCATATAAGTAGTTTCCATGGCAGTCAAAGGTAATCATGCAGTAGCATACTTTCTATAAGTGAGAAATGGAAACCCTGCTGAATAAATCAACAATCATTTCGATAGCGCTGCACCTACTTGTCTAAGACTTAAAGAACCAGCACGGAAAGTCCTAGCAGCAAGAAGCTTTTTGTATATGGCATCTGGAATGCTTTCACCAGTTTCATAATGCTTGCCGATACTCATCAAGGTATCTCTGCAAACAATAACACATTAAATCTTATCAATGAGTAAGATGACTGGAGAAGAATCAAAGAGTTTCTTATACTCCATTGACGAGCATGTCATTGAATGTTGGGAAAGAATCAACATATTAGCACTATAGCAGCTTTACAATCAGCAGTTTGGATCCAAATATTGTTTTAGGTTCAATTTTCAATTCTGAGACATTTCACAAGAACTAGTCAGGTCTACAAAAATAGGAACAAGTGGCACCAAACAGGAAAACCTGACCAGACAAAGAGAGGTGGCATTATAAGTATATAGTTAAGTATAACAGATCCTGGTTATTGGAAAGATAGGACATTTAAAATATATAAACAGGTAAAAATACCTACCTATGGTAGCACCAATTTTCCATGAATTGGGAAGGCAGTTCTACGGCATCCCACTCTACATTCCTTATACCAGCAACCAAACCCTCATCTTGCTTTGTCAGCATATGCTGAAGTGCATGGCCAAATTCATGGAATACGGTCTCAACCTACAAGTACCGTGAGTGAGAATCAATCACATAAAGAGTAGTTAAAACAAAGAATAGCACCAGGACTTCAGAGTTCAGACTTTCAAATTTTTCTCCAAAATCATTTCACATATGTTTGTCAATAATGGGAAAGATTTCATGCCATAGCATATTAATATGTAACTTGAGGGGGTATATATATAACAAATTTAGGACAGGCAAGTGTTAACTAAATTTCATTAATACTTCATGCTTAGTCCACAAATTGGAGTAGCTGCCACTAGCAGAGTAACACAGTCCAATCACAAACTGTAATAACTTATACTCCATCCGTACAAATCTTCTAGTTGGTAGTACAAGAAACATGTGCATACCTCACGGAATGTCATAAGGCTTGGCTTGTCCCCTACAGGTGGCATTTGGTTGCACACCATGTGGGCAACAGGCAACCTAGGAGAGGAGCCATCTCGCGACATGACACGACTTCGGCTAACTACTTCATCCATCCATGCTCCTCCTCGTTTCTCAGAAGGGCGAGAATATGGATCAAAATAGAAGTATGCAATAGGGTTACCTGAAGAAGCTTTGACACGATAAAAACGAACATCATTTATCCAAACCTACAGAGAAAATATATTCTGTTAGTGACAACCCCATGCATCATCAGACAAGCTCGCTCTGATCTTAAAACATAGATACAGAAAGTATCTTACTGGAGCTAAACCGTCTGCAGGCTCAACAGTGATCCCAAACAACTTGTTTGCCAGACTGAAAAGACCATCCATAACTTTTGGCAAAGAAAAGTAAGGTCTCAACTCTTCCTGTTGAATTCACTAAACGTGATCAGATTGAATATTCAGCAGAAGTAAGTAGGTAGATAGGAAGCATATTGAATCATACTAAAAGCAATCAAAGTTCTGCCATAAAGAAGATGCACAAAAAACTGTCACTATAGCTTCTAAATTCGAATTCTACACAAGTACACTATTTACGAAAGCACAGAGCAAACACAGAGTGACTAACAAAGTACCAACATAAAATAAATATTCATCAAAAATATTTATGACAGCAGACTAAATTTATTCAGATAAGATTAACGATCAAAGAATGATAACTAGCATTGAGGAATACATTACTGTAAGGAGTTCCTTTTCTAACATAAGCAGTAAGCAGAACTTACTTGGCAAACAAAAATATGAATAAATAATCATGCAGCATCTCTTTGCAGGAAGCGCAAAGGAACATATAAATAGCGGAAGAGTATCTGAATGAAAGCAAGCAGAGTATTTCATAAAAGCCATGTTGTCAAATAGCGGATATAGAGGAGATATGGCGCTATTACATAGCATTCTGCGATTGAAACGCTATCGCCACGCCGATTTATGACATTTTTCCGTGGCGGCCGCCACGGGCGCCATGGCGTTGATTTTGACTATTTACCTCTTATTTTGACTTTTTTTATCTCTAATTTTGACTTTTTAAATCCAATTTTAACTTTCTATCTTTGAATTTTTAATCCAATTTTGACTTTTTTATCTTTTGACTATTCAGCCCAATAACTAGAGACTGGCCCAATTAACCCTTACAGACCGGCCCAATTAACCCTTACAGGCCGACCCATTGACCCATACTTGGCCCAATTTTAAATTAAAAAGATAATTAATTAAGTTAAAATATATAAAGTAAATCATATTTCCACCATCATTTTATGCTTTATTAATTGTTTTAAAAGTTTTAGATGTTATATTTTTATTAGTTTCTAATTTTTGGATTAAACATAATAATTTATATAAGTATTATTTTATTTATTTAATTCTTGACCGCCATATCCCGCCATACCGATATGCCATATCCCTATGGCTGTTTTCGGGTAGATCGCCATAAGCCGCCATACCGAGATTGACAACATTGCATAAAAGACAAAGACGCTGCATGCTTTTGCATTTTCTACAGACTACAATTCAAACTAGTCTTTTTGAGAGAATTGATAGATCCACCAACTCACCTCATTTATTTCGTACTTCGATTCACGAAGTCTCTCACTCCAAAAGCTAGTATCCCAATGATTTAAGTCGTCAGCTTCTGGAGCACCTTGACTCTTTGAGAAAGCTTTGAGGTCTTCCATATCTGCCAGGCCAAACAACAATGTCAATGTAAAATCTTCCTATAAAAGTCTCCCTTTAAAGGCAAAGAGATACTATGTCGCTACATTCCAAAATTTATGTGTTAAGAATCATACTACCTTGAACTGCAGAATTCCAGGATGCAGATCGAAGTTTTTCAAGGAGTTCTTCTGCCTTATTAACAGTTGCCATCTTGCTGGCCATACTTACCTGATAAAGATCGCCCCATTAGGAATTTCTACAGATAGTTATATAGAAAATAAGAATCATACCTCTGCGTAGTTATTATATCCAAGAAGCTTAGCCTTCTCCAATCTAAGCTTCAAAATCTGGTCAATGATTGCTGTGTTATCCAGATCACCACTAGAAGCACGACTTATATAGGCACGATAGACTTCCTCACGTAAGGTTCTATTCTTAGCATGCTGCATAACAGCCATAAAACTAGGAGCATCCAAAGTAATTATCCAAGGCCCATTCTCTGTAGTGGCATTTTCATGTCCCTGTTTACATTGCAAAAATGAAAATAAGCAAGACCGCCTAATTGATAAGTGATAACATATCAAATAAAAAGATAGAGGTATAACCAAATCAATCATCCAATGTAAGTACCTTAGTCACTGCTGTTTGTGCACCCAGTCCGAGAGCAGTAGCTGGCAAACCTTCGATATCTTTCTTATCTGTTATTAATTTTTCAAATTTCTTTGTCGAATCCAAAACATTCTCCCCAAACTTTTGTGAGAGTTTAGCCAATTCCTGCAACAATTCAACAGACGAAAAGGTAATTATTTTTAGCAGAAAAAGTTCCAAATGTGCAGATATTGGCATACTATGCAACAGATATTTGTAAAACTAAGAGTAATAATATGCACATTCCATCCACATTTCATGATCATAGTTACATTGGTTCTGCTTTAAAAATGGATATGCTGGAGTGCATAGCATTGTGCACACAAGCAACGATGAACACTTGGAATCCCATGAGGATAAACAATAGCATAATAAACACAGCCAAGTTCATTCACGATCACATATTTTGTAGAGGATACCTGTTCAATCTTGTTGAACTCCTCCCTTTTATCATCTTCAAGTGCAACACCATTCAACACAGCCTCCTTTATTTGTGCTGCAGAAATTGATGAACGAGAAGGTCATCAAGATCAGAATGCCAATATAAACATCCTAATTATAAAAGAATGAACTAAGCAAAATCACATCTCGTCTGAATCCAAATATCTCCAAAAATCATAGTAAATACAGGTGTTTCAATGCACCTTCAACTATCCGTTTGCGAGCGTCACTGAGCTTCTCCCAATCAGGAGATTCTCTAATAGCTTTGAAGGCATTGTAGATAGGCTTGCTCTGACCTAACTTAAGCTCAAATGCCACTTTTTCCGGCTACAAAAGCCAAAGCAAGAAAACAACATACAAATCATGTTATCAACTGAATACACACATACGTACATAAAGTTGCATTTAATCCGTATATGCACCTGGACTTCTTCTATGGCGGAACGGAGATCGGCGTTATCTTTGACGGCCTTGAGATGCGAAACAGCGCCCCAAACCACAGCCATACGGTCGATTAACCTCTCCAGCGGCTCCACTAACTTGGGCCACGTCGGTTCCACCGTCCTCTCCAGTTCCGCCAGATCAGATTCCTACAAATTCCTCCAATCCAATTAACTCGAAATTCCAACGCGCAACAATTCAATTCAATCAACACAGAAAAACGCGAATACGAGAAATTCAAAAACACGCACCGATTGCTTGAGCAGCGCACGGATTCCAGGACGGACGTGTTCGGCCTGGATCGAATCGAACGGCGGGAAGTCGAAGTCGTTGAGCAGAGGATTGGTGTCGATCTCCGCCATTTCCGCGACGTCGGATAAAGGCGAGGCGCAGAAGGATCGGACGGAGGGACGCGAGGGAGCGAGGTGAGTTCGGTTGATCGGGTTGCGAGTGCGGAGAAGGCAGAGGGAGAAGGAGGAAGACCAGAGGGGACAGGGACGGGATTTGAGAGGAAGACGAGGGTAAAATGGGAAACGAGGTCTGAGAGAGGGGGGTTTTATGAGACAGACGGGTTGGAAATGGATAGACCGAGTGAGAGATATGAAGGACGCCATGAGAAGAAAAAAAAGGAAGGGTAGAAGAATAAAATGGTTACGAGAGATATGGGGAAATGGGGCGGGTACGGTTCGGATCCATCCGGATCTCATCCTGCTCAACACTTCAATTGGATAAAAGTTTACGCAATTTGATAGATTACAACCACAAGAAATGAATCAAACGCAAAGTAGTAGTAATTATTAAGGGGGCAACGTCGTCTATAAATTAATTTATACTACTAACCTATACTACAAGTCAATGTGACTAATGTCGCTATGGCCTCTGGATATTCTATTCAGACATTGCGATCCTGGAATATTTTACGATATAAATTATAGTACTCCTTATTAACTCAAATTTGGAATGTTATACCATCTCTAAATCAGTAAATCATCTATATCAAACTTAAAACCTATTTTTTAAGTATAGGTTACATAAAATAATTTTAATTCAACTATTTACATTAAATTCAGATTTTACATCATAATATAGTACTACTTAATACTTATGTTTCAGTTAAGAGATGACCCCTTTCTTTTTCACACTTGTTTTAGAAAAATGACAATAAATAGTTAAGGTTGAGAAAAAATTTAAGTACGAGATAGAATAATGTAGAAGAGTACGGACAGAGTGAGTACTATATATCTCACAAAATTTTTATCGGAATACCATATTTGGTGTTGTTCCATAACAAAATCCAAAAATGAATTGAGTTAGGAAAAGTTTTCTACACCAAAACTCAAAATGAATTGAGTTTGAAAAAATTTTCTATACCAAAACTCATTTTTGTGTACGGTTGGAGATGGTATTAGTGGCACAGTTAAACCATTACAAATTAGTTGGACAAGAAATTAATTTACATCTTGACTTATAATCAATTTACAAAGTATCATGTTGTATGAAATAGTTTTCATATAATGTTTTATTTAATTAATTTGATTTAATTTAATTTGATTGAACTAATTTGGTAGTATATACAGTTTCAATTATACTTTCTTTGTCAATCTCCACTACCACTAAACTGGACTGCACTTGACAAGATTTCTTTTTATAAATTCAGACTCACTTCAACACAGGATTACTCCACATAAGAATTATTTTGAAGGCCTCTATCAATTATTGCCACACATATTTTGAGTTTCAAGAATGAGTTAAAAATTGTTAAGATCATACTAAATGACTATATAAAACATGTAGTTCTTCACACATCATATAAACAAGCATTTATTTTGTATTTTAAAATCAAGCAGTTCATAATTAAATATTACTACTCCTTATGTATATTTACAGTTTTACACAAATCAAGGAGTAGAATTAATATGAAATATAAAATCCTATAATACAAATCACCAAAAACAAGTCATTTCAGAAAAAAAGGCATAACTGCAAGTTTCATATGATATTAATTAATTCATTTTGTACATATATAATGGAGAGTAAATAGGAATCAAAGAGCATGACAGTTTCGTATCCCTTCCTTATTTTACTTCACCCCATTTAAGTCTCTAAATTGGACCACAGATTTGCTGCCTGTCTGAATAAAAACAACAACAACAAATGTAGTTACATCAATTTTTTCTTCTTTAGAACAACATTTCTATGCAAGATGTGCCTACCTTATTAGTTTTTGTACTTCATGGTCTCTTTCTCAAAGCCAATTGTGGGGAACTGCTTTGCATACTCCTCCACGTCGTGGCGAAGTTTTGCGACCTCCGATTGGAACGAAGGAGTAGACAGTGTGGCCACAAAGTCTTTCAGTTTTGTGCCTGCATAATTTCAAGTATATTTGCTTAAAGTTGTTGGAATAGAATGAAGACACTCACAAATATAAATGTATAATGTTAACATCAAATAGTATAGTTAGAACCTTTAGTTTCAGCCTTAACTTTGACAGCCAATTGCACAGCAGCATCAAAGAAGTGAGCAACTTTGGCAAAATCCTCCTCTAAGAATCCTCTTGAAGTAAGAGCAGGGGTACCTAACATAACAAGGAAAACAGATATGAAAATTGGCAATGAGACGAATTATCATGTTAAACTTGAGAAAAAAGAAGCGCGCGCACCCATTCTGATGCCACCGGGAACCATGGCGGATACATCTCCAGGAACGGTGTTTTTGTTTGCTGCAATATGGACAGCTTCCAACACCTTCTCTACCCTTGAACCATCAATGCCCTGCAAAAATAAAAGCATTTAAAAATGAGATAGGCATTTGCAAGATAGCAATCAATTAGTATGAAGTGTGACAAATTACCTTGCTTTTCAAGTTGACAAGAACTAAGTGGTTGTCTGTTCCTCCAGAAACAAGTTCGTATCCGTTCTTAGCGAGAGTCTGCAACATTAGATTGGGTTTAATATTGCTTGCCTTTTCATCCAAGAAGTATAAGCAACGTATATCTAAGCCGATTGTACCTGAGCAAACTTTGCACAGTTGCTCAATACTTGTTCTTGGTAAGCTTTGTATTCTGGAGTTGTTGCCTGTTTCAATGCAACTGCCAAGCCAGTAATTGTGTGGTTGTGTGGGCCGCCTTGAAGTCCCGGAAAAACAGCTTGGTTGATTTTATCTTCAAAGTCATACAACACCTTCAAAAAATAAGAGTTAGCATTTTTTTAATCTATGATAACAGAAACCACTATGGCAATCCATCCAACCTCTTTGCCTTGTTTGTTGACCTCTTTAACACCCTTCCTGTAGAAAATCATGGCACCACGAGGTCCACGGAGTGACTTGTGGGTTGTGGTTGTCACCACATCCGCATAGTCAAATGGCGATTGGATGACTCCAGCTGCAACTAGTCCACTAATATGTGCCATGTCGGCCAGCAAAATTGCCTTCTGCTTGTCGCATACCTGCCAAAGGCATCGAGAAAACAAGCTCACGGTTGTGTGTCAAGATAACAACGATAACTCCATGAGTATCTGGCAGAAAACTACCTTCCTGATGCGGTCATAATCATAGAGACGTGCATAAGCACTAGCACCAGCAACGATGAGTTTTGGCCTAAAGAGTACAGCACTCTTTTCCAACTGCAGAAATAAACTAATTCAGCAAACTGTAACATTCTAAAAAGTTGCTATACGATGATAATACACGAGGCTTCACAAATCAGACTCCTCATATTTGTAGAACATTCTGCTATTGATTTTCTGAAAAGAATTTATTTGAAGGATTTGAAAAAAGTAATGCACCTGATCATAATCAATTAAGCCTGTGCTTTCATTCAATCTGTATGGCATAGTCTCAAAAAATATAGAGACTGCGGATATCTTCTTAGTATCAGTCTGTAAAATCAGAACAAAATCCATCACAATATTCTTGATGATAAACAAATAAGTGTTCAAGAGAAAATATCTATAAATACGCACCTGGTAACCGTGAGAGAGATGGCCTCCATGAGGAAGATCAAGTGCCATAATTCTGTCATGCGGTTTAAGTAAAGCAGTGTAAACCTGAAAGTTTGAAGGAGATCCTGATAGAGGCTGCACGTTTACTGTGATGAAAAACGACTCAGATAAGT
This sequence comes from Salvia hispanica, assembly GCF_023119035.1. Taxonomy (NCBI): domain Eukaryota; kingdom Viridiplantae; phylum Streptophyta; class Magnoliopsida; order Lamiales; family Lamiaceae; genus Salvia; species Salvia hispanica. Next base: position 13,127,578 of record NC_062965.1, on the reverse strand, counting down.
TTCACTAATATCCATATCTAGTTTAAAGTGTCAAACCTCACAATGTATATTTACTGATACAAACCATCTGAGTACAGAATGAAAATGCCATTACCTCCCCATTTCGCAGGGTCCAACCGGAATGCTTCCAGTGCTCGCTTTTGGCATAGCGTTTCAGCCATATCAATGTACCTGAAATTTCATAAAACTCATCATAATGGCAAATAAGTTTAACAAATATACATAAGCAGAAATTAGCATAAGATTAAAACAAAATAATGGTTAAAGTTAAATTCTACTCACTCATTTCCTCCATAGTATCTTGCACCGGGATATCCTTCACTGTACTTGTTAGTCATAACCGAACCAACCGCTTGCATCACAGACAATGAAGTGAAATTTTCAGAGGGGATGAGCTCGAGCCCCTGCAACATATATATATGCAACATACATGGATTCCAACAATTAAAACACAATACACCTACTCCTTTATTTTAACTAAAAGTTGAGCAGGCAAAAATGGTAAGAAAGCAATCTGATCACATAAAAGTGATAGCAATACAATCTGATTTAAAGCATGAAAGGAGAAGCAGAAGTGACCTTCCATTGTCTGGCCTTTTCGTGCTCGATAATGTCAGCAATCTCGGGATCAATGACTTCCAACGGTGCATTCAACTGCTTAGGCCACTGCAAATCTCAGTGAAACACAAGTTAGTAAGTGTTATTCATGAGAAACTCAATTCCTAAGTGAGAAACAAGGCATACCGAGACGCCGTTCTTTTCCTTGTCGTAGACAGCTTCATCAGGCAAGGAAGACTGCAGAAACACAAGTTTAATTATGAGAATATAATAAGTAAGGAGAAGGGGAAATGAAGGAAGTGAAGCATGGAGACCAGGTGATAGATAGAGCCGCCGCGCTTGAGAGGTTTGGAGATGGAGGAGGAAAGCCTCCTCACTGCCATGGCTAGCATCATCTTGTGTAGCGTGTTTTGCTCTCAGGAGAGATGCGAGAATGAGTGAGAGTGGTGGATGTGTGTTTAAGTTTTAATGGGTGAGGTTTTGGTGGTGCTTGAAAATCGATGAATATGTATGGTTCTTGTTTCTCATTTTAGCGCTATAATGCTTTATCCGCTTTCAATTTGCATTGCAATGGAGAGGAGCACAATATTTTTTTATTGTTTTACTTTAATATCATTATCTCAACGACTTCGACATCACAGTCGCCAAAAAATCAAGCTTTCATGTTTCATCCAATTAAAGGATAAATTGGTGTTTCATATTTTTATCTTTGAAAAAAACAACGAAATACTATCAAAGCCCGGCCCATATTGATACCACCTAAAACAGCAGCGGACAACAGCAATGTAAAATAAATCAAGATCGCGCAATTGTTGCAAAGCCCGGCCCATACGAACCGCATTCCTCAACACAATCTACTACTGTACTTCATAATCGTCCGTTTCACACTTTTTAAAATCTGAAAAATAAATCACAAAATATAAAATTTTTGCTATTATCACCTCCTTTCTTTTTTTGGTGAACTACGCGCTGATATGGTAGTCTGTTTAAAACATGTAGACAAAAATGACATTACGTAAAACGACAACGTCTAATTAAGTTCGAAATGACGTTTTATCTACGTGTTTTTAACGGGCTTGCACTTTTCGTCGTAAAAGGAAAGGATGAGATAATTGATCTCAAATTTCATGATTTATTTTTCAGATTTTAAAAAGTGTTGAACAGTCAAGAAATTGCTAGGAGTATCTTTCATAATTTATTTGACAATTTGCCTTATTAATTTTATCATATTCTTTTAACTAAAACCTAGTACGAACAACATATGTTTGAATTGAGAGAATCTGTAACAATATTTTTTGGACAATTGACAGTTGAGGGAATATAAGAGAATATTGTCTCCGATAAACATCAAACTACCCTTTAAGAATAATTAACATTATTAACTTAGGGGCTATTCGATTTGCAAGATTATATTTTGACTATTGAATATGTGATGTATTTGGTTCATGACTTAGCCCCAGATAAATAATAATTGTTATAATTAGTCATAGCCGCTCTTATCATAGGATAATTAGTTTTAGCAATCAAATGACGCCTTAGTGTAACTTATAATTCCCTCCTAGCATTAATGTTAACTTTGGCTCGGAGATGATTTGCGGAATAGAAAGTCATCAACTTACTTGATTCATGCTTCATACTAGTATATGGCAATGGTACTTATCGTTTCACTCCAATTAAGCTGCACCGATAACCAAATTCTATTGCATTCAACTTCCATTTCCAATTCAACAACATTACTTAGGCTTCTTCATCAAAGGATTTCAATCTTTCATCCCCTCATCCGTATTTGAATCAGCTTTAACCTTGTCAATTAAGCAATATATTCGAGGGGACAAGTGTTAATTAATGTGAAACATGACTATTCATCCTTGAAATCTGCTTTAATTTGTCTGCTTTTTCATTAGGGACACCATTTTAATTATGAGATGTTGATGGCTACTAATTGTGCTCCTTGCTCAACGCTCGGGTCAAAAATTATTTCATGACAACGTTGTTATTAAATCAAAGCCACTAATTATTTTTTATCTTCACCAATAGAGTATAATTAAATACATGTCGCCTACTGATCTCGGTATACATCCTATCAACTCACACTTTTGCTACATAAAAATCTAAATGGAGCGTCAATCCATTTGAAGAAGGCAAACAAGGTTAAGTATTTCTACTTTATTACAAGATATGATTATGAGACATACATTTATCGGATTTGTGCCGAATTCCACAGACCTTCTCATATTCTAACCTTTTTTTATTCGAATTTTGAGTGGTATCGATTTTTTTTTCCGGCCGTCCACTTACTTTACCCTTGCAAAATAGATATGTTCATCTCGATTACAAACGACAAAATCTTATAGATTCTTCCCCATATATATGTGGTGCTTTGCATGAACTCAAACTTGTTAGCTAATACCAATGGGTGGGGTAATATGAGTAAGTGAAAATATTAGTAACTTTAAAAAGTACTACTCTTTAAAATATTAGCTAATACCAATGGGTGGGGTAATAAAGGGTGACTAGTTAGAAAAATCACAGAGTTTGGTTGATTCCATAACTTTAAAAAGTACTACTGTTACTTTATATCATAACTTTTGACATTTCCCCAATTGTTTCATCTATTCGTATTTGGAAGAAATTGTGTATGACGTGAGCCTATATCCATATTTTTTACAAATTTTTGTATCACTCAAAAAGCCACTGGTTGTGGTATGATCTGTGTACACGGTCCCTCTTGACCCTATAAGGTAATGTTAGAATTTTTCCTTAGATAATAAACAACCAAGACTTACTTCACTTTAATGCTCTTTTAATGCTATATTACACTAGTATTATTCGTCACATTTCATGCCATTGGAAAATCCGGTTTACCATTTTAATATATCTACGATAAGGAGTTCTGGTTTAGGAGTGGAGCCATAAATTTGAGGGAGAGAGGAAAATTTATACATGAAAAAGTTTTAAGATTTTGAGGGACATTTAGTGAGAAATGGAAAGAAATAAATGGTAGTAGTAAAATATAGAATATATACACGAATATAAAAAATTAGGTGGGACAATTGCCCCCTCTTTCAATGAATGTAGATCCACTCCTGTTCTGGTTCACTTTTATTGTAAATAATACTTAGTAAATAGATTCTACATACTACTAACTCATTTCACTTACATTTTATTATAAAATTAACTCCCTTCGTCCCCATGAGTATGAACTTTGGATTCAGCACGAGTTTTAATGCATTATTGCCAAAGTAAGAGAGAGATAGACAAATAAAGTTTTTTAAGTATTGTTAGTGGAGAATGAGTCTCACCTCATTAGAAAGAAGGGAGTTTCCAAAATTGGAATGTTCATACTCTTTGGGGACGGACGGATAGCGTACATAAAAATGGATTTCACATTCCACTACTTTTCAGTCACTTCTCTTCATATTTCTTAAAAATCATGCTGAAATTAAACGAGACTTCTATTGCTGACAGGTTATATTTCCTCCTTCCCACAAGAATATGCATTTTGGGTTGGACACAAATTTTAATGTACAATTGATAAAGAGAAGAATAGAAAGAAAAAATAATTAAAATATAATTAGTAGAGAGAGAAAAAATTTCTAAAATAAAAAAGTATGTATTATTGTCGGACAAATTAAAAAAAAAGAAGCTGGAACGCTTATTTTTATGAGATTGAGCAAGTATGTAATTTTGAGTTGAAAATACAACATTTCATTATAGGTTATCAATTTGGCTGAACTTTTTCCTTTTTTTGAGTGGTTATTGAGATGCGTGATCGGCAGTGGCTATTTCCTTTTCCAACATTGTTTTATTAAAAGAAAACAAACAATGCCACATTTTATTTTGATGTTCCACTTTCCCAAAACACACAAAGTAATTCCGAAATTGATATTCTAGGTTTTGTAGTCTTTAATTTCTGATCATATATACTATGCTCATTTTGTTATATAACTTTAGCCTTTTACATCATTTTGTGATAAATAATGCACATGATTTTAAAAGTCATTCATAGTTCGTTACCTTAAATAATCCTATCACCAAAACTAGCCAACTGATTTATTCACCTTTCTGGTTTATACCAACAATCGACTCCTGTTTTTAAACTGCACCAGCCACTAATATTGTCAATGATTAAATATTCCTCTATAAAATAATCTGCTCCGTTGTTTATATATACATACTGAAATCCTTTGTTTTTAACTTAATAAAAAGAAAATGGAATTCTATGAATTGCATGTAATAGGATGTATAAGAGCGAATAGCTGGTTCTCATATAGATGCAAATTAAGTTTAATGGTGATTAAATTAATATGATTAAGGCGAATTTCTTAATTTTTCTAATCAATAAGGTACCAAAAATAATTAAAACGTTCAATTTAATCATGGAGGTAAGTGAGTCATTGATATAAATATTTAATGAGGTAGAAATATCATTAAACCTGTTCTGGTTCAACCACCATATATATATATATAGTCCAAATGTATAAATTGCTGGAAACGATTTGTTACTAAAATAATATCCCATGAAATAATGAATGATCAAAGATACTAACCTTTTATTCCCGGTCTGTTGAGAGGATAATATATTGTTTCGTAATTGTAGATTAATTTAATTAGAAGAATAATATACACTTTATAGCGTAGGCCTACACAACAGATGTATGTGATATATACACCTTTTTGTAGACCGTACAGTTAATTACATATTCTATTTATGACCATATTTAATACAGTCTTGCAAAATTCTTCCTTGGCTTGAGTTTTCAAATTTTAAATCTTTTATACCAGTCAAATTAATAAAATTATACTACTATAGTTTAAATCAATCGAAAGTTAAATAAACATATAATTAAATCATCCATTATCAGCCAAAAATGTGTTAACTAACGCTCCTCCCCCTAAAAAGAATAATAAGAATATACAGATCTCTCAGTGGAGACGCTACCTTATCACTTAAATCAAATGTCAACTCAGAAAATTATCATAAAATTGGAATCAATATAATGTCAAAATGAGTCATCACTCTTTCAAAAAATATTATACATTTATACTCCATATTATGTGATATTTATGGATAAAGTTATATGGAGGTAGAATTTGTTTTTTGTAGGTCAATTGACACTAGAAAGCGGAATTGAAACATATCCAAATTAACGTTTATGTGGGAAAAAATGATAAAATTTAATTTAGTTGGCAAAATGTTATAGAGTAGATGAAGAATTATTATTGATATTTCAAATAAAGTTTATGCAATAAAATATGATAATAAAATATTGTTTAAAAGTTCTGTATATATGTGTAAATATTGAACCAGCTGTAATATAATGTACTAGTACTAACTGATTGTTATAGTATGAATATAATTACTTATGGTTACTGATCTCACGTTAATTAATTGTAACCAATTACCAAAATATAATTGAGAGTACCTTCTTAAGTGGAGTATAAAATATTCTTTACATATTCAAAGCGATTGTTACATTTGAATTCTCTATACATTAAGCAAAAAAAAGTTCAAAATCTAGTTTGGTATGAAGGTTATTTGATTTTAATAATTAATTGACGAATAAAGTAATTCATTAATTAATTTTCCCCAATCAAGTTTTAATATATTGTTCAAAATATATTCAAATTCAAAGTTTTAAAACCTTATTGTTAAAAGTTTTTTTTTTTTTCCTGGTAATTGACGACTTGACCGACCATGTTGGGAATCTATCACAAGAGAATCCAAAACTTTAGGCAGGATGTTAGTTAAAGTGCAATGCATTATTACAGAGTAACAATTTGGCTATTTTGAGGTAACTAATTAGTTGCAAAGCCAATACCGTCTAATTAGTTATTAGTAGTACTCTATCAATTAATTTGCACATATGTTGACTGCGAGTTACGTTTACCTGATAGTCGACCCCAATAAATCCTATTATATCACCTAAATCATATCCTAAAATAAAACAATAGTCCACTAATTATAGTAATAAGTGATTGGGCCCATTGAGAGGATAGAATAGTTATAACGTTAGGATGCCTTTTTCCACACTTTATAAAGCTCCCCTCAATTCCAATTTCCATCACAACACCACCTCACAAAAATATTCTCAAATCTCAATCCCAAAAATGAGCGACGTTATTAGCCGGCGGCCGTCCTACTTCACCGGATGCATGTCGCCGTCGTGCGTCCCCGTGCACGAGGAGTACTCGCGCATACCCGGGCCCCGCGCCAACCGAGGCCGGCAGAGGCTGCGGAGGCTGATCCGGAAGATCCTTAGCGAGAGCAAGAGCCTCTACGCGGCGCCAAAGCCCCTCACTTTCCAATACGACGCCGTTAGCTACTCTCAGAATTTCGATGACGGCTGCCACCGCCGCGACGACGATTACGCTCGAACGCAGCACGCTTCCAGATTCTAGACGCGCATCCGAAGCAATTTGTACATATTTTTAGCATTAATCTATTCCAATTTTTGCACTTTTGTTGAGATCTTTGAGAATGGACTATATGCTTTTTTATTACTTTTATTAACTTTATCAATTATCATCATCTTTCCCTCACACACAAACAACACTACAAATCAGAACATTGTGATTTCTGAATCTATATAGTAATTTTGAAAATATAAATATTGGGAATAATGAGCTAATTTTGAATCGAATCATATCGTTAAAGAAATTGCACATGGATGAAGCACCAATTGTCTCCCTATTATGTCTTCTAGTACTGGTCCTCACTGCCGTTGCTGTCGTTCACTTAAAATTATTCTTAAAAAAAAAAAATAAAGCTTTAAATTCCAGCAATTTCCAGTTGGTTTTTACTTGATGATTGTAGCAGCTGTTTAGGTATATTTCAATGCTATAATTATTTTAATTTAATACTATTAAATTTATATAATTTGCAATCAACTAATTTCGGCGGGCCCGGACCAAGGTTTCTCGTGTGATATTGTTACAGGATGTGTGTTTTTTGGGCCAATTATAAGGCGTGTGATATAAATGTTTCAATAAATTGTGTAAATGATCAAACGATTCAAGTTAGGTGAAATTCATGTGCGATATTTATTTATAATTAATAGATGTGTATTGCCTATTTGAAACGAAGAACATGAGGGAAAATATTACTCCTAAAAACGTCATTTTCCTTTGCTATGGAATTCCTGGGCCACTGCACACTGTCGACTGTTTATGGTCCGTCTATATTAAATTTCGAGTGGTGATATATAACAGTACGGTTACAAAAGTATTTGTATTAATTATCTAATTGCAGTAATATAAAATTAAATGGATTGGAACTTGACAATTTTGATGTTTCACAAGTTTTAGTTGACATTGACTACATAATACCACAAATACATGAATAAAATAAGAGCTTCTTGGTCATTTTTATTTTATTTTAGTCTGAGTATGATGAGAGTTGAATTTGAATCCCTATCTGTTAGAATGAAGAAAGTTATTCTTTCAGAATCTTCACACTGATATTACATTGATACTCCAAGAATAAATTGATACTTTTTTCTGTACACATATATTTTGATCTCTATTTTAAATTGATACTTTTTTCTATACACTTATATTTTGATCTCTATTTAAAGAGAACTTGAGGAGTGATAATCATCAATCAATGAAATACATTTAATCCATTCATATCACCTAATTCAACATGGTATCTGTCTCGGCCAAAACTGTTAAATGGTTCAGTCGACATATTTGAGGAGAAGAGAATATTGTAAGGCTATAGATTGTATTGCATAAGATAATTCAAATGGTTCCCAACATCCATATAAGTAGGATGGTTGGAGACTCTTGAGATACTACAATGAATGTCTTCTTGGACAAGACTAACATGGGAACAAGGCATGATTTAAATGTTCACGTCTTGGGACTCAAGTATTCTTTAATGTTTTTCTCTTCTCAACACTTCTCTCTTCTCAATACTTCTCATTTCTCAACACTCCCCCTCAAATTTAGTAGTGGGGTCTCCAATACTCAATTTGGAAAGCACACCTTCAAAACTTCTTGTGTCGACTACTTTAGTCAAAATGTCGGCAAGCTGATCTTCTGAACGAACAAAAGGAAGTTCGACAATACCGTTTTCAATATTTTCTTTGATGAAGTGTCTGTCCACCTCGACATGCTTAGTTCGATCATGTTGGACTGGATTTTGTGAGATACTTATAGCTGCTTTGTTATCACAATACAGCTGGCACTTGCTAGGTGAGAAATTCATCTCTTTCATCAACCTTCTTAGCCATAATATCTCAGTCAACCCACTCTTAATTCCACGAAATTCTGCTTCAGCACTCGAGAGAGCCACCACCTTCTGTTTCTTGCTCTTCCAAGTTACTAAGTTACCTCCAACAAAGGTAAGGTAGCCTGCTGTGGATTTTCTATCATTAGGATTTCCTGCCCAGTCAGCATCTGTGTACCCATGAATTTCAAGATGTCCGTTCTTTGAGAACAACACTCCATGTCCCGGAGTTCCTTTCAAATACCGACAAATCCTAAGAGCTGCCTCCATATGATCCGTCTGCGGCTTGTGCATGAACTGACTAACAATTCCGACCGCATAGGCTATGTCTGGCCTAGTGTGAGAAAGATAAATAAGTTTTCCAACTAGTCGTTGATATTGACTACGATCGGCCAACTCAGTCCCTTCTTTGATTTGTAATCCATGATTGACTGCCATAGGAGTGGTTGCTGGTTAACATTCCAAAAGACCAGTTTCTGCTAGAATATCCAAAATGTACTTTCTTTGTCGCAGAAAAATTCCTTTGGTTGACCTTAGCACTTCAATTCCAAGAAAATACTTGAGGTCACCCAAGTCCTTCATCTCAAATTCCTGAAATAAATTCTTCCTCAATTTCTCAATTTCTTCTTCGTCATCACCTGTGATAATCATATCATCCACATATATGATTAGGCACGTGATCTTATCACCTTGCTTCTTGAAGAATAGGGTATGGTCTGAATTACTCTGTGTATATCCATATCTAATCATTGCCCCCGCAAACTTTCCAAACCACACTCTTGGGGATTGTTTCAATCCATACAAGGTTTTTCTTAATCGACACCGTTCACCTGTCTTAAAATCAGCTGCGAAACCTGGAGGTGCCTCCATATAAACTTCTTCTTCTTTCTTCAACTCACCATGAAGGAATGCATTTGTTACATCAAACTGATGCAATGGCCAGTCCTTATTAGCAGCAATGGATAGCAATACTCGAACAGTGTCCATCTTGGCTACTGGAGAGAAAGTCTCTGAATAGTCAACTCCATATGTTTGAGTGTAGCCTTTTGCGACAAGACGTGCCTTGTACCTTTCAATTGAGCCATCAGGTCTTCTCTTGATGGTAAAAACCCACCGACAGCCTACTGGTCGTTTTCCTTCTGGCAGAGCACATTTCTCCCAAGTGTTGTTTCGGATCAGTGCATCAATCTCTTTCTTCATTGCTTCCCTCCAATTTTTGTGTTTCATAGCTTCTTCCCATGTCTGTGGTATTTCTTCTTCCTCGTATAGTGCATTTTCGAAAGCCCGAGCCATTTCTGATAAATGACCTTTTGCTAGATTCGCGATAGAGTAGCGCCTTTTTCTCTCAATCTTTTCTGGTGTGTACCTTCTGGGTAGAACCCCTCTGTTAGGCCTTGGAGGAAGTATGTATCTCCCAGTGTCAGGATCAACTCCTTTGACATTGTTTTCTTCATTTTCCCCTTCTGTAGCCTCGGTTAGATTTCTGGTCTCTTCTGTATTCACAGTGTTAGCCAAACAGTTATCTGTATTCACAAGAGGACTTACATTGGACAACCTCAATGGAGAAATAATTGGGACAATGTCACCTTCTGCAATAGACTCTACCACATCAGTGACTTGCTCAGCGGAATTGCTTACTGCTTTCTCTGTTAGGTCAGCCTCAGGATTACTTGGCGTTGGCATTGGCATTGGTATTGTCATCCAACTTAGCGGGTCCATATCATTGTTATTCCTAATATTACTCTCCCCCTAACCGCTAAGGTGGGTGAAGAAGTATTTTGTTTCAAGAAAATTGCAGTTCATTGTAACGAACATACGGTTTGACTTTGGATCAAAACACCTATACCCCTTTTGATTTACCCCATATCCTACAAAAACACACTTAATAGCACATGGGGATAATTTAGTTCTTTCGTGTTTAGGGATATGAACAAAAACCGAGCATCCGAAGACTCGAGGTTCTAGGGTCAAGGGGGGAGGTATCTTGGATAGGGTGGACAAGAGTTGCAAAGGGGTTTTGTGTTTGAGAATACTTGCGGGCAGGCGGTTTAAAAGGTAGGATGAGGTGGCAATGGCTTCTGGCCAAAAATGGTTTGGGGCTCGTGATTCAATGAGCATAGAACGGGTCATTTGAAGAAGAGATCGGTTTTTTCTTTCGGCTACACCATTTTGTTCAGGAGTATAGGCACAAGTGGTTTGGTGTATAAGACATTTTTCTTTGAAGAATTGCTGCATACTAGAATCGACAAATTCCCTTCCGTTATCTGACCGAAGTATCTGAATGGTTTTTTGGAACTGAGTTTGGACAAGGTGGTAAAAATGAGTAAAGTGTGAGAACACTTCAGATTTATGTTTCATAAAATAGACCCAGGTCATGCGAGTGCAATCATCGACAAAAACTAAATAGTATCAAAAACCTTGCCCCCCAATAACTGGTGCAGGACCCCATACATCAGAATGAACCAAGGAAAAAGAGGTTTCAACACGAGTACTATTTAAAGGATAAGAGCTTCGATGACTTTTGGATAGAAAACAAGTTTCACAGTACATGTCATGCTTAGGAATAATACTAGGAAATAACAGTTTTAAATAACCGATAGAAGGATGACCCAAATGTCGATGCCAAAGCCAAGCTTTCCGATCCGCCGACCCGTGAGTTAGCATGGCAGTTCCTTTTTGAGCTATCTCATCCACGTAGTAAAGCCCATCGCGTTCAGTGCCACGCCCAATTATCTCCCCGGTTCGGATATCCTGCAACAAACAAAATTGTGGTTGCATTAGTAGCGTACAATTCAACTCCTTTGTGACATGACTAATGGACAATAACTTGTGAGACATCGAAGGGATATAAAGACAATTTGACAATTGCAAGGTAGGTGATATATTAACAGTCCCGGCCCCCTCAACAACTGTAAATTCCCCATTGGCAGTTTGGATGTGAGATTTGTGAGGTTTATGGAGTTCGATGAGATCGGTGGCATCATATGTTATTGTATCGGTTGCCCCACAGTCAAATATCCATCTATCATTTTTTTCTTCGTCACCGGATACTGTACACGCAATTCCGTATTTTTCGAGGGGCTGAAATCGATTTTGGCACAAAATTGGGGCATTTATGGGTTTTTCAAAAGTTTTGGGGTTAAAATGAGGCTGACAATTTTGGTGGGGTTTTTTTTAAAAAATTGGAGATGGATGGGGTATTTTTTGAGATTTTTGAAGAGTTTGGGGGTCTCTAATGAAAGAGCCCCTAAACCCTACTGTACCTAATCCCAAACCAGCCGCTACACCTCCTTCATTCTCCAATTCTGCACTCCAATCGGCGATAATGCTTCCACTTCCTCCGGCGACGAAATTCGCCACCCCGGTCTTGTTCACTGTGGCGTCTCCGGTCCTATTCGCTGGTTGGGCCGCCACGCTAGCCGGCTCTCCACTGCCAGGGACGGTGGCGATTCCGCTACCTCCGACAACTGCGGCAGCGTGACCGCCACGGCTCCAGGGTGCCCGCGGTGGCTGTGGCTTGCCGTGCTTTTCTTCCCACCAATCTGGGTAACCAACGAGTTCAAAGCATGATTCTTTTGTGTGTCTCTTTCGCTTGCAGTAAGAGCATACTAATTTCGATTTGTCTTCTTCTTCACTCCGTCGATTTCTGCCGGTGCCGCCGCGGCCGCCACCCCGAGAACCGCTGGCCTGGTTCTGCCACCCTCGGACAGCGAGACCAGCCCCAATTCCATCAGCAGCAACTCCTCCGTTGCTGTTTGCAGCTTGTAAAACTTGGAGACGCGTTTCCTCTTGCTGGACTAGATTGTATGCATAATCAGCTGAGGGTAGTGGATCCATTTTCAATATTTCCCTCTTGGTAGTTTCGTATTTGCTATCAATTGCATATACAAATTGACATAGTCTCTGATCTTGAATGAACTTGTCGTGAATCTCCATATCCTCTGGGTATATCATTGGATTCTTCTGTTTCTGGTCAATTGCAATCCATATTTCAGATAGCATGCCCCATATTTCATCTAATGATTTGCTTCCCTGTCTCAATGTGGTTGCCTTGAATTGGAGGTCGTACACCTGAATCTTGTCTCCTCCGCTCCCATAAGTAACAGCCAGAGCATCCCAGATATGCTTAGCCGTCGGGTGTTGTGAGATTCGACTAACTAGTCGAGACTCGATGTTTTGTATCAACCATGTGAACACACAATGATCAGCCTGTTGCCACTGTATGAAGGCTGGATCGGTTCGCGGTGGGGGAGGAGGCACTCCGGTAACGTGAGAGACCATTCCCCGACCGCTTATCGCCGTCTTCATAAGAACGGACCAAAGGGCATAATTTTCTCCGTTCAACTTGTTCCCGCTGATGTGGAGGGGCTGCGTGTCAATTCTGTATGGCACGGTAGCAGTTTCTGGTGGATTTGGTTGATTCGTCGCAAAACTATTGCGCATAAAATTGGCAAACTGCCGGGCAAATTCATCCGCCATGGATGAATCTGAGGTTTCGGTTATTCGGTTGCTTTCTGACATTTGGCTTACTGTTTACAGATACAGCGGATAATGATAAAAAATGAAAAAACGGGAAAGGGCCGAGAAAGGTATCAAGGACGATGATGATACCTTATCTGAGTCCAAACCCGCTCTGATACCATGTTAAATGGTTCAGTCGACATATTTGAGGAGAAGAGAATATTGTAAGGCTATAGATTGTATTGCATAAGATAATTCAAATGGTTCCCAACATCCATATAAATAGGATGGTTGGAGACTCTTGAGATACTACAATGAATGTCTTCTTGGAACAAGACTAACATGGGAACAAGGCATGATTTAAATGTTCACGTCTTGGGACTCAAGTATTCTTTAATGTTTTTCTCTTCTCAACACTTCTCTCTTCTCAATACTTCTCATTTCTCAACAAAAACCATGATAAAGACCAAATGAACAATTCAAAAATCCTGATAAAAAATATCTCAATACTCATATCCATCAATTCAAATTAAACCAAAGTCAACCAAATCATTCTCCCAAATAAGCCAATGATGAATGAATGATTTATTGGGTTACAAACTTATCCCACATCGGATGAGTGAGGAAAGTTGGAAGGTGTATATAATTCCTATCCAACCCCAATTAGTTTAAAGCCTTTTGAGAGTGACCCAAAAACAAATCCGTTCGGCAATGGCACAAAGCGGACATAACGACCCATGTTCGTGTCGACTGTGTCCCCGATGTGGTCTCAGTTAGGTTTGTTGGGTATATATAATTCCTGTCCAACCCCAACTAGTTCTCACTCTTTTGAAAGTGACCTAAACAATATCAAATTAATGTTAAATAAATCCCTACGGGCTTGACCCAAAGCGGACAATATCAAACTAATGTTGTTGAGAGTGACCCAAAAATAAATCCATGCGGGCTTGACCCAAAGCGAAACGGACAATATCAAACTAATGTTGCAGTCCTTTTGAGAGTGACCCAAAAATAAATCCTTGCGGGTTTGACCCAAAGCGGACAATATCAAACTAATGTTGCAGTGAGTGACCCAAAAACAAATTCGTGCAGGCTTGACCCAAAGCGGATAATATCAAACTCGACGAATGACGATCCTAACATGATTGAGAGCAACAAAGTTATAGTGAAACCGGAACATGGTACACCTCCAGTGGCAGATCCAGGAATTTATATTCGCGGGTACGAGTCATATGATAAATCATTATATAACAGTCCCGATGGTTGGCAACGGCAGGGCGGGGCCAGGTGGTGTGGTGCGGTGCGTCAGCGGCTTAGCGGTGCCTGCCGGTGAGAGGATTTTTTCCAATAAAAGCTAATTGGGAATGGGCGGCTTAACGGCTAGATTTATGGAATTTTAGTTAGAATTAAATTGCTTTTTTTAGCTTTTATTAACTTCCTTTTATAGCCGAATAGGGGTACATTTTAATATAAAATTAAAAATTTCTATATAATAGTACTAAATAAATTTTTTTTTTTTGGTCATTCGAACCCCTTGTTACCACTCCCCTCCACCACTGTACACCTGCTGCGGCCGCCGCCGTATCAGCCACGCCCCAAAAACAATATACAAGGATTTAATGAAATAAAAATATATGGTCTAATTTTCTCATCCTTTACATATTGTCATTTTTTTTAAAAAAAAGGTTGCTTCCAAGTTTACATATCAATTCAAAATTTAACCTTTTTTTTTTATAACAGGTCTACCTTGAATCTAACGACAGATTACACACGGAGATAACTCTATAGCTTCCAACATCTAATTGAAATAATCAAACACACACCCTTTTGGAGAAAATCACACGAATAGATATTTGCGACTTCAGCTAAAACTTAGGCGTAACCAAATTAAACAGTATTGTATACTTTAATTTCGTGTGTAGCAAAACCCTAATTAAAATCACTTTCACTTGTCGACATACAAGATAATTACGTCGTCTATTATTGTAGGAGTAGTACTTAATTTCCAACATTAATTTCTCAAGATTCTTCATCTAATTACTCCATGACATACGTATTCATTTCAGTACCAACTTTATAGAACCATTAAAAATTTCAGCGTTTTGGGTTAAAGAAAGTCAAATTAAGTTTGTGGTCATGCTTGACTTTGCTACTCTATATATAATTACTTCAATAATTTTACAACACAAACTGATTTTATGATTTGTGAAATCCTGCATAATTTATAATTAAGCACCGATTTGAAAATTTGAAGCTTTCACATACCAACCGAGTACATCCATTTCTATAGCAAATCAGAGTACGATACAAAAGTATTTGTTTTTAACTAAAAAACAGTTCAATCAACCTTTTTGTTGCACGTAGCCCATCTCCAAACCAGCTCACTGCTATCTCCTGATCATAAAATCACAAAAATTATTTGGATTGCAAAAGTGAATGATTTACAATGAAATGAGTTATTAAAGAAAACCTTGATTCATGAGTAGAAGTGGATTGCGGCCGAGGCTGGCTCAGTTGAAGCTGGATGGGTGCATAATCATAGAGAGCCAAACCACTTGGAACCTCAAAGGTGCTGTGATTTTCTGCACCATAAGCCTACACACATCATGTTATAAAATTAGATCAAAATTAGTTTCTTTTACAAATTAATATAACTAATTTTTTAAAATTACCTTTGTGTACAAGTCCTTGTTTTGTTGTTCAATAAGTTTCACCTTCTTATACAGCTGAATGTTTTCTTCATGGATCAATTGTCCCTGAAGTTACTTTCAAAGTCTTAATTCGTTCTAAGGCGTGCGTGATCAATGTATATACGATCGATGTGTCCATACCTTTCGGCTAAGCTGTTGAATCTCCTCACTTAATATTTGTTCCTGTAGTAATAAATTTGTAAGACAAATACTATTGAAATCATGTGTTTAGTTTGGAAGTGAATATATATATATATATGAAACCTTTTTCATACGAACGCCTCGCAAACTCAGCTCTAGTTGCTCCTCTATCCTTTGAAGATCTTTGACGCTCAGTCCATAAAGCTCTTCCCCCATCAGTTTCCTGCTTTATTTATCATGTCAATCCAATTTTATCATTTACATAATTTATTTTACTTCAAGCCCTAAAACGTACCGATGATTTTCCTGCAGATCGCCCAACTGTTGCCTTAGGGTTGCTGCTTCCCTTTGCCAAAACTAAGCATACCAATGGAAATTAAGTTAAGTAAAATTCATCATATATAATCACAGTTTATTTAACCTAATGTTAAATTTCATTCAAGTAACTTATCTCATTCGAAAAAAAAATTGAAATGAATCTAATGAAGTAGAAGAAGCAAATTTAGTGGCAGAATGTTACCTTGATCTCAGATCCCGGATTGAGGAGCTGTTGCTGATCCTCTTTTGCCTTAGTGTAACGCTCTATAACTGATTTCATGCTGCCATCAAAATAATACATATGATAGAAAATTCATCAGCATTTGACTATAAAATCATTCATAGATATTTGCATCTATCACCATTTGATTCGAAAATACTTTTTAGGCCACAGACAATCACTTAATTTTCCACTTTATTAGTGATTACTTCAGACAAAATGTATAGCTTAGCATCCAGAAATTAAGATACCATGATATTCTAATAAGTTATCATCACCATCTTTATTAAGCCCTTGAAAGTAGAAATGAAATGTGTGGTTTTTTAGATCTGAGATGAATAAATTAACCGTACTTGTTCTGAAAAAGCCCGGAAGGACAAAAGATAAAGATTTTGCAATTTTATGATGATTAGGTATAACCTTCTAGTTAACCTCACCAAATGCTTTTTTTCAATCTTCATGAAACTAGACTTGAATAATGAGAATCACATGACACTTGGACATAAAGAGAGCACATGACACTATATACACACTTCAAAGGTACTCAATTTTACTTCTCTCCTAATTTTTTTTTCCATTTTAAATATAAAAGGAGTAATTTTCAGTTAGGGGTAATGTCAAGTAGTACCAAATTTACATGCACTCAATTTTAGTACTTTTAGATTTATATTGCTATAGCCTATAGCTAGGGGAAAGTGTAAGTGTAACCCAAAGAGAACAACTTGAATAACTTCTTCTACATAATTAAGTGAAGTGATTGTAATGTCTACTAAATAGTAACATGATGAGGTTGAAGAGTGAAGAATGGTCAAGAAAAAGATACACACATAAACACATATATAGAAGCAAATGTAATGTGGATTAGTTTAGGAGGAGGTGTCTCATGAGTTTAATTTCCTCAAAAGATACTGATAATTAAAGTTTAGTGTCCAATTTCACGAGAGATATTAAGATAAGTGGAATGCGAAAGATGATGGATGATGATGATGATCGGCCTACCGTTTAGTGGAAATTGTGGAGTGTAGGCCATGCTATATTATAACACACTAGTGCTCATTACAACATCTGTGGATGCTGCATACATTATTGACACCATATATTCTATATTAAATGGGTACTATACAAGCAACTATAACAAAAAAAAAATAATGACTTACCAGATAAGGTTAAATTTCATATAAAACATTTGAAACTTAGGATTATGTGATGTATCTTCCTCAGGTGACACCGGATTTGGGGCTTAACAATTAAATAATTTTAAAAAAGATTTTTTAATTAAATTCTTATTTGTCATAACTGTGCTAATATGATTGGTGGACAGCAAGTTGATCAATAGAGTATTGGGAAATGAAACAAGTACTACAAGAACTTATAGTAAAACACAATTAACATTAAGCAAATGTTGGATGCTACAGTATATTGGTTTCCTTTCACTATCCTATAGTATATCTATAGTCTTATTCAAGATAAGGAAAATTTCATGACAGTCACTTGAAAAGAAAAACAAAACATAATATATTGCTTATGAAATTAGAATATGTTAAACAATGCAAATGGTGTATTGCAGTTAAAAACAAACAATATACTAAGACTGTGATTATAGGATAGATAACTCATCTATGTTTGGAATTTCTACGACTGAAAAAAATCTTGATTCCTAGAATTCCAAGCATAGCCAAACAAGAAATCTTGAACTGAAAAAAAAAATAGCTAGTTCAAATATTAACATTGAGTTTCTTTTCTAAAAAAGGTCAAGGTCAAATGCCAGAAGACATTATTATTGATTCCTATTTTCTGAATACCCAATGATCATATAATTGAACATGTAACAAAGTTATCTAAATTTTAGAATTGAGTCCCCCTTTCTTAATAAAATCCAAAGGGTTACATATATCATAGATTAAAGCTCTTGTCAGTAGGCTTTATATTGTAGGGACTAATTCATCTCTATCTACAACTTTAATAATTAATGTTATAATAATACATAACTAATAAAAAGGTTATAATATTACTAAAATTTTTAACTATATATAGAAACTTTAAATGTAGTCCTTCTGGTGTTAATTTACCTAACAAACAATATAATTATAAAGTTGTGTGCATGCACCGTCCAAGTAAAGCTAAATTGTTGATTCCAATCAATGCTATTATCTTTACCTTGTCACAACACAAGACAAAAGACATACAGGAAACGAACTTTGCTTTATTAATAATTAATGAGATTTGATTGAGGTATCTGATTTTAATGCAATAGAGAATGTACCAAAACATTATCTTCTCATCAAATAAAACCTTAAACTATCTCAGGGGCTGATGGAATTACCTAAACTACCAATGCAAGCCAACCAAATTGTTTCCTCCCATCAAACAAGAGCCAACTCCAAAAAGAAGAACTATTTGATATATGCTAGTAGTTTCATTTATTTATTTATGGAACATGAAGCTTTAAAATCAATAATTTGAAATGCGATTTTCAAGGTGTATATATCTACAACAAAGGAGGCTATCTAGAGTTAACTTACACAATGTTTATACTTAAAAACACACATATAAATGACTTTCCTTACTAAAACATCATATTCTACATAATTATATATAGGAATATTATGACAAATATAATTACAGAATTATATTTATCCTCTTTCCTTTTGCAATGTATCACATGAAGAAAGATTAAATGAGCAACTTGGATCCTCTATTGCCATATACCATGGCATCTTACATTGCACTCAAGATGATTGACATATGTCAATATTAATGGTTTATGACTTATGATTAATATAAGGAAAATATATTTTCTAGCATCTCAGAATCTTGAACCCTATAGATTGCCACATGTCATCCATCTACGGATGCAATAAGCATATCACACAAATTGACTATAGATGATCTTATATACTACTACTATACATCTTACTCGAGTATATATATACCATTGCCGTACAATTTTGGAATAGTCACACATCATTCTTGGCATCTTACAAGACATTATGGAATGCAAGCAGATTATTATAACTCTCCCTCTTGAACTGCTATACAAGAGCATATAAATAGATAATAAGGCCTAGCTATATATATAGCTCTCTGAGAATAGAGAAATATAGAGTGTTAGATGCTTATACTTGACAAACTCTTGAAAGATGGATATATTCGGTAAACAATGGTATCTTATTCGACAAATCGTCACGAGCTAATGAAAAAGAGAACTAAAGATTTGTCTCTATAAATAGAGGATTGTTCCATCTAGCTTCATATTCAACTCAGATCTTATTGTTTATGTTTATAACATGATATTTTGTTTATGTTTATAACATGATATTTCATTCATTTTTATCATATCTTCATATGATTGAAATTTTAACTACGCCTCAAGAAACCATAGAAAAGACACATTTACATACAGTATATTTCATTAATTTCTTCGTTAGAAATGATTGAATTAGATATAAGACAAAAAATCCATACTATATAACTCTACAAAGTAAAGAGTTATTTGAAAAAGATTAGACTTTTCATACACAAAACTTAAATACTTCTTCCACTAAGATGTTCAAAAAAACTAAAAACACTTTAAATTAAAAGTACCGAGCATCCAATTTGAATCTTTCATTTAATTAGTCTATCATAAACAAAATTCCATGCAAAATGGTCCTAAACAACTAATCAAGATTGATTTGAAGTATATATTTATATTTAATTTCTTGATGTTAATATTGTGTAGGAGACAGAAACAGAAATCACACATTGAGCATTCTTGATTTAGAGAGAAAGCAAACCTGGTATTTGAAAATTCATAGAGTTTGCCAGTGCTTGAAAATATAATAACTCCAACTTGTGCATCACATAGAATGGCAAGTTCCTTAGCCTTCTTCAACAATCCGCTTCGCCTCTTCGAAAACGTCACTTGCCTACTCGTTGAGTTATCGATCCTCTGAATCACGATCTTCCCCCTCCCCATTTTTCTTCTTTCTAGGGTTTCTTCCTTCTTCCCAATTGTTAGATCTAAAAAACCCCAACTAGGGCAAAAAGATGGAATAAATTAAGAAAAGAAAAGAAAAAAGGTTACTTTTGTTGAGCTTAGAGATGAAGTCTGCAAATCAAAGGGGTGAGAAATTTTATTTGAGGCTGATATTGAAGTCAAGACAAGCCCTTTTTATAGAATTTGTTATAGTTTTGGATTCCAAAACTATCTTTTGGGTTCTTAATTTAGAATAGTGGAGAACTCGAGGACCAATCTATAATTATAAAATTGAAAAAGCAAGGGTAGTTTAATGGCGCCGTCGCCTTATAAGGCAGTGACACGTGGGGAATCCTAAATATTTCTATAACAGGAAAAACTTTATTCCAATTTAAGTAACTTTAAAACCTTAAACTTAACAGACCCATGAAAGCTTTGGGCAGACATTTCAGAGATTTGCTATTGATTCTTTTGGCATTTTTCACATCTTTCGAAGTCATTTTGGAACTACCAAGTGACATACCTCCTTACGGCTAGGCTTTTTATACTTTTTCCCATTTGTTATTTTCTTTTCACTTTTGCTAAATACATAAAAATTAATTAGTTCATTGCATAAAATATTTGGATGAAACTAAATCATAGTACTTGGTGCCACAGTTCATAATGCAAGCCACCCTGGCTTCTATTATTTTATGTGAACTGATAGGATAGATCACTTGCTTATATATTTGTGCCATATGCATTTAATACTTTCTCAGTTAGTATTTAGTTTTAAAATAAAAAAATTGATCGCAAATTAATGTTTTTAAGTATGATGTGATATTATTGATTCATTGTGCATAAGAACAAGTTGAACTACGTGCAAATTTAAACTCATTAACTTAAGACTCTCTGATTCATAATTTAAAGTTCCATTTTGTCATTTTAGGATATTCATAATTTAAATTCTCATTTGTTTTTTTAATTTATTTTAGGGAAGTGGACCCACCATTCAATAAATTATTACACTTACATTTTATTATAAACTTACTATATAAAAATAGAGCTCACATTTTATTAACTAATTTTCCATTTTTCTACACAAAATCAAACAATTTCTTAAAATTCTTGTTTAATCAAAATGAGACTATAGATAATAGAGAGGGAGAGTAGTTGATAAGATGACATATCATTCATATCCTGTTTGGTTCATCTGAATTAGCAGGTGTTGTTTGAATTTCTATGCATCTCAATAACATTAACCATAAACAAGTTTTGACTTATTGAAAGAATTCCCTTTTATTACCATCTATAAGATGACTTGTTTGGAATAGAAAATATGTAAAAAAATCGAAATAATACATCAATAAACCAAGTTTCAAACTTAGCATGATAGATTTATACTCGATATAGTATTGATTGTACATAAACGAATATATAACTAAGACTAGATCTTGATACTATCTCATATCGTAAATCATGAGGCAAGAAGTTTGGTACCACCACAGAGATTTGAATATTGGAAAATATTTCATTTTCTTTCTTTGGAATCTTTTAATGTTGGGGTTGCATCGGTAGGCGTTCTCCAACAATGATTATAGTTAAAGAAATAGAGCAAAAAGATGAAATTCTATTGGCTTAGGCCACGTGAAGTCGATTTGGTGAGCCAATGAGAATCTTTTGAAATATATAAAGGGGTTCCTTGAGAAAAGGAAAGCACCAAATTCAAAGGGATAAAATTATAAATTAGAGGAAATTCCATGCTTGTAGACAGGTGTCAATCATCAGCAAATGATAGGAAGTCGAAGACCCTAAAATCAAGTGTTTTAATCTTTGGACAATTTATCACTCCAACAATGGAAATGTCGACACTTCTGACTCTCAAACCCTTTGAAAATTGAGTTCTGTTTATTTCATGTAAGAAATATATATATGTACCAGATCAGATATAATTTTTTGGAATGGGGGAACTATGCTCCTTTTCATGATCTATGTAACATGCTCTTTTAATCAGATGCAAAAATCGTGATGATCAATTTCTTCCTATATTTAAAAGTTAGATTGTAAGGTTCACTTGAGTGAGAGAATTCCCGGGTGGAGGTTTTGTGGTGGATCTGTAATATAGAAGTGATTTTTAGAGTTTATTGGCTGCTTGTTTGGAACTACTCTAATGTATAGATTATATTATCTTGGAGATTTACATCTTTATTTATGATAACCACTATTGTCTTGTATATACCATAGCATAGTATAACTACACGTCTACACCTTTTTTTATGTTCAAGTCAACATAGTATATTAGTATTAGTAATACATTCAGATATAGTATATTCTTTTAATTAAGACAAAAACATTTAGAGGTCTTTACATTTTATTTCGTAAGGTCCTTATATAAATTTTTGTTTCATTCAATTTTTGTATAAATGCATTTTGTTTAGGTTCTTTCATAATTTTTTGTTTCATATCCTTATATTACTGTATTTTGATTATAAAAATAAATATAAAAATTTAATTAATAAAAGAAAAGAAAACTAAATCCCGAAGTTCGTTAAATCAAGATTTAACCAAATTAAAAATGAAAGTATAAAAACCTATTAAATCAAAATACATCAGATCAGTATAAGGACGTAATGAAACAAAAAAATTATAATAAGACTTAATGATAGACTGTATTGGTACAAGGACCTAATGAAACAAAATGCATTGGAACAAAGACTTAATGAACCAAAAATTTGTAAAATGACCTTGAAATGTTTTAGGACAAGGAGGGTTAGTTTCATAAATGATTATCAAACTATGATAGTTCTATTATGATGTTCTATTGAAGTTTAATTTAATTTGATTCTAGGAATACTCTTTGTGAAAGGATTTGTCATGTTCATCAAAATGCAATCTTGGTAACCTTAATGTCTTCATCTAATCACTTTTACTTTTATCCATCACATACTTTACTCTTTCATATCTGTCCTCCTTTATTCCTCTCTTATATTTCATTTTATTGCATTTAATTCACTCAAAACATTTTTTTAAATATGTGCCAAAAAGTTTTATCCCAATTTAGTTAGAATGGTGGGAGTAATATTTTTGTGCAATCATAATAACATTTTCCTCCACTAGAATGTTTTTGAAACATACAATTTCCTTAGTGGCTTCAGATGCAACCACATACTTAGCTTCCATGGAGGAATCTGTGATGCATTTCTGCTTTATATTCTTTTATATTACGGTTTCATAGCTGAAGTGAACATATAATTAGATGTAGATTTCTTCTAATTCTGATCAGTTTAAATATCTTAATCGGTACGAAACTCATAATATAACTTAATTATAGTTTAATGAAGCTCATAATACAATTTAATTAAGCCTAACAAATTAAAGAGCCGCCTACAGTCACGTCTTCTTCTAGATTTATGTTCTTCCCCCATCGTTTCTATCTCAAATATTATGTCCCAAATATGTCTTCATATTTCCCTATAAAAATTACTAGTACAAAATGGAATACGTTTTGTAGCATCGATGGAGGGATTTTTTCAACGCAAAACTAGATTTTGCCACAATTATTGATGTTGGACTTAGCAAATTTTGAAATTACTAACATAAATTAACAATTTGGAAAAAAAGATATTACGTCATAGGCAAAGTTAGTAATGTAATCTCCCATCCCATTAAAATATAGACTTCTTCATTTTGGATTGTCCTATAAAAATAATCCCTTCTATTTTTGGTAACTCAAATTTATTTATTTTTATGCTACTCTCCCTTACTTTATCAGGAGTATTAAGAAAGAGAGGTGGAAAGAGAATTGGGCTTGAAGTTTCTTTGTTGCCCAATTGGCCCCAAACCAACGATCACAAAATAATGTTTTTGGGCCCACGATTTTAGCCCAATTCCTATTATAAAATACGGAATATGCCCATGGAACATTCGGGAAAAGGAGGGGGCATAAGTTTCCAAGTAATTTCCTTCGTGGTCACTTTCTAGAAGTTAATTAATCCATTTAATTATATTTCAGTCCATTTTGAAGTCAAATTTGGTCTACCGATCTTCCCCAATTGGGAACTCGAGAATTTAATGGACATATATTTATCTAATCAACTATGACAAGTGTTATTTTTATTAAAAGATTGACATAGTACCTATTTTTATAGGTTAAATTATATATATGGTCGGAACATGGTTGGAAATTCAATAGACATGTATTTGGAAATTCATTTTATATCAATAGTTAGCCGGCAGTGATGCAGGTGGCTGCATATACTTGGGTCTAATAGCAAGAAATAGCCGAACACATAAAATTTGTTTAGATTCTTTGAGCTGTTCATTTAATTATATTTATGTCAATTTTGTGAATCTGTCATCAGTTTTATATTTGGATTTTGGATCATAATTTGGTTGCCGAAAAGTATAGGTTTAATTTGATTAACTTTATCTCTATGCTTGGATTAATTGTTATTGTAGCTTCCCTTATTCTTAATTCATATACACTTAAAAGCTTAAAAATTGACTAAGCCATTTAAATCATGAAATTTGATCAAATTCTGTTTTTTCTTATAAACACTTTCATATTGAAATATTAACTTATGAAGTTTCAATCTTTCTTAATAGTCTCATACTTGCACAAGATGTTGTCTTTTAATGATGTTACAAACATCGTGAATCATTAAAATAAATATATTTTTTTATTTACTTTATTTTCTTGGTTTTTGAAATATTGTTAATTTCTGCATGAATGAGATAATTGCAAAAAAAAAAATGAAACTTTTGTGATTTAATATTCTATTTTAAAAGATGATGACATAGACTAGAATTTGACTAAACTTCTTCATTTAAAAGACTATTAACCTATAAAAAATATATTATACGTCGATCAAAATGAATATGTACTGTAAGAGTTAGATTTACGAAATTAATTAAAGATCCTAGCTAAGTTCGAATATCACTATCATATTTATAGGTGAGTTTGATATATCTAATTTTTCATGTATGGTGATCCATCTTATGTGATTTATGGGTTGTCGCTCATAACATTATTAATTCCAAATCAAAAGATAGTGACTACAAGATCTCATGAATTTAATAAAAAAGGTAATGGTGCATTTTCTTCGACAATTAACGTATGATAATGTTTGAAATAAAATGGACAACTCACATGTTTATATGAGCCCACAAATAAATGGGAGTGTTGTGTATGTAAATGGACTTTTCTAGTCTTCTAGATCGATTGGAAACCAGTGGATGGTTGATTGTGACAAATGAAACCAGACTACATGTTCAAAATTGAAATTCACAATATAATTTCCCAGCTAACTACTGATGGGTTTTATTTACTTTTCTTTTATAATGAAAAAAGTAAATACTCAATTTCAAATTTTCATTACATCCATAAGCAATGTGTGTCATATATATGACCCATATTTTTTTAATGTGTAATTGATAAAATAAGAAAGATAGTAAAATAAGAAATATAGAAAGAAGAGATCTATTTGTTAAAAATGGACCAAAATGATGAAAATGATTTATTTTTATAAGATAAAGGGCGTATGGAATGAATCATATGGAGACAAACATTTAATAGTTGGTGCATTTGGTGAGTGGGACAATAGTATTGGACTCAATTTGGGATAAAGGTAAAGGTCAAAAATGTTAACGGTATCGGTCAATGAAATACATTGGCTGCAGGCTCCATATGAATCTTAAATTCTTAATTAGAATGGAGTATAAGTGTATAACTTATAACAACCTCCAAAGTAGACTAAAATCCTTACAACATTCTTTTACCATTTTTCACACGAAAAATTGTAAGTCATCCTTTGCGGTCAACATCTATAGTGTTGTGAAATAATTATATAAAAACCTCTTAATAGGATAATTTCTCACAAAATTCATAATTGATTTATATCTTAGGAATTACTACTATGTATTCTGAGAAATGTGGTTCACTCTGGTCTTTAGGTGATTCAAATCATTTTGAGAAATGACTTCTTCATAAAATTAAGAGTGAACTTCAAAAATGGTCCCTGCACTATGGGTTTATCTCGAAAATGGTCCTTGGACTTTAAAAATATCACCAGTAGTCCATGGACTAAGGGTTAATATCAAAAACGGTATTTTGAGACGAAAATGCCCTTTTGAGGGGTTTTGAGGGATTTGGGCAATTTGGTCTTTTTACACTTTTAACATTTTAAATCTGATATTATTTTAGTTATTTACTAAATCTGATATTATTTCAAAATTATCATTCTTCGTCCCTTTTGTCATCCTTCACTTTGTTTCTTTATTTCAATATTAGATTTAATTTTACAAAATTAAATTTTAAATTTCAATTTTTAAATATCAATAAATTTTTTTAATTAAAACTATTAATTCATGGACACTATAAATATTGATTGAAACTATTAATTTTTGTTATTTAATATAATATTAAGCTGAATTGAAGAAGTACAGAAAAATAATATTAATCGTGATGGAAAAATAAGAGCTATTCTATTTAGCTTTCGTTCGGTTGTTATAATTGCTTGTGATTGAATATTATAAAGTCAACTAAAAATTTTGTATAGGAGTATTTTTGTTGAAATTTTCTAGTCATTTTGATTGATTGTTTTCAAATTAATAAACGAAAATTATATTAGTCTTACATTAAACGCATATTTATTTCAAAATAAATCGTGTTATATTGTCTATTTATGATTAAAGCTATTAAATATTGATTAAAACTAAGACGTTGTTATATCTTATTGATTGAATATTAGACACTATCAAATATTGATTATGACTAATAATTTTTGTTATTTAATAATTTTTATAATTAAAAAAATTTATTGATATTTAAAAACTGAAATTTAAAATTTAATTTTGTAAAATTAAATCTAATATTGAAATAAAGAAACAAAGTGAAGGATGACAAAAGGGAAGAAGAATGATAATTTTGAAATAATATCAGATTTAGTACATAACTAAAATAATATCAGATTTAAAATGTTAAAAGTGTAAAAAGACCAAATTTCCCAAACCCCCAAAACCCCTCAAAAGGGCATTTTCGTCTCAAAATATCGTTTTAGATATTAACCCTTAGTCCAGAGACTACTGATGATATTTTTAAAGTCCAGGGACCATTTTCGAGATAAACCCATAGTCCAGGGACCATTTTTGAAGTTCACTCTAAAATTAATATTGGGCTAATGATGTGTCTTTCACCACATGATCACTTATTTATTCCATTTTTGTCTTTATATTAGATGCATCATATTATGTTAAATAACAGAGATAACATTAAGGTAATTTGTTCTACTAATAGACTGATAGAGTATGATATGATTGTATTCTACTCCTGTTATACTATGAGATATGGCATATCCCACTTGAAAGGTTAGGTTTAAAATTGTACATATTTTAAAAATTTGTAGAAGAATTACGTTATCAAAGATTTGTAGAACAGGCTATTATCAGTCAATTATTAGTACTTTCTCCGTCTTTTAAATATTATTACATTTTAACTGGGCATGAGTTTAAAGAAATTTAATGGAAGTTTGTTGAAAAATTTAGTGATATGTGGGTCCCACTTTTAAATATACTGTGTTTTACAATAAAATGTTAGTGGGAATGTGTTAGTGAAACGTAATATCCACTAAAAAAAATGGTAAATAGTGAAATATAACAACTTTTATGGGACTGGCGAAAATAAAAATATGTGACAAATTTTCGGGGAAGAAAGAAATACTATGATTTATGGGATACCCGTACTTACCAATCATAAGAAATACGCTCTTAATAAAACATACTCTTATTACAGACTTTAATTAAAAAAATTTAAAATTTAATGCAGCATGCTAATTATTGAGACCTCAGACCAGGCATGGCATACTTGTTAAGATTAATTAATTAAGCAACAAATCAATCAATCGATTAATACATTAAAATATGGTTGTTGAATTAATTTAACTGATTGACATTCATTACGAAATAATAAAACAAGGTCTGACTAATATGCTGATTAATTAATAAATCAATCTATATCAAAATAATTATTCAACTAATTAGTTAAATTTTATTCTCATCGTTATTAGAAGTCTTATATTTCAATCAACTACCTAAATTCATATTATTTAGAGTATAATATTGCTAATTACTATAACTATTACCAAATCCAATAATAATTTAAGCTTATACAAACGATGTGAAATAAAAACTCAACGATAGGACTCGAGGAATGTATTAAAAAAATTCAAGATGAAAGAAGAATGTCAAGAAGAAAAGGCCAAATAAAAACGTGTAATGAAGGGAAGCTACCATTGTAGATTGAAGTCAACATATGTTGTCTCATCTTTCCATATAGCAAATAACGCATGTAATTGTTGTTTATTGAAATAGCGCGTTAACACAGTACAAATCTCTCTTATATAAAACCCCTCTCTCCACTCTTCGTTAAACCCAAGAATCTCTGTTTCTCTATTTTAAGTTTAACCAACATTTCTAATTTTCTGCAATTGGCTGAGTTCTGGTGCTACTCAGAAGATAATAAATTTCAATTCATCAATGGATGACATTTTGGGTTTGCTAAGGATTAAAGTTGTGAGAGGCTTCAAACTTGCTAAAAGAGATGCCAGAAGCAGCGATCCTTATGTCATTGTTCGGATGGGCAAGCAGGTTTGAATATCATTTCCTTTATTTAACAAATTTGTTTTAGGTATATGTTTAGAAATCTGTTGGGTTGCAAATTCATACCATATCGACCAAGAAACAATTAGTCTGAGGCCTTTTAAAATGAAAAAAAAAAAAATGTGTGCAGACTTGGTCCAAAGCGAAAAATATTAAATTAACGTGCAATTGACGATCTTGTCACCTTAAACTTCAAACTAATAAGCTTTCGTCTTTATGGAATGATCAGAAGCTAAAGACTCGAGTGGTGAAGAAGAATCTGAACCCGGAATGGAACGAGGAGTTGACTTTGACCGTTGCCGATCCAAATCAGCCCATCAAATTGGTAGGTTGATGTTAATTCCATCCTCTCTTAATCAATAATGTATCCTTAAAATTCAAAAATTAATATGGGCTTAAAATGCAGCAAGTTTACGACAGAGACACGTTCACGCTGGACGACAAAATGGGGGATGCAGAGTTTGATATAAAGGAGATGGTGAGGGTGCTGAAGATGGAGTTGGAGAATGTTTCAAATGGGACAGTGGTGAGCAAGGTTGTGGCAAACAGGGAGAACTGCTTGGCAGAGGCAAGCTCTATTGTGTGGGAAAATGGGAAAGTGATGCAGAATATGGTGTTGAGATTGAGGAATGTTGAGTGTGGAGAGGTAGAGCTGCAGCTGCATTGGATACATGTTCCTGGCTCTAGAGCTCTCTAGTACTCTTAATTTAACCTTTTATGTACATACTTTTTCATTTTATTTTTATGTTGGGAAGTGGTATTTCTTAATATGATATGATATGAATTGAATTGAATGTGTTTTTGTGTTTAGAATTTGGGGTTGAAGTGATATGAAGATATATAGTATGAGTACTTGAATTTCAACTTTTCTACAAAGACTTTGGACGCCCTCCGTACATGATTTAAAGAACCCTTTTGCCATTTTAGTTTGTCCACGATTTATAAGAACCATTTATTTTATTCCACTTTTAGTATGCAGATCCCACATCCCACCAACTTTTTACACTCACAGTCCAATATAAAACTAGTACTTTAAGGCCATGCTTGGTATGATGGAATGGAATGGGGGGGGGGGAATGGAATGGAGATGAGAATGGAATGAAGGTGGGAATGAAATGACAATTCCATTCCATTCTTGTGCTTGGTGAATGTAAGGATTACAAATGGAATGAAATTGTTATTCCTTGATTGATTTCATTCCTATGCTTGGTAATTACAAAATAATATATGAATGGAATGGAATGAAATATGAATAATTAATATGTTGATTCTATAAAAAAAATATTTATTCAAAAATATTTTTGTCAATATTTTGGATCATATAAATTTGTACGATACACGTAAATGAGTGTGTGCATATGTGGTGTATGCATGTGTTGATGTGTGTGTGTATATGTGGTGGTGTGTGCGTATTTGTTGCTATGTGTGTTGTTGCGTGTGTGTTGTTGTGTGTTGCTGTGTGTGTGTTGTGTGTGAGTTGTTGTGTGTGTGTTTTGCTATGTCCGTGTTGTGTGTGAGTTGCTGCGTGTGTGTGTGTGTTTTGCTGTATGTGTGTGTTGTGTGCTGTGTGAGTTGTTGTGTGTGAGTTGCTGTGTGTGCGTGTGTGTGTTTTGTTGTGTGTGTTTGTGTGTGTGTCTTGTTGTGTGTGTGTGTGTGTGTTTTGCTGTGTGTGTGTTTGTGTGAGTTGTTGTGTGTGTTTGTGTGTGTTTTGCTGTGTGTGTGTGTGAGTTGCTGTGTGTTTTTGTGTGTGTGTGTGTGTGTGTGTTTTTTTTCAATTATTAAAAATTTTAAAATTTTAATTTATGCTAAAATTGAGAAGATATTAAATTTAAATATAATATTAAATAATATTTATATAATTTTGTTAAATTTTAAAATAAGAAGAAAGGAAAATGAAATGGAATGGAATGACCATTCCTTAGCTAAATGGATGGAATGGGTATTCCCATGTGGAATGGAATGACCATTCCTAATGGAATGGTGATTCCTATGGAAAAAATTTATCAAGCAAAGGAATGGAATGGAGGTAGGAATGTCATTCCATTCCCCCATTCCATTCCATCATACCAAGCATGGTCTAAATGAGTCCCACATTCCACTCACTTTCTCCCTTTATTCTTCACAAAGTTAAACAATTTCTTAAAACTCATGCCGAGTTAAAGTGGCTCTTTAAATGGTGGACGAAGGAAGTATTACACTATCTGTTACAAAAGCTCAAGTTCTAACTCACTTATTAAACTGTCCAAAAGCTACCATTTAAACTAACGATAAAGCGTATATATATAGTCAATAAAAAAGCTAAACGAAAATTAAAACCCAATCATATTCATATTCATATTCAAATCCATTAAAGCTAGTTTAGAACACAATTAAAAGATAAACTCCTATTGCAAGTCTTCATCGCAAGAAGCCTCACCCCTTCATCGGGTTGGAAATTGAGGATCTCACGCACAGAAATAGAATGGTCTAGCTTCGCTATTTTGAAGAATTGGTGATCATGCATGAATTTATTAATGGGGTTGATCGAATCATAGTGATGTTAATGAAGAACCAATGTAGTCCATTGTCATACACGATTTTGAAATATCCAGTCACGGGTATCATCATAATTATTCGACCCCCTTTTTTGGTAAAAGTATAAAGCAACTTTATTGGATGAAACTGTGACACATGAATAACTTTATTACTTGTATGGATATGAAAATACCCCCTTTTTAATCAATAAAAATGCTTCCGTATGAAAAAAAAAATGTCGCCCATAAAATTGAATTTATTTTACTTGAATTTATATTAGGTTGGTGTTTTAGTGGGCGCAAATTATATCTAAGCCCAAAACATCTAAGTCCATTGATACAATTATATACAAATAGGTTTGGTGGAGCAAAAGTATGGGGCTTCACTTGGGCCTACTCCAGTGAGGCCCAACCATATCATGCTCTTACATTATTTGTTGTAAATGAAGAATTTGGAAATATGGGCTTTAAGTTTAATAAATTCATCATTACTCCAAATTATTTTCTAAATGAGATGATACAGTGAGTAAAAATAAGGGCTATATATAGAATTATTCTAATCTTTATGATCTTTTCTTCCGTCTTACAGTATATCAACTCCACTCTGAACAAACTAAGGTGTGTGTTTTATTTTTTCTTGATTTATCTCCACATTTTCCAGTTTCTAGACCCATTGTACGTTTTATTTTTTAGACCCACTTGTCTACACGAAGAATGTGAATCGTGTCAATATTCAATGTAAAAAAATTTAACACGTTTAATATGCATATAAATAATAACATGAGCACCGTTTCATTTCATAAAAATAACAAAAACATCAATTCCAATTTTGACCATATTGAATATTGATAGTACTTTATAATTTATCATTTAAATTTTAAATGAGATGATCAAACCAAAGTTAACCTATTTTTTGGGATTTTTTAGAGAAAATAATTCAACTTTTAATGATTTTTATGGAAGTGTTTTAAGATCCGGTCTCACTCAAAGGATCAATGAAGGCGGTTTCTAAGGAAACCACGTTATAGGTTTTCACTGAAACCACTATTTTGTGGTAAGCTTTGTTCTAGCTCATAATCCCCCCTTTTTTTCGTTTGTTTTATGACACTTACTAAGCACATCCCTTGCATTTTTTCACTCTCATATTTAGGATGTTATTGTAAAATAATATTCCATCCCCACGTTGATCATTTTTCCATTTTAGAATTATTTCTATATATAATAATAATAATTAACACGTTTTCTCTTTCATGATTCTCCGATCCACTGTATTCCTTTTCTAACTTTATTATATCTTTTAACATAATAAAAATATATAAATTTTTAATCTCCGTACAAAAAGAAAAGCGGGAGTATAATAATTGATACTCATCAGTTTTCAAATGTTTGCCTTATTTAAAAAATAAAACTTATCGTTTAATAAGTAATCTTTATTTTAGTACTTTTAGAAAAATAACGTTTTTCTTTTACCTCCACCTAGAAAGCAAATGGTTTTCTGATTTCTCCTATTCAGAACAAATTATTTGATTGTTTTGTTGTCCAATTAAAAATTAATCATAATAATGTTTTCTTTGTATCTCTCCTAATAGAGGGATATATAATATAATAAGGTAAAAATAAAATTTATCATTTAAAATGTGTACTACATGTTTCATATTTTATTTTTTATAATACTAATAAATAGAGTCCCATTATCTCCAAATTTACTCTTAAAGACCGAACCACCGAACCCTATCAAATTAGTGCTTTTAGATCTAGTTTTTTATGGATAAGATACAGAAATTTATAAATTATTTTCACCTTCATCACGAGCCTATTTTAATTCATCTGAAGGTAAATAAGTCATACTAACATGTTATGAAGATTTAACTTCGTTCCAGAATATATTACTTCATTCTAGTAGGTTTTTACTTCATTCCAGTAGGTTTTTACTTCATTCCAGTACGTAAATGTGGTTTCGCCGTCGCTTTCCGTTCTTTCTCTCTACAATATCTATCATCAACGCCATGGCGCTAATATGGTTTAATAAACACATGGAATAATGTAATAAATTATTGGAATGAAGTATGTGTAGAAGCATTTGAAGTCCTACGGGAATGAAGTAAAAATCTTATCCAATGAAGTAATAACGTTTATGAATGAAGTAATAAACTCACTTGAATAAATTGCATTTTTAAATGTTAATCAAGCAAAAATCCACGTCAATGAATTTGAATGAAGCATATGTTGAATCATTTCAAAACCTATTGGAAGCAAGTAAAAACATGTTGTAGTTTCAAGGTATTACGTACAGAATGAAGTAATAGACCTATATAATGAAGTAAAATGGGCTTGTAATGAAGCCGAAAAAATTTTCACAGCAGCACATCTCATCAAAAAAACTAAATCTAATGGCCCAGATTTGGTCTCTAGTTCGGTCTTTAAAATTAGTTCGACATTGATCACAACTCTTAATAAATATATTCATCCAAGGTCATATTCTAATGCTTATAGCACCCTAATCCAAAATCAAGACCAAATCTCCACCCTTAGATCTTAAAATGAATGGATGAGATTAAATCTTACGAATCTCAATAAATAGTAGACAAAATATCAACAAAAGGGTAATATCGTCATTATGTTATCATATGATAATTTTCGTGAATATTTTTTTATATCAATATAGTGTATTACAAATATCAACAATATGACATAAGAATATCAACACTAGTACAAGAAAATATCAACACATATTTATTGAAATTTTTACATGGTTTTATTGAGATTTTTTGATGTATTTGTTGATAAAAATCTGCTTATCAACATTTACGAAAACTAAAGTAAAAAATATCAAATTTTATCATCCCAACGTCGTCGGAACATATGCAATTGAGATCTCGTTGGAATCCTTATAAAATTATCTTTAATTTGATATATTTTTTGCGAAAAAATAATTTAAATCGAGAGAGTTACGTAAATTTAAAGTTTTAGGATGATTTTAATGAGAGAGAATTGACATTAATACCCTCTAATTTTATTTATTAATTTTCTTAATAAAAAATATAATCCATGTGACATTATTTCAACCACTAGATCTTCTAATCTAATAGCTAAAATTTAGTCTTAATTTGAGATTACTAATTAATTAGCAATTGATCACTTTCCTATTCATCCCCCTTATATTATATCATACTTAATTAACCATTCTTGTTTATTGCATGGAACTACATTCCATGATTAAGTTGAAACGGGTACGTAAGGAGATGTGGATGAAGTGGGATTTTACATGTAGATTAAAGATGAGGGGTTTTTGTGGGTGGGAAAAGTTACACGTTAATTAGATCGATAATAGTTGGGATAGCATTTAAAAAGTTACATGTCCTTGTTCATCAACATACGTGGCATGATGCGACTCCATCTTCAATTAATTGTCTCTCTTATAAATAAAGCTTCAAATACGCACCGATATTTTGTCACCACAATGAAGATGGGAAATAATGTAGTGTGTGGACCAAAAAATCTGGTAGGAAGATCTTCTTCTCAATAAGGAGTGGGAAAATGACATTGCTAATTAACCACTCGTTAATAGTGGTGTATCCAGAATTGTTGAATTAGAATGTGAGTTAATTCGACAAATTAGTGCAAAAGACATTAGTTATAAAATTTTATTAAACATTGTTCGATTTTAAAACACATAGGAGTACTATATTAAAATACAAAATATAACACTTGTTTTATTGACAGTAAACTAGACTATATATACCCATCTTCAAGTACTTAAGTATATAATGCCCTATGACCAAGGGTAAATGATAGTATCTACTTCCATATAGTACCACAAAGTAGATAAGCTTAACATTTGCTTCTAACAACGATTTCGATTTGTCTTAATCCCAATAATGTAACCTCTCGGGTATCATTCAATCTAAAATAATTGTAGACAATCAAGATTTTGGAAAGTCCACATTTTGACCAATTACTTTAATGTGCACTCCTCTTTTACCAGGACACTAGAATTTTTCAATATTAACTACACATTTTTTCCATGACCTAGACACTAAATCTAGATCACAAATAGTAGTTCTTTCAGCTTTTTGATTGTCTAAATCTATATCACAAATAGCAGTTCTTTCAGCCTTTTGATCATATGCTTCTTTTTTTCCTTGACTGCATAACCCATAGTTCCTACTATGTAGATGAAGATTGTGATGGATAAAAGAATTTGAATCTACTAAGTTAGTACTATTATTGTTGGAGTGTCTTATCATAATTGATAAATGTCCTTTGGGTGGTAACTCTTGCCTTGCTATGTACTACTAGTTGATTACTCTTCCAAGTTCCAATTAACTGGTTCATGCTTCATCTTGTAGAAGTATTTACTCCTACTAGCTAGAATTACAGCCTTTAGGTATGCTTTTATGATCAAGATCATTATTTTTTTCCGCTTTATTGTTGCTTATATATTATCTTTTGCCTCCTCCCAAAACTGACTATCTAATTAAATATATAATCATGCTCTTTGTAATTATAAGAGTCCAACACATCTTGATCAAAACTAAGTTAAAATATTAGCCCTAACTAATGAGTCAAACAAACTGTTATACCCCATTTAAAGAGTCATTTTGACTCGCCACGTGACTCAACTTATTTTAACACAAATAATACCCGCAAGTGTATGAGACTAGTGTAGTAATTAGCAAGCAAGAGTATCGTATCCCACATAAACAAATTTGTACACTACAATCTAGACAAACATGAAATGTTTGCTTTATTCTAATACTAATAAAAGCGTATAATATCAAGAAAACAATTAAAAACAAGTGGACAAGTTGTGAAAATATGATATGGAGAAAATGTAGAACTCAAGGATCTGATTCCAAGCTCTTATACAATCTATTTGCCTTACCTTTTGGTGTCCCTAGAGTTATTAAATCGATCACGATTATAGATTAAACACCCTTCCGAGGTGAGAAACCTGTAGATTAAGTGCTAGAATTTACGTCCCATTCTAATCCTAAAACCCCTAACTCCCAAAAGAACGATGAGATCAAAGACCTCACTCAAAACCTCAACTCTTCCGAGTTCTATTGTATTAAGGTGTGAATAATTTTTCTTTACAGATTAATTATTTCATCTCCCGATTAATCTAATTAATCATACACATGATCAAGCAATTGAAAGGAATAAACCCAAGAATAATCAAATAACTACAAGAGCAAGGTAAGAACGGAATTGATTGAATAAAACTATGAAATTAGTACATCATCACCAAGAATTCTACAAAAAGGGTTTAGCTACTCATGTTCATGAAGAAAACCAAGTTTAACACAAAGTATTCCATCAAAAGCAAGAGAAATAGATACTAAGAACTCCTGTGGAACGAATCTATGGAGTGAAGCTTCAATCTTCCGATCTAGAATTTTCAATCTTCGATTCCCTCTCTCAAAGGTGTTCTTGGAGTGTGTGATTGGTGTAGGAGGCGGCTGGTGTAAAATATCCTTGCCTAGGCATCCTTTTTCCTCTTTATTTTCTTCCAAAAATCGTGTTTTGAGAGTTACAAAACGCCCCGCTGATGGACCCGGTCAGGTGGCATTGATCCGCCAAGAGACACCCGCCCGGGTGGACCTATGGTCACAAGAATACCCGGGCGGGTATAACTCTATGACTCCGCTACGCCTTGGCCTTCTACCCGGCCGGGTGCTCCATTGGTGACGGAGCTCTACCCGGTCGGGTACTGCACCGAAAATGCCATTTTTGCCTATTTTTCCTATTTTTCTCTACACAACTTAACTAACACGTCATACTCCAAAATAACAATTAATTGGCTGGAAACACGACAATGCAAACAATAAACTCGACATAGCACATCAACAGACCAATTAAGCTGCTGAAAATATGAGTTTGTCACCACGAGTTTTAAGAAATTATTTGACTTTGTGAAAAAAAGTAAAGGGAGAAATGACTCAACTTATTTTAAACACAAAATATGTCTGCAAGTGTATGAGGCTATTGTAGCAAATAGTAAGTAAGAGTATCGTATCCACAGAGACAATGAGTGTTAACCTAAGTACCACTAACCAATCTTAACTATTATTTAGAAGAATCAGAAGGTTTTCTTTTTCTAAATCTACTTGAAAGCAAAGCATAAACAATAACTAAAGCAAATAAAAACAACTTAGACAAATTAAAGCAAGAGAAAGGTAACGGATATAGATCAAGAATTAAGAAAGTAGAATATTACGGGATCGATAACAACTATCATATGCTCAACTAATTTCCAAACTATGCCAACAAATGGTCTCAAGGGTTTCTAAGCTATCACTAAAGTAAAACTATATCTTCTCGTGAAACATTCAATTTGTAGATTGTTACCTAGAACCGATGTGTCCTTCCTAGAACTAAGACAACAACTCCTAAAAGCTCCTAAGATACTTAGCTTCATTTAAAGGCTCAAATCTCCCGATTATATTGGCAAGGACGTCAACTTCTCTTCTTTCAAATTAAACTACTCATCTCCCGAGTATTGTAGTAAAATCCACATGCATTCATAAGGTGATCAGTCAAATAAATGTATAAGTACAAGAGAAGTCAAAATAACCACATGAACCAAGGCATAGAAAAAAAGAAATAAATTAAGCATAAGAATCATTGTATCCCCCCCGTAGACCTCCACAGAGGGTTTAGCTACTCATGTTCATCACAAAAGTAAAAAAAAATATTCAAAAACATTGTTTGAACAAAAATAAAACTAAAATATGAACTCCTAGAATTGGGTTGGGCAAATTGGAGGTCTCGTCTCCAATCTTGCGATGAATACTCGTCCTCTGCTTTGTTCTTCTATTCTTCCTAGGTGAAAAATTGGGATTTTTGGAGTAGGAGGCGTGTGTAATGTGTTGGGAGGCATTCCCTAGGTATATATATTCCTAGGGTTGACTTTGGGCGAAATAAATTGTCTGTCGAACCTAGCGGGTCGCTAGGTTAGTTGTGCGTCGAAGCTGGCGAGTAGCCAACTGCCTACGACATTTTTTCCTGTGCTTTACTGGTGGGTTGCTAGGTTCATTTGCACGCGAATCCGGCGGGTCGCCAGCTATGTCACTGCTTCGCGTAGTCTTTGTAAATCGGCCATAACCTCTTCTACCGAACTCTGTTTGAGACGTTTAAGATATCCACGCGAAGCTCTTTCAAAGACAAAGAGAATGGTTTGTAATATGAACTGATTGGACTTTAAAATCTCAAGAAAAACTGTCTCGAACCAAAGTTGCTGCACATCCACATATTTTGTACATTTTTCTACACATTCTTCACAAAATGGTCAAAATACCAATATCATAGAGAAGTAACTATAACCATGTCTCAAAGTACACAATATACGATCAAAACCAAGTAAAACTACCCTCTAAAACTATGTAAAATCCAAGTGAATCAAGAAAGTAAATGGAATGTGAGACCCATTTTTATACTCCCTCCGTCCCGGGTTAGTTGCACATTTCCTTTTGAGCACGGAGATTAAGGAATGAGTGGTTAGTGTTTTAAGTAGAATGAGTAATAAAGTATATAAAGTGATTCGATATTTTAGTTATATTATTAAATTTATTTTTTATCCAATTTTCCGTATCAATATTTTTTATATATTCAAAATTATTTTATTTGTTAATAATGTTTGAACAGTAAATAAACAAATTTCCGTGTATAATGTAAACAACAAAATGTAAAAGTACTCCATTATATTCAAATTTAAATCAAAAGTGAGCCCTCAAATCTAAATGGCGGTAGATCAAAAAGTTTAAAATTGTGGGTTGACCCCCACCCACCATTTTGTCGCCGACGGGAAAGAGGTTGGGGTTTGTGAGCTACGTGGATTAATCCACCCTCCATCTAAATTCTCTTGTTAGCCATGGTAGATCTAATGAAGAAATTGGAGGTGGAATAAGTCGTTAATGGAGAAATTGGAGGTGGAATAAATAGTATTTTTATAGAGAGATGCGCGGAAGAGTTTAGTGAAGCTGGAGGCGGAAGAATTTAGGTTAGAGAGAGAATGAGTTTGAAGAGAGAGGGACGTGTTTTTTTCCAAATGAGGGGTGGATGGGTTGGTGGGTGATTAATTTAACATTTTAAGTGTAATAAGGGCATGATTAACTAATATTAATTTTTACCTAAAATAGAAAGAGTGCAAGTATCTCGGGACGCCCAAAAAGAAATATAGTACAAATAACGCGGGACGGAGGGAGTATTAGTTTTATAGTAATAAATTGTGACTATAAAAAGTTAATAGAACGTGAGGTTTATATACTAAAAGTGGAAAATGCAAATGATTCTTTAAAGCAAACTAAAAATGGTGGATAGGGGGAGAGGGAGTAGTATATTGGTATACCATTCTTGTTTATTTCACTTTTAATTTATAAAATATATACAGTAGGTGCTAGGATTACGAAACATAAACTCTTTTTGTTTCACTTTTAATTTATAAAATATATAGAGTAGGTGCTAGGATTACGAAACATAAACTCTTTCTCCATCTTAATGATTTTAAAAATTGAGTCAATATATTGGACTACATTTCATAAGGAAATTGAAACGGGTACGTAAGTAGATGAGAACAAGTGGGATTTTGCATGTTAGAGATGAGGGTAGTAATAGTAACACGTCAGTTGGATTAGATCCAACATAAATCCAACATAGTTGGAAGAGCATTTAAAATGATTGAAGCTTATCATTATGTCTTCGTTCACCAACGTACGATGCATGATGCGACTGCATCTTTAATAAATTGCCTCACTCTTATCAATAAAGCTTCAAATGCTCACCGATATTTTAATTTGATTTTTGTCCCACAGCGAAAATAGAAAATAATATAATGCGGTGAGGAAATATGTAAGTGGACCAAAGAATGAAATCCTATAAAAGGGAAAACATAAAGAACAAAAAAAATTATAGTACTACATCTCTATAAAAGAAAAAACAATACTTCCACTTTATAATATGTTAGGTGACTATGAGATTATGGTTCCCTCAAGTTCATTATTATTCTAGAGTTGTTACTTTATTCTTCAAATCCATAGATATTGTCAATCTTAACTAAACCATTTATTCCATGACCTAGACGCTAAATCTAGATCACAACTAGTTCTTTCAACTTCCATATCATACGCTCTTTTTTTCCTTAACTGCATAGCCTTCTGGTCCCCCTACTATGTAAATAATATAAAAAACAATCACTATACACTTTCTTAATTAATGCAGTAAAGAATTTGAATCGACTTTAGTACAACTATTGTTGGATGGTCTTATCATAATTGATACAATGTCCGTCAATTACTCTTTAAACCGGTTTACATTTCATCTTGTACAACTATTTACTCCTACTAGAATTATAACCTTAAGGTAGGCCTTATTGTAGTCTAGATATTATTGCTTAGACTATCTAAATTTATTATGCTAGTTTTGTGTTTTTGGGAAATTATGGATGTGATTGTTAATAGCTCGAAGGTGAATCGGAGAAATCAAGAAGAAGTAGCTGAATTGATTGAGAGCGATTTTTGTGTGAGAATTGGGGAAAATCTAATTGAATTGTGTATCTATCGATTACACCATACAAGGAATGAATGAGGAAAAACTAATCCTCAACAAACTAATCATCTAACTAATACAATGGCTATTTTACTAATCTGACGCCCATATTGAATCTTACAATTAAGAAGTAATCCAACGGCCACTGAAACATGCGAGCTTGAGATGAGCTCGTTGCTCATTCTTCCAATGTAATCTTGACTTCCCTTTGATGCTGATTGAGCTATCACAAAGCTAACAATGGAAATATGAAATCTTCTCTACCTAATAAGTCGAAAAAATTGTTATACAACCCTCCCACTAAGACGAGGGAATATTATTTGCGGTACAAAAATTTCGACTTAGACATATTTTAGGGCGATAATATAGTAATGAAAAGAACTATGGGAGCAAAAATGTAGGCCGACCGCCGACGCAACCCAAATGTGATTTTTGGTCGTGCTAATGTCGGAGGAATTCGACTTAGACATATTTTAGGGCGATAACATACTAATAAAATTGTGAAAAAACCACAAAAGATTGTGAGTTCTTTAACAATCATAGCGACTAGTTACTCCCTTCATCCACCAAATGTTGTCCACATTTGACTTACGAGTTTTGAAAAATATGAAGAAAACAAAGTTAAAAAAGTTAGTGGAATATGAGTCATAATTTAATAAATATATTACTTTTATAATAAAATGTGAGTGTAATGAGTCAGTAGAAAGTGAAATCTACTAACTAAAAATGAAAAAAAACAAAGTGGATAATATTTTATTGACAAACCGAAATGGCAAATGTGGACACCATTTGGAGGGCAGAGGGAGAATTAGATTGCGAGTCCCTCTGTCCTCAATTAATAGTCCCGGTTAAGTTCATCACAGATTTTAAGAATTATAAAGAATATGGATGTGGAATATGTGACTTACTTACCATTTACAATAAAAGTAAATCGGTACTCCTAATCGCGAACAAATTGAAATAACAAAAATTGAGGCTTAACAACTAGAGGTGCTTAAACGGTTCTCCGGTTCTCGGTTAACCGGAACCAGAACCGGGAACCGGAAAACTGGTTTCGGTTCCGGTACCGGTTCCAACTTTTTATATAAAACCGGTTCCGGTTAGAACCGAGAACCGATCGGTTTCTAATCGGGAATAGAATTACAATTCAATTTTTTATATAATTTAATATACTAATAAATCTAACTTAATTAAATTAATATTGAATTGGAATAAAATAATTTGAAACATTGTTTGATTTTAAGATTTAAACAGTATGAAATTTAAAAATTCTGTTTTCTGAAGTATTTAAAATATTTAAACCGTGATGCTTTTAATCTATAATTATTTCCCCAATCCATTTTTATGAACTAACTATGAGTAGAACATCATAAGTTTGTTTTTAATTTTCCAAAAACTATACAAATACAATATCATTTCATATGATAGAAATTTAACTTTATAACAAATTTATGTAACAATTCATTTAATAAACGATTTTAACATGTTTGTGAATGATTTATTAACTGTTCCGTATTAAACAAAAAAGTTACAAGATCAATTAGTATTTGAAATTCCGTTGAATATTTATTTAGCCAAAAAAAAAGGAAAATAGAATTCCATTTTAAAACTCCTTTTTAAAAAAGTGCTAAATTTTAGAAGTCCATTTTTTTTATAAAAGAATTGTCAACATAAACTAGTCCGACCTACTATACTTGGCATGACTCTTACTCATACATGAATGTTATTTTATTGTTGGTTTTTAATTTTTGTATATTTATTTGAATTTTTAGGTATTATTTTTTATATATCCATATTTTGGATGATTATTTTTTTAGTATTGAATTATTTAAAATTATAAATAAATTTGGATTAAACTTAAACATTGGTTCCGGTTCCGAACCGGAATCGATCGGTTCTAGTCCCTGTTCCGGTTCTAGGATTTATGAAAAATTGAAATCGTTTAACCGGTCAACCGGTCCGATTCTAACCGGAACCGGCCGGATAAGCAGGCCTATTAACAACCACACAGATTCATATTTTTTTGCATTCTTTTAGCATAATCGACTGCAATAAAATTTTTAATTTCCGAATTAAATTGGATCATGAGTTTTTAGATTTGATAGAGAATTATAATGAGCTAGCAAATGCTCACTCCATCTCAATCTTAATAGAACATTTTATATTTGGCATATAAGATTTTATGCATTATTGTTTTGTGAGTTAAGTGACGAAAAATAATGCGATATATAAAGACAAAAATAAAGAGAGTGAAATTTCTATTCTAAAATATGTGATACTTAGAGCAGGACATCCTAAAAAGAAAATACTCCCTCCGTCTCCAAAGAGTATGAACAATGAGTTTGACATAGATTTTAATAAATAAGGGAAAAATAAGAGAGATGGAGAGAAAAAGTAATGAAAATAATGTTAGTGGAGAGTGTGGTCCATATTATTATAAGGATATAAGTTGTTAATGGTAATGATATAAGTTGTAAATAAAATGATGTGTAGGGGTAGTATGTTGTTTGACTTTTTCCAATTTAGAAAGTTCATATTCTTTAGGGATGGATGAGAAAAAGGAAATAGTTCATACTTTTTTGTGACGGATGGAGTATTAAATATAGAGACACTGACGACAGAGACACTTAAAATGAATTTATATAGTTTATGTTAACTGTAACCGTAGCATTGTTAGAAATCGTGAGTTCATTACTCACTTGTAGGGTTCATCTCTAATGGTGTAGGTTTCTATTTAATGGTGTGGGTGCATATTTGAACGCATATAGTTGAATTACCTATTTTCAACCTTATAAGCGAATTATTTGTTTGGAGTAGAGGACATTTAAGCAGATTAAGCATTTAAAAGTGGAGTATCTCTAATTACGACTGAAAATATTCCAATTGAAAAGTACTTATTGGATTCTCTACCCTTTTCTGATTTAATTTTTGCCAAAGGTTCCGTGAAAAGCATGGGCAAATTTTGTACCTCATGCTCCATTTGTTCATGAAAAATAGTTAAATTTTGTTATTTTGGCATGTCCACAAAAATGGTCACATATCTAAAATTTAAAAATGGAAAGTTTCTCTCTAATACTTTACCTACTTT
The DNA here is from genome assembly GCF_023119035.1 of Salvia hispanica. Lineage (NCBI taxonomy): Eukaryota > Viridiplantae > Streptophyta > Magnoliopsida > Lamiales > Lamiaceae > Salvia > Salvia hispanica. The sequence continues at coordinate 13,083,218 of NC_062965.1, read as the reverse complement.
TTTCCTATATCTTTCTTATTTTACCTATTTTTTCTTCTTCTCTTTTACTTTACACAAATAGAACTATTTTTTATGGACCGAGGGAGTATGATTTTTAAAAATAAGATTATTTTTCCTTAATATATGTGAGAAGATTTTGTTAAAAAGAGTGAACTTAAAAAATGGTACCTAAATCATTCACTTTCGAACAAAAATAGTCCCTGATCTTTTTTCATACTCCCTTCATCCGCCAATAGATGTCTCATTTTTTAGCAGTTCGGGTTTTATAAAATTTTTTGACTCTGTAAAAAGGAAGTGGTAGAAAAAGTTAGTGAAAAGTTGGTCTTAATTTTTTTACATTGGTTTTATATTAATATAAATGTACTATTTTCTCTTTTTACTAAACACACAAATAACATCTCCTAAAATTTTGTGTCAGTTCTCAATTAGGCCATCTATTATGAGACGGATAGAGTACTATTTTTTAAATTCACTTTTTGAAAAACAGTTGTTTTGACAACTCTTTATATGTGAGAAGATTCTTTCCTTGTCTGTAGTTTATAATTCAAAACCTCTTCCTAGTAAACCCATAAAATAAAACTAATAACGTTTGAACCTCGTGAGAGAAAAGAAATATAATCTTAATTAAGATTTTCGTATCTTTTCTTTGAGTATCCTGATTAAGTACCAAAATTGTGTCAATAGTACATCCATTCAAATAAGATTAAATTATATTAAGGTTATTAATTATCCCATATTAGAATTTTAATAGTATATGACAAGGATTTGAATGTGAAATTAATAAAATATGAGATAGATCAAAAGGAAAAATAACTAGAGTAAACTAATTTTCAAAAATGAAAGTAAATTAATTTTATAAGTACTACTACTTGTTTAGTGACAAAGCGAATATTAAATTTGACTAATCTCAATAAAATCAAGCCTATTACCTCTTAATAAAATCAATGTATTAGAAGCCTCAATTCAGACCACAACTTAAAAAAGTGGCACGACACTTACATTTTTGTCATTTATGTGGGAGTCAAAAATCGTGCTTTAAGTTTTACTGTTGTTGTATCTGTCCAAATTTATTAGACTAGTTAGTTTATTGTCCAATAAATATAGTACAAACTATAGGAGTGAATAAATTGAAAGATTTCGAGGTAGAATTTTGGAAGGGGATAAACAAAGTAAAGATTATGCCCAGAATGTAAATTATTCGAGAATATTAGTATGCTAATTGCTAAGGATCGATAAGCCCTGTATTTCCTTCATGATATATATGTAGACAATTAAAGCTTCACCGAATTTCATCAAACGGATCCACAGGAGCACACGCGTCGAAACACAAGTTACACCAGAATCTAGGCAGATACCGACATATATCTTTATTGTTTTTTCCATGTATAAACAAAATGACAATATTGCTGTTTAATATTAATTAAGAGGATATTATAGGATATCAGATTAAATAGAGTTAGACTGATTTTTATTCACGAGTGAACTATGCAAACAGTCCTGAACTATGCGTTTCGCAGGCAAACGGTCCTTGAATTTTAAAAATATCATGGTAGTCTTTGAACTAAGGTGTGATCACATTCATGGTATTTTTTCACTATTCATCACAAATTTACACCAAAAATGCTCCCAAGGAATGAAGGGCATTTCTAGACATTCATATCTAGGTACTGAATATGATATTTTCTCTACCCCTCTCTTGAGTATTGAATATGACAGTATTTCTTATAGTTTGAGTACTTGAAATGATATTTTTCATTTTTACTTTTTCAATCACTTTATGTCAAATTTTCATTTTCTCTCTTAAACTATACTACTTTATATAGTAAAAAGTTAAAATAAAAATACTATGAAATTCTTATATAAATTAATTATAAAAATTAAACTTATAGTTATTATTTTAAAATAACTTGTTGCTAAATTCACATTTGATCGTGATTCAATTATTTATTAATATTAAAAATTAAAAATTTTGGATTATTTAAAAATTTTGGGTTAATTAAATTTTTTTAATTTTTAATAATAAAATCACAATCAAAATTAAATTTAGTCACAATGAAGATTGTGATTGATAAAAAAATTAAATAACTAAATTTTATTTTGATTGTTATGTTATGAGCTTTTGTGTAGTGTATTAAGTGGGAAAATATAATTTTTTATATTAATATGTGTGATAATTTTTTTCTAAAAATAAAAATGTGGCATCTTTATTAGGACAAACTAAAAAGGAAAGTGAGACAGACATATTTACAGAGAGAGGGAATAGGTGATTATATAATGAATTTGAGAGAACATCGCGTTTTCATTTGTAGAAATGTAGATATCCGATAATAGAACACGCGTTACTTTGGATATGACAAATATATTACTCCTGATATATGAAGATATGATATGGATGCAAGGAGCATAAAATGTACTTGGAGATATAATTTTTAGTATAATTTTGGGGAATTTAAGCTCATTTTTATTATGGGTTTTTGGCTTTTTAAACCAAAATCTTTTCCCGAATTCCGGTTTTTCCCATGAACTTAGTCCATTATGTATGACATAGATTTTAAATAAAATTGGTTAAAGAAGAAAGATAGAAAGACAAACTGGTTAGACAGTGGACAATGAGTTCCACTTCAGTAAAGAAAGAAGATTACTATAGATAGATAAAGACTAACTCTAGTGCACAAACCAAATGAGTAAACATGACTATTTTTTCTGGACAAATGTAGTGTCCTACTTCCTTCGTTCCTTAATTTTTGTCACCTTTTGACTAGACACAGATTTTAAGAAATGTAATGGAAAATGGGTAAAAATAACTTAGAGAAATATGGGTCATAATTTTAAATTAGTATACTACTCCTCTGTCCCATGTTGCTCGCACTTTTCTTTTTAGGTCGTAAATTTGGGATTGATTTTTTAGTATAATTAAATTAATATTTTAAGTTTAATGAGAAATCACTTAATAAGGAAACACTTAATTAACTATTCCTCCGTCCCATAAAAATATGGGCATATGATATGACACGATTAAGAAAAAATTGGTACCGTAAGAGAAGAGAGGGGAAGAGTAGTTAAAATATTGCTACTGGATAGTGGATACACATTATTATTAGTGTTTTGACGGCGGTATAACTTGTAAATAACTTGATATACAAGGGTAATAAATTAGGATACCTTTCCATAAATGGAAAATGCACATATTTTTATAGGACGGATGAAGTATAATATATTAATTAAATACCCATATTTTTACTTAAAATAGAAATAGTGTATGTAGAACGAGCCGAAACATAAAAGTGCGAGTAACATAGGATGGATGAAGTATTAGTTTTATAATAAAATATGAGTGAAAATGAGTTAGTGGAATGGGTGGCCCACTGCCAAAAATGGTAAAAAGGTGATATGTAACAAATTTGTGCGACAGATGAAAGAGGGAGCGTACATTTGTCCCACCTAAATAGAATTCCTAGCTAGCTCTGCTCCCGGATTAGCTAGAACCAGACTATCCAGCAACTCAAGTAGGACGTCTAATCTAAAGTTTCATGGTCTACCTCGATTGACATCTTTAACTTCTATTGACATCTCTAACTCTGGGCCAAGGGCCGCGGCCCTCCCACTGTGGACACTCTAAGTAGCCTTTTTTACCACACATCTATATGAACCATTGACGGAAAATTACACGTGCTTGTAAAATAGTAGTATGATCAATTATAAACTAAAAAACAAAAACCAGGAAATGCACACATTTCCTTTACGTTAACAGAAAAAGAGTAATAGTCAGGGCATACCTAATAATCCAAAAATGTAACTTAATGATTTACTAAAAGAATCTCGCGCAAAGAAAATTAGGGCGGTTTTGTGGCTGGAAAATCTCACACGTCGTCAGTCAGATGATAGGTAGAAGAGCATTAAAAGTGATGTGTTCAATAAATTGCCTACAAATTTATCTATCTACTGACTACTGTTACTTTCACCCCCTTTGGCAATTGGCATTCTCTTGTGTTATAAATAAAGAACATTAGGCGCCTCCATTTTGTCGCCACAACGAAATGGAAAATAAAAGTAATAATGGAATGAGAAAAGGAGCTTGGACTAAAGAGGAAGATCATCTTCTCAGAGACTGCATTCGTAAATACGGAGAAGGCAAATGGCATCTCGTCCCTCTCCGAGCTGGTAACTTAATTATCATGCATCCTTCTTCAATTTCAAACAAACAATTTTACTTCTTCTTCTCTAATTTATTATCACTATATATATTTGCAGGGTTGAACAGATGTAGGAAAAGTTGCAGGCTGAGATGGCTTAATTATCTCAGACCAGATCTTAACAGAGGCTTTTTTACGAATGATGAAGTTGATCTCATCGTTAGGCTTCATAAACTGTTAGGGAACAGGCAAGTCTTCATTTCCTAATTTTTACTACTTTTTTTAGTCCAAAAAAATAACGCTAAATAGACAGAATTATGAAAATAATTAAGAATTTGAAATTAATTTTAGTTTACGCAATAAATATAAAAAATCCAATGCTCAGTGCCTCCCACTGTTGATCTGGATGTTTGTGTACGTTATGGCTAGATTTGGAATGTTATATAATTAATAGCTTTACCGTTAGATTGTTGACGTACTTTGCCTTTCACGAAAATAGTTACCTCGCCATTGGAAAACATTTAGATATTTTTTTGTACAATTTCTATATTAATTTTGAAGATTCGCAGTTAAAAATTTATTATTACTACAAGATAGTAGTATTAAATTTTAAAAAATTGTATAGCCCAATTATGGAATAATCAACCCCAACGACTATTTTTAAACAAAAAATAAATTAAACATGAATGATAATTATAATTCCTAGTTATATTCCCTAGTTAATATTTCTTAAATTAAGTTAATATAAATTAAATCACAACATATTTAAATTGGAGAAAAATAGGAAAAATTAAGTACAAAAATTATAGTGCGACACCATGTCACAAAAAACACACGACCAAATACTTTTATGGATATCGTGGAAATTTCGAAACAATAGAAGTTTATCTATCTGTCTACTCGATAAAAGATGTCAATAATTAGCGAACAAACCCTAAGTACTATTCACTATAGTTCAAGTCAAGAAATTCGAAGCAATAAATAATTGTCACCCCCACTTATTTATATCTACAAAGCAACAAACTGTGATTTGGTTGTGACATCTCAGCAACTCCCTTTGAAAACTTTATCCTAACATTTTTTAGCATGTGATTTTGTACATGGTTTTTTTTAATTCAACTTCTAAATGCTAAAAAAATAAATACTATTATTCAACGTGTTGTTATTTTTAATTTGAACACGTTTTGTTATCCAACAACGGAGGCAGATGGTCGTTGATCGCCGGCAGACTACCCGGACGGACTGCAAACGACGTCAAGAACTTCTGGAACAGCCACATTTCAAAGCGACCGCCGCCTCCGCCCAAAGAAAAAACCATCACCGAGAGCAACATCGTAAGGCCTCGAGCTCGGACCTTCTCCAATTCACACCCTCCGGCTTGGTCCACCAAACTAGTCGTATCGAGCTCATCCATGCCGGCTGAGAAACCTCCCACGAATAACGATCCAACGAGGCCGCCTTCATCGGCTCTGCAGAACGATCTTGACGAGTGCATGCGATGGTGGGGAGACTTGCTCGAGATGTCGGAAAATGGGGAAAAAAATCCGTTTATGTTCTCTGATGATGACGTGGCGCATTTACCGGAGCTGGGGATCGGCGATCTAGACGGCGCCGATGAAGACGGGTTGACGTTTGATGCTGATATTTTGTTTGGAGGTTGAGCAATAATTGAGTGATGGACCCATTAATGATTGGTGTATATATGTAATATAGTGAATGGTCCTTTTGATTGTTGAGTTTGTATCATGTACTTGTATCTTTTGTACCTCTAGTGTGAAATGAAATGTGTGATGAAATCTTATACTGTGATAAATCAATAAAAAGGTTTATTACTCCCTCCGTTCCATATAGTTTGTCTCACTTTGACCGAACACGATTTTTAAGAAATGCAATGAAAAGTGAGTTGAAAAAGTTAGTAGAATGCGGGTTCTACTTTTATATATATTAGTTTTATAATAAAATGTGAGTAGGAATAAGTTATTGGAATATTGAGTTCACTATAAAAAATGGTGAAAAGTGAAATGAGACAAACAACGTAGAACGGACCGAAATAGAGAAATGGGACAAACTATCTGGGACGGAGGGAGCATATTTACTCCCTCCGTCCACGAAAAATAAACAAGTTTTTGCCATTTTGGGAAAAAGGGAAAATTTTCAACCAATACTAACCCTAAACATCATTCTAAATATGGACCACACAATTCACTAACACTCATTTAAGTACCTCCCCCCCCCTCCTCTCTTAGTTTTCATATCTATTTTCATTTTTAAGAATAGGAGTATAATAATTTATACTATTATAATATAAATTTTAAGAAATTGTTTGTGTGTATAATATTTGGAATGTGATAGTGGAATTTTAGGCCCACTTAAAATGTTTAATTTATAAATTCATCTTTTATACAACAATTTTCTGATTTTAGTTTTTTTGTATTACTGTTTTTTATTCTAAATTATATATCCCACAATCAAAGTAAACAAATCACGTTAATTGCAATCACAATCTGAAGATTTAAACACCAAGAACAGAACCAGCTCAATAAACACTGTGATTTCCACACTTTAATTCAAACTCGGCATGAATCGATTCAAAAGACAAGATTAATGAATCAAAACTAGCATCAAACTTAAATTAAAGATTAAAAAAAATCACGGAGAGGCCATAAGATAGATTTTTCAAGAACTAATTTTGAGAAATTAATACAACAATGTTTTGGACCGTAATCTAAATCGGGTACATAATTAATTTCAAGAAGAGGAAAGGGATTAGGGTGTGCTGAGAGAGGGAAAGAGAGATGACAATGTTTTGGAGTATATTACATTGAGAAGGGGACGGCCGATTAGGGTTTGATAGGAGGCGGTGGGAGATTAGGTTTCTCGAGAGAGAATGGGTGAGTGATAGATTGAGAGAGAATCGGAATTCTCGCAAATGAGGGTAGAGACGGGGTTGGGGGTGGAAATTTGGGAATTAATTTTGGGGGTTTTTAATGACATTTTTAATAGAATAAGTAGGAGTGGTTATTGTTTCTAAATATGGTAAGAAGAATCGGGACTCCTATTCACGGACGAACCGATATGGAAAAACGAGATTCCTATTCGCGTATAGAGGGAGTATTGGATATTTGATACTCCATTCGTTTCATAATAGATGTTTTTTGTGTTTTAAGTAAGAGAGAAATTTTCCTAGAAAAAAAAATGTGACATCTTTTGTGTGACAAACTAAAAGGAAAAGTGTACATCTATTATAGGATGGATGAAATACTAATTTTTCACTCTAAAATTGTGATATTTATTTTTGTATGTATTATATAATTGTCATTGAAATATAATATTATACATATGTCACACATGTCATATTGTTAGTTACTCTCTCCGTAGCCTAAAAATTGTCTTTTATTCTATTTTGGTCTGTTTTATGAAATTAGCTCCTTTCTATATTTGGTAAATTTTAATTACCATTCTTTTTATCTCTCTACTGCGTTACTAATTTCGCATTCGCCTCCAAAGTGTCTATATATTTAAGAGAATAAAAATTAAAATAGCATTCACAAGCAACTGCAACTGTATTAAAGCTCTACAACAACTAGTCATGTGCAATATTTATGGATCTTACAAACCGCATGAGTTTCAACTTAACTGAAGACACAAGAAAAAGTATGTCAGAAACGAGATCTAGCAAAACAGTTTAACGGATCTTCTTGTCCTAAATGTTTATTAAAATAAAAAATAGATGAAAGATTTAATTATTTCCTGTTCATTAGTGGAATACTTTTTCTTAAACCAGCAAAAAAAGAATTTTTCCCGCGGTCAGTTGCACAACAACCCCTGACGACTTAATTGGATACTGTTATCATTTCTAAGCTCAATCTCTTTCATAATATAGATATAGATCTAAATATAATTTTTACATATCTCTATATAAATGTGTTGTGTTAATGTTGGGATCGTCAATTGCACGTTAGTTGATATTGTCCACTTTGGTTGGAGCCAAGCCTGCATGAATTTGTTTTTAGGTCACCCCAAAATGCCTCAAACTAATTAGAGGTGGATAGCATTTACAGTATATACTAATCTAACTTCCTTCACTCAACGAATGTGAGATTGGATTTGTATATGATCTAACAGTTAAAATGCAAAGTATAATTCTTATCAAAGAACTACATACAATAAAAACTTTATTCACTTATATATGATCATATATAAATAATTAGAAATATAATATTAAAATTTCTAGGCATTAATCTGTAAAGGCTAAACACATTTTTGATAATTTAGTCATATATTCAAATGCTAGAACTAAAAGAAACTTGATTAATGGGGGGCATGAGCCCCTAGATAATCCTTTTTGGGTCCGCCTATGTTTACGTGAGTATCATACTTCAACGTTAATCTCATTTAGTCTATATTATTAATTATTTTATATTACCTATTTACTTTGATTTTAATATTTTAAAAATATTATGGATGTAAGTAATTTTATACTCAATACCTTGACCTAACTTCCAATAAATTATCTGTCCTAACTTTCTGAAAATAGGATTTCATTCTCAATCCCTTTTGCTAAATTTACAGATGTTGTTATTCAATTTCTGGATATGATTAGTCTCTCTCTATTTCCTTATATTTTCTAGACAAACAATTAAAGGCTAATTCCAGTGGGCCGTATATTAGTTACCAAAATATACATTGGGACTCAACAAAATTTGGGGTTTTAAAATTCGGACATGGAATAGCCGCTAGGGAAAAAATGTAAAGGACCATAAACCCAAAAATAGGAAGTGATGATAGATCTTCATTTATTATTGTCACAAGAACACATGCTTTTATGTTTTTTCACTAAATTGAAAGTTGGTTAGGGTTGATAATATGGATAATAATACCTAAATATGATAAATGTATGTAAAAAAGGAAATTAATTAATGGGATTAGTGAACCAATCCGAAATACTATGTTTTAATATATAGTAGTAGATGGTGTTGATTGGGATTAAATCGGCCCACATAAGTGTTTATTTAAATCTAGAAAATGACAAAATAACATATTGAGCATTTATCAAAGCGTTTGTGTGTCGCTTTTGACATATCATTGCAATGGAAGGAGGTCCCTTTTGGTATGTCTCAACTGCATTGCATTAATGGAGTATCTTATTTCACCGACATGATTGTAACGTATACCTGCATGGACCAGAGGATTTACTTCACTATCACTTCAATTTATTTTATTAATTAATGAACACTTCCTTGAAACAATATTCATGGTTACAATTCAAACATATGTGGGTAAAGATTAAAGAACATCTATTAGAATTGTGACCTTGGATACGTATTCTTTAAAATAATAACATTAATCCTCGATAATTTTATCAAAAGCAACTCGCCTATAATAATTCAAAAACTAAGCACTACAAAGCTAGCTTACATATCTTGACCTAATGTTATATTAATAACTCAAATAACAATCAAAGATAAAATTCATAGACATAGACAAACTCAAGTCAAATGGGAGAAAACTGAAGTAATTTTGTTCATACAAGTCATAGGGAAATGAAACCCAATATATAGAAGAGTAAAGGAAAAATCACAAGATAGGAGCAAAATCCCTCATCTACGTGCCGCACCTAGCTCGTAGGGTCATGTTGGTCTGCTAACTGCACTTTAAAGTGAAACTATTATTAAAACTAGTCCATTTGATCTAAGAGCAAACGGCAAAGATTAATTTTCACGCGATGTCAAGCTATTCTAACAATGTCAACTAGGATTTACTGATGTCAACTCGTGTGTAAATATTGTCAATTAGGGGCATTAATGAAAACCAAATTTTGTTAGTTATAACTAACTTTTAGAAAATATCTCAAAGCTTTAAACTAATATAACTATCTCGGTTTAAACTATTTTTCCACAAAACATAATATCAAATTAAAGGTAATTTTATAACGACTATAACGAAATCCTAATTGCATATATTTTGATGATAAAATTTGAAAATTTGATTTGAATTTTCAATATATTCGACAGTCACACTCACGTCAACAATAGTACATATAAAGTCAATCATATGCATAACCAATGTTAACAAATTTAGTTAACATATTTAAGGCATTGAGTTGACATTATTAATATATCAGGTTGACATCGTGAGAATCACAAAAACCGTCATGTATAAAAAACGACAAAAATGTCCTTTTTGAATTAATTAATATAAAATGAATTTTCTCGTGGCACCACTAGATACCACTAGATCTTTTAGATCTAATGACTAAGAATTGGTAATACTTATCAACTAGCAAATAGTTAGCATTGATAAAATACTTGTATATACATACAAGGGAGCATTATGGCGCATCTTTAATTATAGTCACGATGTACTTCCAACCTTGTGCTGCCACATGAAACGTAACATGCAATATTGTAAACACTACCATGCAATATATATTTGTGGAAGTTATAGATAGATTTTCGCAGATTGCATTTAGCTATAGGCAGATTGCATTTTATATTGTTGGGTTTTGCATTATAACATAAATTGTCTACAATGCAAAATAAACTATATATAAATGCAATTAATATACATATATATATATATATATATATATAATGCAAATTAAACAATCTATGTCTACAATGCAAACTTCAAAAATACAAAATGCAATATCCTTATAACTACCATGCAATCTGCTGAAATCCATCTATAGCTTCTACAAATAT
>NC_062965.1:12990964-13069381 GCF_023119035.1 Salvia hispanica | reverse complement strand
CAAAGTGGCGTTTGATTGAATAAACAATATTGATATTAATATCATAGACTAGAAAATACTAAACTTTCTGAAATATATTCTTTCAGTAGATAGCAATAAAGAATACATTTCGGATTAGATCCTTTCAGTGCTTTACCACACCGGTGTTACTAATCTCATCTTAGGTAAGAGAGAATTATCACAAACACCGCAACCGTTCCAATAGGTAGCCAAAGCCTATCTAGGTTGTGAATACGTTTTTCTTCTTACTAGATCTGGCCAAGTCCCCTACTGGAAAACTCATGAGGAGATTCATCGAATTTCCCTACTTGACCTTCTTAGTAAAAAGCCTTAGACTTGTTTATCATATTTCAATAATAAACCATTATATTATATTATTTATTCTCATTATTAGGTAAACAAGTGGACGTGGCGTTTCTTGTATACATGCACAAGCTGACTGTACAAAGGCATGTACGCTCGAAGCATCTTTTAGTATACAAACCCCAACAAAAGCGGTTCCCATCAAATTGTAGCTGATAAACGTCTGAGCAAAGCGAAGGATCCGGTCTTCGATGTGAGAGGCTTTGGAGTAGCTGGACTTAAACGTTCCCGCCTTGGGGTGAGTGATCAGTTCCCATGCCGTTTGCACCTTGAAACCCGGCGTGTTCTTCGGCACACCGATCATCCTTTCATTCCATGCCCCCTCCTCATCCTCAGCTTGGGTAAACAATCCCATTCGCAGAGACCATTCCCGGATGCTCATCTCATATTCATCATTAAAAAGCCTGAACTCCCTTGCTAGATCCACGGGCACCCTCTCCTGGCTGTGCTGTAGTAACCACTCAAATCCTATCGAATAGATACAAGCGCGGAATTCCTTGTCACATGCAATCATTTTAAGCTCCCTTGAGCTGTACTGCTTCCCAGACTTGGCCATCTTCCCAGCGCTACATCTTTCCTTGTACACTGCGGTCCTCTTCTGGTCGTCGAACTGCCTCATCTCCTCTAGCAGCTCTTTAGTCAGCCAGACTTCCGGACGTCCTGGAATAAGCTCTTCTTCAGCTTCTTCAGATTCATAGTCGGGCTCAGGGATAGGCTCGTCTTGTTCCTCGACAGAGGGATCCTCGGTCATAGGGGAAAGGGTCTCCTCGACCTCCTTGACGGAGGGAGCTTTCCTTGACCGAGTAGATGAGGTCGCCGCCGCCTTCCCTTTTCTTGCCCTTTCCTTGGCCAGGCGGCGTTCCTCTGCCTCCGCAGCATCAGGAACTAAGTCATCGACTTCATCGAGGAGACTCCTCCTGGTGCGCCTCCTTTCTGCCCTCTCGTCTATCTTGGGTTCATCTTCCTCCTGGTCACCCACCAGGTCCACAATCAATTTCAGCCCTCCCTCGGGCTCCGGTACTCCAGTCGCAAGTAGATCTGCTTCTTCCAACAACTTTTCCGGGGTTTCCCCCTCATGTTCCACTATCGGGGTCGGCCCCTCAATATAAATGGGGTTCTCCCCCCAGACACCACTTGGGGTCGCCCCCTCTTCCACGAGTTCAGGGGTCGCGCCCCTGAAATCAGTTGGGGTCTCATGCCCAGTTTCCATAGGGGTTTCCCCCTCAGCAATATCCTTCACAATAGGGGTTTCCCCCTCAATCGTACTGTCCACAATAGGGGTTTCCCCCTCCACAACTTCATCTAAAACAGGGGTTTCCCCCTCACCATCTTCCTTTCCCTCAAAATTAGGGTTCTCGTCACCGTGCTTCTCTGTCTCTTCATTTGTTCCGCCGTTTGTCGGTCTATCCTCCCCCGGCCGTTCGTGCACCACCTCCTCTTTCTCCGCCTCTTGTGAAGCGGTTTCTGCATGTTGAGATCCAAAATCTTGCGGCCTGTTTTCACGAAGATTCGCCGGTTATGCAGCCGAGTCTGCCGGAATCGTCAGTGGTGGTACGACCGGCGCGGACGTCATTAGGCTAGCGGAGAACAGGGCATATACTTCTTTTGCTTTCTCGACGCTCCCCAATTTCTGCGTCAATTTCGCTAACAGGGCTGGGTCGTACACCGTTCTTTGTGAACTTCCGGTGAGTTGGGTTGAATCCATCACTGCAGATCTGAAATTTGACAAAAAACTGGGTCGAATATTGGTTAGGGTTTGTATTTTAGAGAGAGAATAAAAGTAGAGATAAGGGAGAGTAAATTCAGATTTTCGTCGATTTGGGGATTATTGGAGAGAGAGAAGCGACGGTTGCTTTTCTGATGAAAGGATGGTGCAGTTGCAGGCATGATGTAAGCAACCGTACAACTCCCATAATTATCGGCAGATTTTGAAATTCAAATTATCTCCGTCCCTCCTTGACCTCTTCCTCCAAGCTTTCCTTGACTTCTTCCTTCAGAATCTTCTCTAGCTAATTCCTTTGATCATGACCCTATACTTATACAATAAAAAAATTGAAGGTTCCAGACTCCCAGGTCAAGGTTAGAGTATAAAGTATTGGTTTCCTTCGGAGTCTGGTGCTTCGAAAATATTTTTTGGATTTTTTAGTTTTTTATTTTTTTAGTTTGAAAAACAATTAAACTATTTACACACTTTTTAAAGTATCCCCGAGATTCCCTGGTTCAGTTCGTATTTTCAAAATTGTTAACCTACTTCATGACCCAGGAATTCATCGAGAATACCTCCTCGTCCGTCTAGGCAATAGTTGGGAGTGCGTGTAGCGGAACTTCGTCCACCACACACAACTCGGAATTATCCCTATAGACCTTCACTCTATGACCATTGACAAGGAAAGGGACAGAGTTAGGAGCACTTCCCTGGATCTCCACTGCTCCGTTTGCGCGGATGCCGACGATGGTATATGGGCCGATCCATTTAGACTTCAATTTTCCTGGCATTAGCTTGAGTCGCGATTGGAAAAGGAGCACCTTCTGTCCCACATGAAGTTTCTTGACCCGGAGATTCTTATCATGCCATAACTTCGTCCTTTCTTTGTACCACATGGCAGACTCAAACGACTCCAGCCGAAGTTCCTCCAATTCTTGCAATTGTAACTTCCTCTCTTCTTCGCAAGCTATCGACTTCATGTTCAACTCTTTCACTGCCCAGTACGCCTTGTGCTCAATACCAACAGGTAAGTGACACATCTTGCCAAACACAAGTCTGTAAGGCGACATTCCAATAGGCATTTTAAAAGCAATTCTGTAGGCCCACAATGCGTCTCCGAGCCTCTTGCTCCAGTCCTTCCTTGACGGATTAACTGTTTTCTCCAATATCGCCTTGATCTCGCGATTAGAAATCTCTGCTTGGCCATTAGACTGGGGATGGTACGGAGTCGACACTCTATGGTGAACACCATATTTCTTCATCAGAGCCTCGATGGTGCGATTACAGAAATGAGTTCCTTGATCCGAGACGATGGCCCGGGGAACTCCATATCTGTTGAAAATATTAGCCTTCAAAAATTTTGCCACCTCCTTCGATTCGCATGTTGTGGTGGCCTTAGCTTCTATCCACTTGGACACATAGTCTACTGCAACCAATATATACTTGTTCCCACAAGATGATGGGAACGGTCCCATAAAGTCCATTCCCCATACATCAAAAATTTCACACACGATCACCGGGACCTGAGGCATCTCGTCCCTCCTTGAAATTCCCCCCGTCTGTTGGCACCTCTCGCAACATTGGCAGAACTCAAAGGCATCCCTATTTAGCGTCGGCCAATAAAAACCGCTGTCCAGAACTTTCCTCGCTGTCTTCCTCGGTCCAAAGTGACCTCCACATGCCAAAGTGTGGCAATGAATTAACACATCTTTTTGTTCCCATTCGGGAATGTAGCGTATAATCACTTGATCTGAGCACATTTTCCACAGGTAATGGTCGTCCCAAAAGTAATATTTAGTTTCGCTTCTAATCTTCATCCTCTGGGCCTGGGAAACTTCGTCTGAACTTGGCATCTCTCCCGTGACCAAGTAGTTGGCTAAATCAGCAAACCACGGTTCTGCGTTCAGTGTGCGCTTCCCCTTATCCGATTCCCCTAGACCGGTTAAAGCCAAAACTGCTTCCCAGTTAAGTGGTCTAGGAAATTTCTCCAGAAGGTACAAATGCTCCTCGGGGAAGGCATCGGGTATGGCCTCTTCTGTTTCCCCTTGATGTATTCTGCTCAAGTGATCGGCTACTCTATTCTTCGTTCCTCTTTTGTCTCTTACTTCCCAATCAAACTCCCGCAAGAGTAACACCTAACGGATTAATCTCGGCTTAGACTCCTTCTTAGCCGTAAGTACTTTATTGCCGCGTGATCCGTGAAGACTATAACCCTCGACCCAAGGAGGTAGGGTCGGAATTTTTCAAACGAGTATACGACAGCCAACATTTCCTTCTCCGTGGTGTCATAATTCTTCTGAGCCTGATTCAGCGTCTTGGAAGCATTAAAGATCACATAGCTTTTTCCATCAATTTTCTGTCCTAGGACAGCTCCCACAGCAAAATCACTCGCGTCACACATTATCTCGAAAGGATTGTTTCAGTCTGGCGCTCTGATAATCGGTGCTGACACTAACCTGTCCTTAAGCAACTGGAATGCCTTTTTGCATCCTTCGTCAAAGACGAATTCCACATCATTGTGTAACAATCGAGTGAGTGGTTGCGCGATTTTTGCGAAATCCTTGATAAACCTCCTATAAAACCCTGCATGACCCAGGAAGCCTCTCACCTCTTTTTGATTCGTAGGGTATGGTAACTTTGATATCACATCCACCTTTGCTTTGTCTACTTTTATACCTCTCTCAGAAACCACGTGACCCAGGACAATGCCTTCAGTCACCATGAAATGACATTTCTCGAAATTCAATACTAAATGCTTCTCTTGGCATCTCTGTAACACTAGATCAAGGCTGGCCAAACAAGTATCAAATGAGTTCCCGTATACGGTGAAATCATCCATGAATATCTCAATGCATACTTCCAAGCAGATCCGAAAAAATGCTCATTATACACCGCTGGAAGGTTCCCGATGCATTACACAATCCAAACGGCATTCTTCGGTATGCATAGGTACCAAAGGGGCACGTGAATGTGGTTTTCCCTTGGTCCTCTGGATTAACGTAGATTTGGAAATAGCCACTGTATCCATCAAGGAAACAAAAGTACTTCTTGCCAGCCAGTCTTTCTAGCATCTGATCAATGAAAGGTAGGGGAAAATGATCCTTCTTTGTGGCTTCGTTCAGCTTCCTGTAGTCGATGCACATCCTCCACCCCGTCACTAGTCTAGTGGGCACCAGCTCGTTCTTTTCATTCTTAACAACCTGTATTCCAGACTTTTTTGGTACCATATGGACAGGACTGACCCACTCGCTGTCCGGAATGGAGTAGATGATCCCTAGGGCAAGCAATTTTAACACCTCCTTTAGGACCTCCTCTCGCATATTCGGATTCAGTTTCCGTTGTGCATCTCGATGAGCCTTCGCACCTTCTTCTAGCCGAATGTGGTGCATACATAGATCCGGACTTATTCCTACCAAATCTGAGAGAGTCCACCCAATTGCTTTCTTGTTTCTTTTGATGACTTCTAATAACCCCTTCTCTTGCTCCTTGGTCAGGTCACTGTTGATTATTACTGGGAATGTCTCATTCTCCTCCAAGTAAGCGTACTTAGGGCTGGGGAATTATACCGAAATACCGGACTTACCGTACCAAAAAAATACCGAAAATACCGTTTTTTCGGTATACCGTAGTTTTCGGTACGGTATGATACCGTACCGATAGAGATCGGTACGGGTAACGGTATTAGATTTCCCATACCGCGGTATACCGAAGATTGGTATGCAAGTATATACCAAGCATACCGAAGATTCGGTATATACCGATGCTTCGGTATACCGTGATATACCTAGGTATACCGGTTGATATATATAATATATAAATATATATTTATTGGGGTGCGTTAGGCTCCTTTGCACCCTAAGTGTCCTATTTCCTTCTTAATCTTAGCCCTTGGATCCTTGAATTGGATGGTTGTGATCAATGCATTATTAGTCTATAATGTTGCATTATTAGCCGCTGTGCATTATTAGAATGAAAATGTGCATTATTAGTCTATAATGTTGCATTATTAGCCGCTGTGCATTATTAGAATGAAAATGTGCATTATTAAATGACACGTGGCATTAATCTAACCGTCAGATAACAAAATCGTGGGGCTATAAGCGTACTTGAGGCCTGGTGGAAGTGTCTTCAGCTCCTTCTTCGTTCCATTCGTCTCCTGGGGCAAGGGATTTTTTTCCGCAATTTCTGGCAATGCCTCCTTCCCAGACCCAGGAGATTTCTCCAGACTAGCCACGTGAGCCGATCCCTTAGATTTGGCTGACTCGGGGCTTCTGCAAAATTCCATTATGGCCTCCGTGAGTTCCTCATCTGTCAATTCCGTTGTGTTCATCGCTGCACACCATCCTACAACTTCTCTGTCAATCGAATGACTCAACTCCGAGTTGTCAATTTGTTCCTGTATCAATTCTGTCTCAAGATATTCTTGGACCAGGAGGGTTAATAACATCAATAGCATAGAGATTCTCAACATCTAAAGGCCTTTTCATCCCTTCATCTATGCTAAAAGTATACTTCTCCCCGTTATAATCCAAGCAAATTGTTCCATCGAAGACATCGATAATGGTCTTAGCGGTACGCAAAAATGGTCTCCCTAAAAGTACACCACTAGACTCAGCAGACTCATTATCATTCATCTTGATCACATAAAAATCAGCAGGATATAGAAAATCATGCACTTTGACTATAACATTTTCCAACACACCTTCAGGACAAATGCAAGTTCTATCTGCTAACTGGATCACTACCTTGGTAGCAACCATCCTTACTCCAGTCAATTTCTTATAGATCGAAAGCGGTAAAACATTAATGGACGCCCCTAGATCACACATAGCATGCTCGACTTTGATGTCCCCTAGAGAGATGGGTATCCTGAGGGCATCCTCCTCTTTTGTATCACAGCAGACACATTCTCCCCGATCACAATCTTCCCATCTGGCTTGGTCTTCCCTGCAATGAACTCCTTGATGAACTTGCTGAAAGCAGGCATTTTTAGGGCTTGCAAGAATGGCAGGTTGATTTCCAACTTGCTAAAAATCTCCATGAGATCCTCTGTATCATCCTTTTTCTTCTTCGCTTCCCCTCGGTATGGAAATGGCTTTGCTCGCTTTACTGCATTTGTGGAAGTCCCAGCCTGGGTTTCATCAACTCCCCTGTTTCCTTCCTTGCTCACTTCTTCAGGTTCTGGGTCTAGGAAGAATGGGTCTCTTGGTCGAGGTAGGGATCCCCCTAAATCTCCCTTCTGGAGGTCTTCCTGAACAAGGATTTCCCTGGGTCTAGAGCTATCCTCTTGATGCAGCTGACTCTTTTTTCCTTCACTAGCCTGCATAGGCACCTCCTCGTCAATTTCCAACGTCGGTCCTTCATAACCCCGCCCAGATCTCAAGGTGATTTGACTAATGTTTGCTCGGTCTGGCGGTTTGACGGTGGCAGGAAGCTTCCCTTCATTTCCCCGCATCTCATTCAAGGAGACTGCGATCTGGGACAGTTGCTTTGCCATCATATCCATGGCGGCTTTATGTTCAGACTGAGCATCTTGTAATTTGTGCACCACGTCATTGTTGGAGTGCAGGTTACTCTGCATGAACTGCTGTGAATTCACTAGGTCGTGGACCATGTCATCCAAACTCCTCTGTGGTCTGGAGTTGAACTGATTAGAATTTGGCCCTTGACCTTGGTTCTGACGATAATTCCCTTGATGATTGTTGTATTGGTTACTAGACCCTTGATTCCCCTGATGGTTGTTGTACTGGTTACCAGATCCTTGATTCCCTTGATGATTTGGTTGGGAATTCTGGTAGTTCCCTTGGTTATTTCTCTGATGAGGTGGCACATAGGAGCTCCCTGGATTGTTCTGGTTCCTATTTCCCCAATTAGTAGGGTCCTGATTCCTGTACCCCAGCTGCAATTGCCCCTCTTGACCTTTTCCTGACCAGTTGGACTGCCACTCCAGAGGGTGTGCATAATTCGTGAGCTGACGGCTGGCCTTGATCATGATCAGTCCACCTAAAGTTTGGGTGAGTCCTCCATGGAGCATCCCTCTGTCTTCCTTGGTTCCAACTTCCGTCGGGATTCCAACTTCCCATCGAATTTGTTTGAGCTTGGCACTCCCCTTCACAGGGCTGACTGTAATATGGCTGAAGTTGCCTTTCCTCTGGACCAGGGGGTTTCTCAATTTCCACCGTTGGAGCATGCGGATTGTATTTCTCAATTGCATTCAGCAAGGCTTTCTCCAGTTTATCGATCCTATCTTCCACCTTCTTGTCATCTTGTTCCATTACTGCATTGGCTGACCCTCTTCTCAATATGCTTCGCGGGTTATCATAGGCCTTCTTCGCCTCGATCAGCCTTCCCAAAGTTTCCCTAGCTTCACTTGCTTTATTCTTAGTAAAATTTCCCCCGCTCGAGGAATTCATCAAGTCATTTGATTCAGGATTTGCACCTTCGTAGAACAGATAGTAGGTCTCCGCTTCTATCATCCTGTGGTTCGGACAGGCATCCAGCAGCCCCTTGAACCGGGACCAATAAGAACTTAGAGACTCATCGTATTCTTGCTTGCACTCCTGAATCTCCTTCTTCAAGGCATTCGTCTTGTTGGACAGGAAAAAATAATCCAAAAACTCTAGTTTAAAATCCTTCCATGTGTTGATCGAGTCCGGTGAGAGCCTTAGCAGCCAAGTGTTCGCCTCCCCTTTGAAAGCTAACGGGATTGCTCGAAGACGGTAGTCCTCCTCTGTTGCCTCGTTGGGTCGCTTTTGAATGCTGCATAATTTACTGAACTCGTTCAAAAATTCATAAGGTCATTCGTTCCTTCGCCCAGAGAACGTGGGTAGAACTCCGAGTACATTCGTTTTGATATCGATCGACCTCCGTCGTGGGTTCGAGACTATAGCATGAGCGGGTTCACCGTCGAGATGCGCGGTGAGCGACCCTATTTCCGGATCGGGATCTACTAGATGAGCCATATTCGGGTCTTCCTCCTCCTCGGTCTCGGAATGCTCTGTTTCTGTTGACGACTTCGGGTCCTCTTCTCCCGATGAATTCCACTCCTTCTCACTTTCTGATTCGAACGGAAATGGGTCTCTCGTCCTTAAACCTGACCTGGTGGTGATGGTAGACGTAGATTCCTTGACTCGCCACTTGTATTGGCCACTCCCTGACCCAGATGAGCTCGCCCAACTTCCAGAATGGAAGTCTGCGTTCATAAACTGCCAAGGAGAAAGAAAATAACAGAAATTAAAATATTTACACCAAATCCTTAAACGCAATAACAATAAACGCCATCCTTCCCCGGCAACGGCGCCATTTGAAAAGAGAGATTGGTCGGTAAACACGCTGTGCGCACAGAAAGAATATAACAGGTTTCCTTGGTCCAGCAAATCCTCTAGATCACGCGGTCTAGGAACTCGTTGGTCGTCGGAAAATCCTGGTCGTCGGACACACAGAGCACTCTTTCAAAAACCCTCAACCACTTTACTAAACCTAGCATAGGGAAGTAGGGATCGATCCCACAGAGATGGATGCGTAATAATCATGTTCAAGGATTTGGACTTGTTTTTGGGGTTGGCTGCTGCCACGCATTTTTCTTGGGTTGAGGAAAATAAACTTAACTTGGGAATTTAAAACTGCTACGCTAACAGCTAGACCTAGGCGAAACAACAAAAGCATGCACGAAAATTACCCGAACAATCACTAGATCTAAGAAACTACTCTAATTACCTAGACCTGGGAAACAAACTGACTGTGGGGACCATGACTGAAAAAGCAGAGTACGGACGAAAAGCTGGCAAAACAACTAACTCTGGTACTAACTAACAGCGACATCATCTTCTTCAACCAAATTGCGTAAAAACTCAGAAGAAAAACAACATGAACCAAATCGGAACAGAGCAGACTGAATCTAAACCATTTTAATGAGTAACAATAAAGAACTAAATAGATCTACAGATGCTAGACGAAGTAAAACAGAAAGCAAGCGGAAAACTCAAAATCCATGCACAACTCAACCTCCTCACTTCGGATCCAACCTCAGACGCTAAATCCACTCCGGATCCAAGCGTCCGACACAAACTCCAACCAAAAGAAACATTTCATAACTTCAGATTTAAACAACAACCTCCAATCAATCAACAAACCACAGATCTATCACCAAATTCCCAGATCGAGTACCACCGCAGCAAAAACAGAGATCGACATATAACTTGTCAAAATAAACTCTCAACAGCAGGATCTATGTAAATCAACTTGAAAAATCACATATAAACGCAAACAAACAGAAGTGAATAGATAATCAGTAGCATCAACAACCGAATCGACTCCCAAAAGTGAAGTTCGACCGTAAAGGTGCAAAACAAACTGAAATTTAAAGAGATTGTATCTTCGCCCTCACGCGGACGGTGTTACGACTGAAATTTTGAAGAACTAAAACCCCCTCGGAACCGAAACTACCCCAGATCTCCCATTCCCAAGTGTGTGTTATGTGTGTGAGCTAAGAGTGAGCGAAAAAGAGTGATGATTTGTGTGTTGCATGCTCCTCTATTTATAGGCGTTGGAGTGGGGCCCAGCGAGGTATAGATAGACTTTGTTGCCCTCAGCTACTGACTCCCTCCTTCACGCCTTCTTTTTCCTTAGATTCTGCTCATTTTTACTTCATTCCTTCGCTAGATTGTTTCCTTCAGCACCTCCTTGATCTAGCGATTCTGTCACACACCTGGCTTATAAACCGTGTTAGACCCAGCAGAATGTAACTCTTTTCACCATATAACCGATGCATAAAATTAGCCTTATCACATATAATAAGTTGTAATTTATTATCAATAAATAATGATATTGTCATAATACCCTCTATTTTTTCTTTCTAAAGTGGATGGGGCCATAGTGGGTCGATCGATCTGTCCATGAAGGGAATTTATGCGTGTATAGTTTACTGACATTATTGTCCTTGTTGTTTATTGCAGTCAAATAAATACTTCTTGGTCCCTTAAAAAATTATTAAAAAAATAAGTAAATTTTAATGTATAATTAAGTAAAAAAGAAATAAAAGAAAAAAGTGATTAAAATATTGTTAGTGAATAATGAAAAAAAAAAGTTATTTTAAATATAATTAATCTATTTTTAAGGGATATCTCAAAATGATAAATGTGGTCTATTTTTAAAGGACGACAAATATTTAATAAGGTAAATATAAAGGCACCCGATCTCAATCATAAAATCAAAATCACTTAAAACTATAGAGTTATTTATCAACAAAATATTTTTAATGGTTGACTGTTCCTTTTAATAATTCCCTGATTCATTGACAATCACCGTTACACGATCAATCGTGAGGGACCAATTTAATCAAAGATAGCAAGCATTGTGATAAACTTATATCAATAGCAGGAATATCTAGCTAGGCTAGGGTTAAAACATGCTACCCCAAGAAAAAAATCATTTTGAACCAAAAATGATCAGGCATATTCATATATATCATACATGTACTTCCGATAATTCTTTAATTTTTTGGGTGCTATAACTTCCAATTGCCAATTATAGGAAGATAGTCATCGGTATTTTTTTTGT
The DNA here is from genome assembly GCF_023119035.1 of Salvia hispanica. NCBI lineage: Eukaryota > Viridiplantae > Streptophyta > Magnoliopsida > Lamiales > Lamiaceae > Salvia > Salvia hispanica. Next base: position 13,057,755 of record NC_062965.1, on the reverse strand, counting down.
TTTATTTAAGTTGGGTTGTTAAAAGATTGTGTCATATATAGAACTGCCCAACAACAGAATGAAAATATTACTCCTTCCGTCCACTAAATTTTGTCACCATTTGACGCGGCACGGATTTTAAGAAATGTAATAGAAAGTTGGTTGAAAAAGTTAGTGGCATGTGAGTCCTACTTTTATGTATTAGTTTTAAAATAAAATGTGAGTGAGAATGTGTTAATGGAATGTAGGGTCCACTACCAAAAACGGTAAAAGTGAAAGGTGATAAATTTTTAGGGACGGACGAAAGAGGAAATAGGTGACAAATTTTCAAGGACGGAGGAGTAATTAACTTTCCTTCATTATATTAATCTACGTCATTTTTTTTCATATTTGGTCCACAGCTATTAATAATACCACGATCAAGGGTCATTTGTCTTACTTCATAATATAAGACATTATCTCATTTATCATAGAGAAGAAAAGTATGGAGAGCTAAATTATTTTTTTTTGTTATATACATTGAAAGTTTTTTTTTTTTTTTTGATAAACTATCGAGATATGATAACAAAATCGATTCACTTAATTAGGGGTGTAATGATACGGTGCACCTTATTAAAATAATTATACTTTATACCTTAGCTAAATATAAATCGCGTAATTTTGCCCTAACTTATCGTTTTGTAAATTTTAATTTCAGTGTGATGTAACGATATGATGATATCTACATTATGGTATACTATGTCGAATTTAGGTATATTCCACTTTTACGGTATATACCAATAATCAGTATATCAAAATTATAAAAAATACTCGTAGATAGTAGACTGATTAGATTGAGACCATCTCCAGTCACACACCAAAAATTAATTTTGATGTAGAAAACTTCTTTATTCATACACTAAACTCAAACCTATGTTTGAGTTTTTCTATGGATTAACACCAAATATGGTAAAAGTTGTGAGACAAAAACTCAAAAATGATATAAATTTTGAATTTGGTATAAATGATTGGAGTGAAACTATTTTTTGGTGTGACATGTACTTAAAAAATGGGTTTGAGTTTAATGTAAATGGTTTGAGATAAGGCTGTCAAATCGTGCAGGTTGGGTCGTTATCATGTCAACCCATTATCGACCCAACCCAATCATGTCCCAACCCAAACCCAACCCGAAATCCTCGGGTTCTTATTTTGTCCCAACCCAACGGTTTCGTGTCGGGTTCGTGCATGTTATCGTGTACCCAAAAAAAAAATCAACTCGCTGTTAATGATAGTAAATTAGCTTGACACGACACGATAACGACTAAAACATGATATTATACGATTTAAACATGATATAACATGATAAAATAAAAAATTATCAAATTAAAATAATTATTTTCGTAATCAAATTATTAAAATTAAAGTATAGTAATATTAAATCTATATAATAAAATTAAATAATTAAAAAAATTAATTTTTAATAAAATCTAAGCATAATATTTTCTTAAAATTCATAAAAATTTAATTAATATTTTTAATTAATAAAATTAAAGTATAGTATTTTTTACTTAATTAAAATTAAAGTATTTTTTTTAATTAATTAAAATTAAAGTATAATATTTTTAATCAACAAAAATAACTAAAAATTAAACTTTAATAATTTTTTAATTAATAAAAAATAATTTTTTCTTCTTAACGTATAACCCAAACGGCCAAACACGACCCGACCCAACTCGTTATCTTCGTGTTCTTATTGGGTCGACCCTATAAGGACCCAAATCTTGAACGTGCGTGTTCGTGTCGTGTTAATTTCGTGCGGGTCATTGTCGTGTAATCGTGTCGTATCAAAAATTGCTAGCCCTAATTGGAGATGGTCTAAGTAAATACTCTCTCTTTCCTTCCATGAATAAATTTCCTATTTTGATTGACATTAATTCTAAAAAGAATGAACTACAAAAAGTAGTCCCTATGTATGCCAAAGTCGAACGCTAGAAGTACCCATGTTTCAAAAATTGCAATAGACCCCTCTACGTATGAATATAATACTATTTGAGGTCCTTTTTCACTTTTTCCAGCCATTCATTCCCTTTTCCCCACTCCAAGGGTGTTCTAGTCGTTCTTATTTTTATAATTATAACAATTATTACTTCTTTTTCTATTATGCATTTTTTTATTTAAATATTTAAAATTTAGACTTATAAATTAGTCTAATTACAAATTCTAACTAGATTTCAAATAGTATTACGCATTTATTTATTTTCTTACATTTTTTACCTTTCTATATAATATTATGATATGATTTATTTTCAAAAACACTTTTTGCAATTATAATTTTTAAAAACAAATATTACACTGAAAAAGAAAAAGTACAAAATACAAAATATTGAACAGATAAATAATACATATATAATCTGATATTCTAGTTAGAATTTGCAAAGTATATTAATTTATGAATCTAAATTTTAAGTATTTAATAAAAAATGAAAATAGCATACAAAAAGAAAAGAAAAGATAAGTAGAGGAATTACGTTTCATTCCTTTTCTTTTGTTGCAATTTTAAAGACAAAAATGCCCTCAGTAGCATAAATGTAAAAAAGAGAAAGAAAAAAGGACATTGAATACCAAAAATAATGAAAATGGACCTCAAATGATATTATATCCATACGTAGAGGGGTCTGTTGTATTTTTTTTAACATAGGTACTTCTAGCGTTCGACCTGACATACGTAGAGGCAATTTTTGTAGTTCACTCTTCTAAAAAAATGTAAAGAAAAGTGGATGAAAAAGGTTAATAAAAGGTAGGTCATACTTTTATAATAAAAATTACTCCCTCCGTCCACGAATAGGAGTCCCGTTTTTTTATTTTGATCCGTCCACGAATAGGAGTCCCGTTTTTTCATTTTGATCCGTCCACGAATAGGAGTCTCGGTTCATAATTACCATAAATGGTAAAGAGACCCCACATTCCACTATCTCATTTCACTCACATATTATTTTAAACTATTACTCCCTCCGTCCGCAAAAAATAGAGCAATTTGTGTATGACACGAGTTTTAATGTAGAATTGGTAAAGTAAGAGAGAAGGTAAAAAAGTAAGAGAGAAGGAGAAAAAAATAAGTGATAAGTAGTGTTAGTGGAATGATATGTAGGGTTATTATTTGTTTAAAACTTTTCATAAATGAATGTGCTCTATTTTTTGTGGACGACCAAAAATGGTAATTGTGTTCTATTTTTTGTGGACGAAGAGAGTATATACAAGTGAGACCCCTATTCCACTAACTTTCTTCCACCCACTTTTATTAACATTTCTTAAAACCCGTGCGAATAGAAATGAGACTCCTATTCATGAATGGTGGGAGTATCAATGAAATATTTTTGTGGAATATAGATTTTATTTACCTCATATAAAATTGAAATAAGACAGTTAGTTGTGAATGATGTGAATCAAATATTTTTTCTTTCACCCCTTCAAACTTTAGTGGTTTAACACATATTTGGATTCATTTAAGTACATTATTTACATTGACATCACTTTTTGTTACATAGAGCATTATTTTAGGCCTCGTATCTTCAAATCTAATGATCCATATATTTAAAAACACCAAGAAGAAAGTACTCCATAATATATCAATTCCAAACATGAGTAGCGTCAACACACATAACCAGACAGTAGGATAATTATATACTCCCTCCGTCCTCCATTAAGAGTCACACTCTTCCATTTCCGTCCGTCCTCAATTAAGAGTCACACTTCATTTTTACAATAAATAGTAAGTAGGTCTCACATTCTACTAATTCAATTCACTCACATTTTATTATAAAACCAATATAAAAAAATGGGTCTCACATTTCACTAACTTTTTCAACAAACTTTTCTTTACATTACTTAAAACCCGTGCCCGGTAAAAAAGTGACTCCTAATAGGGGACAGAGGGAGTATATAGGAGATGAAACGACATGCAGCTCAGTTGATGAGAAGATAGACATCGACGAGACTCACGAGAGTGAAGAGAGTAACGGCAAGAGGAACATATAGCTGAGGAGGTGGAGAGAGAATAGTAGCTTTCTCATACTCAATGCTCCATTTTGCCAAACCATCACTCACACTAAGAGTCGCTTTATAACTCTTGTACTATTGCAGAACATCTCCTTCCAAAACAAAAAATGTGATGATTTTTGCAGCATCATCTATCGCCTGTTTCAGAACCTTTGCAGTTGTTGGAATCGCTCTTTCATCAAATAATATATATATTTTTATATGCGTCAAACTACTACTACCTCCATCCCATAATAGATGTCACCCTTTTTTTAGTTCGTTCCACAAAAAATGTCACATTTTCTTTTTTTGGAAAAAGTTTTCTCTCATATCGATATAAATATATTATTTTTTCTTTTCATTTAATGTACAAAACAACGTCTTCTAAAATCTCGTTCCATTAGCAAGTGTGTCATCTATTATGACGGAGAGAGTATATAATATCAACCAAAAAATAGTAGTATGATTGAATTTGAGGATAGATATATAGTGACATTTATTACCAATAATATAGTGCCAGATCTTGATGGAGCCAACGGCGCCCTCCTCCCCTTCGATGAGCTCAACTCCGGTGAAGGCTGCCGGGAATATCTTGACAATTTCGTTCGTGTCGAGCTTGAAGAAATTGTAGAACTTATCAGCTGGGCATTTGATTGCAGCGCTAGCAACTAGGGTTTCTACCTTGTTTGCCATTTTGGTATTGAGTCTATACTATAATTCTACTCCTATTATCTTCTGAATTTATAGTGCTGTGGCAACTTTATTTAATTAGTATTGGCATGTATCATTCATCTAATCCATACCTAAAAAATCTTAATATTAGTGTCCCACTTTGAAATCGGAAAAGATATCTTAGCTAATGATTCTTGATAGTGATTGGGCATAAATATTGCGTAGTAGTTATAATTACCAAATTTAAGTAGTCCATTTTATTTAAGTAAACTTGATAGTTTTTACAAATACAGACATTTTAATGCTAATAATTAACGCCCCACTTTTTCAAACCCTAATTTTCGGGTTATAAAATTTTTGCATTAAATGCCTTAAATGCTATGATATGTGGATTATTTGATGAGTAAGTAATTGCATAGTGTCTTTGTGACCTAATTGCGTATGAGAATTTAGATTGAGTTGAATAGTCAACTTGTTGAAATGTTGACGTGGCTATTGAATAGTCAAAGATGGAAAAAATATGACGTGGCCGTTGAAAGGTCAATGCGATGAGAAAAAGAAGAGAAAGTGAAGAAATGATTGATTGGGTGTGAATATTTGATGCGGAGAAATATAATTGTGGGTGAATTATTTTCATAAGGGATGAGTGAGAATTAAATAGGAGCATTATTTAAATGGGTGGAAATTTTCGGCCATCATGATTATTGGAGAAGAAATAATATTATTCTTGGATTTAATTATTTGTTTGGGATAATTATCCAAATTAAATCCAAAGTCCAAATACTCTATAAATCCTACATGGAATTTTCGAACCACCACTTTGATTTTTCCCATGAGATTTTCGAAAATCTCATATATTGGAGAAGAAGGAATTATTTATTTATTTGATCCCTTATTTATTCTATTCCATGAATAAATATAAATATGCTAAAATATCCTAGCATATCTTGCCAAATCTAAGGAGATCTTACCATATCCTAATTTAATTAGGATTAATATTAAATCCCTTTGGAGGAATTGATTTTACACGCCACTTTCCATTTAATTGGGGAAGAATATTATTATTTTTCTTGCTCCGTGATATATTATTCTACTCCGTGAAATATTTGAATTAAATCATAGGCTAAATAAATAAGCCTAAATTTCGAAATCCCCTATATTCTCAACGGTTTCAACGCCAACTACTCTTCAAATCTCTCCATATCTTCTCAAATCTCTAATTTATTTAATTAGAGATATTATTGTTGGCACTCTATAAATACATGGGAGATCCTAAACCCTAGAGATCAAAAACCGGCGCCCCACTCCCCCATTATTTTCGAAATCTCTCTCCCCACTCTCTCCAAATTTTCTTCAAGTTTTCTTCAAGATTTCTTCATCAATTGAGAAGAATTCAAGTTGGAGTTCAAGATTTTATTGAAGAATCAAGTCTATAACTTGTTTCTACCGATTGTTCTTTTGGAAAAGGTACTTTAATCTTTGATCTCCTCTTCTTCTACCGATTAATCGGTGTTCTTGAGTCCACATGCATTTAGATTGAGTGAATGGGAAATAAATTGATGAATTTTGGGATGCATGGATGTGTGTGTGTATGTGACCGTGTGTGTGTGTGTGTGTGCGCACGCCTCGGCGTGCGTGCACATGTGTGGTGATCGTATACGTGTGTTGTGTGTGTGGAACACTCATGCGTGACACGATTTAATGGTGAATTTGGAGTTGTTCATTGAATAAGAATGATATGCTAATCATGCCTTGATTTTGGATGATGATATAAAACATTTATCGATGGGAAAAAGGGAAACATGGGAACATGCATGATTTTGAATCAATGATTGAAACTGATTTGTGATACGCCTAATTTAAAGGTGATACTTCGCGCTCTCAGCGTGATAAACGAGGAGAAGAGAATACTTTCGAGATAAGCCGACGAGGTGGGCTTTCTTTTAAAATAAGGACATTGTCCTAAACTGATATTGATGAGAATGAGATATGTGTTATCATGTCTTGATTTGTTTTGTCGTGCCTATCCCTCGTGGCTATGCCACTATTGATTTAATCGAATTCGGATCCTTGTAGAGCCGCAAACTCTACTTGGGTTAGTGTACACCAATGTTAGACCGAGTGTCTGGCGTACGGGTTGGCCGGTCTAGTGACCTGGATTGCGGCCGCATTCCTTGTCATGTAGAATGAGGATATGGTAAACGTCGATGTGAAAAATGGTTGCGCGACCGTGATATTTGATAAAGAAAATATTTTGGTGCCTCGGGTCTTTCTAAAGTTAAAACCCCGATGGACACTTGAGAATGGCATGATAACTATAATTGTGATAAAACTGTTTTCGGCAATGAGTCCACTGAGTATGAATATAAGTACTCAGCCCTGCATGTGTTTTCCCTATGTGCAGGTTGAGCGGTGGCGAGCGGGCGGCGGTGTTGAGTAGGAAATAATAAGATGATCTGTTGGAACTCTAAGTGTCGTTGTGTCTCCATACATAGCCTCACTTCTTTCTTGGTCGCTTCCGCTATATTATGAAACTTGTGATCTTTTGGTTGGGTTAAACTCTTTTATTTCGTGAGAATATTTTGGATGTGGAACAGTTGGAATTATTTTTGGAAACTTTGATAAGCATTTATTGTGATAGCCTTTTGTTGGATTTCTTGGCTAAGGCATTATTCTTTTCCTATTTAATGGTTCATTAAATGCTTTGGTTAAATCTCTTTTTAAATGGAACCCTAGCCTATGATCTTTGATGCATTTAAGTCCGTCTAGTTAACGATCGCCGTATTTATTATACCCTAGATGGGCGGGTCGTTACAGTTGGTATCAGAGCAATCGTTCTTTCCGCTCTGGACCCAAGAGTCTTGTTGTAATAAAATCTGAAATTCGTATAATTTGATTAATGGATAATCGTCGAAGGCTCAACACCGCAACTCGTCTCCGCTCAACCACGATGAATGAGGTAACAAGTATCTCTTGAATATTGATTTGAATTATGAAATATTGGAAGTTGAAGCGAATGAGAGTTGTTGTGATATTTGGGAATTTGTGATGGAGTATAAAATGATGATTATGCAAGCATGCGAAATTGCTAACTGTGATTATGCAAAAATAAAAGATGAATGCTGTTATGCAAGTGATTTGCGACTAAGATCGCTACGAATTGAATAAATGAAATTCTATATGATTTGTGATTTTCGTGATATGTGATGAACGACATCTATGAGAATGAACTTGAACATGCTGCTATACATAGTTGTAAGTCGTGTCGCGAATGAAAATTTTGTGATAATATCGAACTTGGAGGCACCAAACGCCGAATACGAGGCGAGCGACTTATGAGAACGAATTGCAAAGCGTTGAAACGCGAAAACATATATATATGTACACACCTTTTGGCACGGAAAGGAAATTCCGTTATTTCTTGATATGATATTATCTTCACACCTCCGTCGTTCGACGCATACACATATATATATATATATCCATCGTACTCTCAGCATCAGTTGAAATCTTATACACTATTGATAATTTCTTCGATCCTTGTTCTGATGCTGAGATTTCTTTTGTAGATGCCTAATCATTATTACGCACCGATGCGCGATCGTTACGCGAAAAACAAGGTTTTCCCTGTCGAAACCTACCAAGAGTTTGAGTGGGATGGGAAGTCCTTTCTCCTAACCTACGTCACCGAATTCTACGATCGCTGGATGGATGCATACGCGTATGGAGGAGTTACCCATCACGCGGGGATCTCGAGATTGATCCACACTCTGCCGAGTCCTTGGAGCGAATGGACTGCCCAAGCTGCATTGCCATATACATGGTTCAGTCCGCCAGAGTACAAGCCTCGAGGCGATATAATCGGCTTGATAGGAGTGCTACTCCCAGCCATGGCAGCTGCGAGGGATGGACCGCCGCTTAGTCCCCCACCGCACAAGTATCCGCCGGGACAGGCCCGCCGATGGAGGTATCGTCGCGATAAGGAGCCGCATGTTGATCGTGTTCCTACTAGGCCGAGACTTAAGGCTAATGCGGCTAACCCTTTGATTATCCATGGGAATGTGGAGGACATGCGTGCGATCACTCCGCCGCCCCCGGATGTTGGTGAATATGGCGAGAATGAGGGACCGGACGAGGAAGGACCTGCTTTGGAAATGGATGAGGACGATGACCCCGAGGAGGATATGAACGACATCGACTAGGATTGATAGTCGTGGAATATTTGTTTTGCTTCCCCCATGTTTTTGGATTGATTTGTTGATTTTTCTACCTTATGATTTTGCTACTCTTTCGTTTTTCTGCATCGATACTAAGACCTCTATGAGATTTTTTTTTTATTAATATGCCATGGGGAGATATTTATTTTGATGCAATAGATTGCCTTTCGTACATGGTGCAAATTATCTATCACTATGTTATCACGCCATCACATCATGCCTCTTATAGCACCACCATTTTTGAATACCTTATGGCGCCCTGTACTCGCCACTTAAATTGTACAACTGCTTCTTAAGTGCAATTACCTTGATGATATGGAACATTGATCTTTTGATAACCTTGACGCAGCCGATTGTTGGTAACAATGTTGATTGACACTACTCTTTGCAATCCGTCTATGTGACGAACTTTTGATATCTTGTGCTTGGCCATATACTCTAAAACAATTGACCCATGAACCTTGTTATTCAACTATACCACGTGACTATTGTTAGAATCATGGGAATATTTTGTGTTGATAAATCAGAATGCCACCAAGACGCCACCGAGAACCAACTCCTCAAACGGAGGAAGAGGACAGCGTGTCACAACCAATTCCGCATCCTCCACCTCCTCCGCCTCCGCCGCCTCCGGTCGATCGAGAAATCGTGAAACTATTCTTAGAGCAAAAGCCACCTGTGTTTGATGGATTGGGAGAACCGGCCAAGGCTGAATCTTGGATCCGGGCAATAGAGCGCATCTTCGCGATATTGAGATGCAACGATAGAGAACGCATGAGTTGTGTGACCCATCAGCTGACTGAGGCAGCCGACTTTTGGTGGGATACTAGAACGAAGACTATGCCACGAGACCAAGTAGAGGCGATGACGTGGGAAGGTTTCAAGACGGAAATATACAACAAGTATGTGCCGAAGAGCTATCGGAAAGCAAAGGCATCGGAGTTCCACAATCTGACACAAGGACGCATGACGGTGACCGAGTACGATCGAGCGCTCAACAGCATGACCCGGTATGCCCCCGATCAAGTCGACACCGATGAGAAGCTATCCGACAAGTTCCGTGAGGGACTAAAACCCGAGATAAGAATGTCGTTGGCCAGCCGAGGGAGACTCCCCTACACCGAAGCGTTAGCACTTGCGCTAGATATTGAGGCAGCAATGCCTAAGGAGAAAGCTAAGGAGAACACTACTTCGTCTTTACCCCCACCGCACTACTCCAGAGAGAAACGGAAGTGGGATGAGCCTAGAGCTTCGCACGATGGAAAACGGCACCAGTCGAGCCAGCATCGATCCCAGTACGAAGGAGGGCAGCGTACGTCTAGCCAGAGAGGAGACTACCGACCGAGGGCACCACAATGCAATGTGTGCTCTAAGTACCATTTCGGAGAATGCCGATATCAGAACGTGATCAAGTGCTACACTTGTGGAGGAAACGGTCACTTCTCTAGGGAGTGTCCAAATAACAAGATAGGATCGGGATCGAGACGGAACGATCAGGGATCCCGTCAACAAGCGAGGGCACCGCCGAATGAATCGGGAGGAAATCGCGACTCATCGTCGCGGCAACAACAACCTCACCGCCCCAGACTTCCTCCCCAAGCTAGAGCGTTCGCGCTGGAACAGAAGAAGCCGAAGAAGGAACAAGAGGATCGTGGGAAAGGAAATTTGACAGGTATGGGCGAAATTCTCAACACCCCTGTTGTTGTGTTGTTTGACACGGGCGCATCGCACTCGTTTATATCTGAATTATGTGTGCGCACTTTGAGCTTGCCTACTAGCGAATCTGAACGTAGAATGATGGTGTCCTCACCAGTAGGAGGAATGATAGAAATATCTAGAACGTGCTCGAACATAGAAATTGTTATGGGAGAAATTAAGATAGTTGCTCATGACTTGCGAGTCATAAAAATGGAGGATATCGATATAATCTTGGGAATGGACTGGCTGACAACGAACTTTGCGACGATTCGTTGTAAGGAGAGGCAGATATCTCTACAAGCTCCGGGAAGCGAACCCACCATATACCATGGAATCTCGATGAACCGGCGAACCGCCATCATATCCGCGCTTCAAGCGACCGCAATGATGAAAAAGGGGCGAACTGCCTATCTTGTCTACCTCCATGGAGAGGAGAAGGACGAAAAGAAGATGGAAGATGTTGCTGTCGTGCAAGAATTTCCAGACGTTTTTCCAGAAGTGTTACCTGGACCACCGCCAGATCGACAATTGGAGTTCACGATTGACCTTGAACCGGGAGCCGCACCCGTATCAAAGGCACCATATCGAATGGCGCCAAAAGAGTTGGAGGAACTAAAGATACAACTCCAGGAACTCATGGACTTAGGTTTCATTAGACCTAGTGTCTCGCCATGGGGCGCACCAGTACTTTTCGTGAAGAAGAAGGACGGATCAATGAGGATGTGCATCGATTATAGGGAGCTAAACAAGTTGACTCTAAAGAACAAGTATCCACTGCCAAGGATAGATGACTTGTTTGACCAACTGCGAGGAGCAGGAGTCTTTTCAAAGATGGACTTGAGGTCCGGATATCACCAGCTACGAGTTCGAAGGGAGGATATACCCAAGACTGCGTTTCGCACAAGATATGGCCACTACGAGTTTGTGGTGATGCCGTTTGGATTGACGAATGCCCCAGCGGTATTCATGGATTTGATGAATCGAATATTCCATCCGTACTTGGATAAATTCGTTTTAGTCTTCATAGATGACGTGCTAGTCTACTCAAAGAACGAGAAGGAGCATGAGGAGCACCTACGAATCACGTTGGAAACGTTGAGGACCGAGAAGTTGTACGCCAAATTCAGCAAGTGTGAATTCTGGCTAAAGGAAGTGAATTTTCTAGGACACATTGTGTCGGCAGAAGGAATCCGAGTGGACCCCGCCAAGGTTGAGGCGGTACAACGATGGAAGTCGCCTTCAACACCAAACGAAATTCGGAGTTTCCTAGGATTGGCAGGATACTACCGAAGATTCATTGAAGGATTCTCCAAGATAGCGAGACCAATGACGCAACAACTCAAGAAGGGAGTCAAGGTGAATTGGACCCCAGAGTGTGAAGCAAGCTTTCAACTCTTGAAGGAAAAGTTGACAACCGCGCCAGTGTTAGCTGTGCCCGAGTCTGGAGTGAACTACGTAGTCTACACCGACGCTTCGAAGGTTGGATTAGGATGCGTATTGATGCAAAATAATAAAGTGATCGCCTACGCGTCACGACAATTAAGACCACACGAGTTGAATTACCCAACGCACGATTTGGAGTTAGCAGCAGTGGTACATGCCCTAAAGATTTGGAGGCATCATCTCTACGGAGTTAGATGTGAAATCTTTACGGACCACAAGAGCTTAAAGTATTTCTTCGAGCAGAGAGACTTGAATATGCGACAACGAAGATGGCTCGAACTAGTGAAGGACTACGATTGTGGCATTAACTACCACCCCGGCAAAGCAAATGTAGTGGCAGATGCTTTGAGCCGTAGAGATCATTCGCAAATAGCTACCTTTCTAACGGAAGAGGAGAGCTTGATACGAGAATTTAGCAAAATGCGATTAGAAGTGATAAGAGCACCCGAAACAGTGGAAGAGCGAATTGCCACTTTGGTGGTTAAACCAGATCTGAAAACGAGAATCGTTGCAGCGCAACGGATGGATGCGGAACTAGAGGAAATCCGAATTGAAGTGAGAACCGGTGAATCCGGAAAATTTAGTGAGGAGTCCGACAACGCCCTCACCTTTGAAGGAAGGTTGTGCGTGCCAAACAACGAGGAACTTAAGAACGAGATCATGAGCGAAGCTCATGAAACTCCATACACTGCTCACCCTGGAAGCACGAAGATGTACCAAGACTTGAAAAAGTCCTTTTGGTGGAATGGCATGAAGAGAGATATCGCGGCATTTGTAGAACGTTGCTTAGCCTGCCAACAGGTGAAGGCATTACATCAACGACCGCATGGAAAATTACAACCATTGGAGATACCCGAGTGGAAATGGGAGCACATCGCCATGGATTTTGTGACGGCCTTGCCGAAGACCCTAAATGGGAACACCGCAATCTGGGTGATTATAGATCGACTTACCAAGAGTGCGCATTTCATACCGATTCCGGTAACCCATGGATCGAGCAAGCTGGCTCGGATCTACATAAAGGAGATTGTGCGATTGCACGGAGTCCCAGTGACAATTACGTCCGATCGTGACCCGAAGTTCACATCGAAATTTTGGATTAGTCTACAGCGCGAGCTTGGAACGCGATTGAATTTTAGCACGGCATTTCACCCGCAATCCGATGGGCAATCCGAGAGGACGATCCAAACTCTCGAGGATATGTTGAGAGCCGTGATACTCGACCGCGGTGGAAGTTGGGAGACCGTACTACCGCTAATTGAATTTGCTTACAATAACAGCTTCCAAGCAACAATCAACATGGCGCCATATGAAGCCTTATACGGAAGAAAATGTAGATCGCCGCTCTACTGGGATGAAGTTGGAGAGCGACGGGTGCTAGGACCCGATGCGGTCGAAGAAATGGTTGAAGTTGTTCGACAAATTCGTGTGAGAATAAAGGAAGCCCAGGACAGACAAAAGTCATACGCTGACGTCCGACGAACCGACTTACAATTTCAAGCCGGTGATAAAGTTTTTCTTAAAGTGTCCCCGTCGAAAGGGATAACACGTTTTGGTGTTAAAGGAAAATTGAAACCACGTTTTATTGGGCCTTACGAAATTCTAGAAGGAATAGGACCCGTAGCCTATCGATTGGCGCTACCGCCAAGTCTTGGAAACGTGCACAACGTCTTTCACGTATCGCAGTTGCGAAAATATGTGTTCGATCCGAAGCACGTGATTCACTACGAAGAAGTCGCGTTGAATTCCGACTTGAGCTACGAAGAGAGACCCCAAATGATCTTGGACCGAAAGGTTCAGAATTTGAGAAATAAATCCATTGCTAGCGTGAAAGTGCTATGGAGGAACCACGAATATGAAGAAGCCACGTGGGAGCTTGAAGACAAGATGATGGAACTGTACCCGGAACTTTTTCCATGAGGTACCAAATTTCGGGACGAAATTTCTTTTAAGGGTGGTGGAATGTAACGCCCCACTTTTTCAAACCCTAATTTTCGGGTTATAAAATTTTTGCATTAAATGCCTTAAATGCTATGATATGTGGATTATTTGATGAGTAATTAATTGCATAGTGTCTTTGTGACCTAATTGCGTATGAGAATGGAGATTGAGTTGAATAGTCAACTTGTTGAAATGTTGACGTGGCTATTGAATAGTCAAAGATGGGAAAATATGACGTGGCCGTTGAAAGGTCAATGCGTTGAGAAAAAGAAGAGGAAGTGAAGAAATGATTGATTGGGTGTGAATATTTGATGCGGAGAAATATAATTGTGGGTGAATTATTTTCCTAAGGGATGAGTGAGAATTAAATAGGAGCATTATTTTAAATGTGTGGAAATTTTCGGCCATCATGATTATTGGAGAAGAAATCCTATTTTTCTTGGATTTAATTATTTGTTTGGGATAATTATCCAAATTAAATCCAAAGTCCAAATACTCTATAAATCCTACATGGAATTTTCGAACCACCACTTTGATTTTTCCCATGAGATTTTCGAAAATCTCATATATTGGAGAAGAGGGAATTATTTATATTATTTGATCCCTTATTTATTCTATTCCATGAATAAATATAAATATGCTAGAATATCTTACCATATCTTGCCAAATCTAAGAAGATATTGCCATATCCTAATTTAATTAGGATTTATATTAAATCCCTTTTGAGAATGAAAAAGTCACGCCACTTTCCTTTTTAATTGGGGAAGAATATTATTATTTTTCTTGCTCCGTGATATATTATTCTACTCCGTGAAATATTTGAATTAAATCATAGGCTAAATAAATAAGCCTAAATTTCGAAATCCCCTATATTCTCAACGGTTTCAACGCCAACTACTCTTCAAATCTCTCCATATCTTCTCAAATCTCTAATTTATTTAATTAGAGATATTATTGTTGGCACTCTATAAATACATGAGGAGATCTAAACCCTAGAGATCAAAAACCGGCGCCCCACTCTTGAAAACCGTTTCGAACTTCTCTCCCCACTCTCTCCAAATTTTCTTCAAGTTTTCTTCAAGATTTCTTCATCAATTGAGAAGAATTCAAGTTGAAGTTCAAGATTTTATTGAAGAATCAAGGCTATAACTTGTTTCTACCGATTGTTCTTTTGGAAAAGGTACTTTAATCTTTGATCTCCTCTTCTTCTACCGATTAATCGGTGTTCTTGAGTCCACATGCATTTAGATTGAGTGAAGGGGAAATAAATTGATGAATTTTGGGATGCATGGATGTGTGTGTGTATGTGACCGTGTGTGTGTGTGTGTGCACGCCTCGGCGTGCGTGCACATGTGTGGTGATCGTGTGCGTGTGTTGTGTGTGTGGAACACTCATGCGTGACACGATTTAATGGTGAATTTGGAGTTGTTATTTGAATAAAAATGATATGCTAATCATACCTTGATTTTGGATGATGATATTAAAGATTTATCGATGGGAAAAAGGGAAACATGGGAACATGCATGATTTTGAAATCAATGATTGAAACTGATTTGTGATACGCCTAATTTAAAGGTGATACTTCGCGCTCTCAGCGTGATAAACGAGGAGAAGAGAATACTTTCGAGATAAGCCGACGAGGTGGGCTTTCTTTTAAAATAAGGACATTGTCCTAAACTGATATTGATGAGAATGAGATATGTGTTATCATGCCTTGATTTGTTTTGTCGTGCCTATCCCTCGTGGCTATGCCACTATTGATTTAATCGAATTCGGATCCTTGTAGAGCCGCAAACTCTACTTGGGTTAGTGTACACCAATGTTAGACCGAGTGCTGGCGTACGGGTCGGCCGGTCTAGTGACCTGGATTGCGGCCGCATTCCTTGTCATGTAGAATGAGGATATGGTAAACGTCGATGTGAAAAATGGTTGCGCGACCGTGATATTTGATAAAGAAAATATTTTGGTGCCTCGGGTCTTTCTAAAGTTAAAACCCCGATGGACACTTGAGAATGGCATGATAACTATAATTGTGATAAAACTGTTTTCGGCAATGAGTCCACTGAGTATGAATATAAGTACTCAGCCCTACATGTGTTTTTCCTATGTGCAGGTTGAGCGGTGACGAGCGGGCGGCGGTGTTGAGTAGGAAATAATAAGATGATCTGTTGGAACTCTAAGTGTCGTTGTGTCTCCATACATAGCCTCACTTCTTTCTTGGTCGCTTCCGCTATATTATGAAACTTGTGATCTTTTGGTTGGGTTAAACTCTTTTATTTCGTGATAATATTTTGGATGTGGAACAGTTGGAATTATTTTTGGAAACTTTGATAAGCATTTATTGTGATAGCCTTTTGTTGGATTTCTTGGCTAAGGCATTATTCTTTTCCTATTTAATGGTTCATTAAATGCTTTGGTTAAATCCCTTTTTAAATGGAACCCTAGCCTATGATCTTTGATGCATTTAAGTCCGCCTAGTTAACGATCGCCGCATTTATTATACCCTAGATGGGCGGGTCGTTACAAATAAGGACACTAATTATTTGTGTGTCTACTTATACTACCAACGGTTAATAAAATGTCCTTATTGTTGGTGTCCAACTAAAACAACGGGAAACCAATATAAGCATCCTAAAAAAGTAAAAGATTAAGATAATATGTCTTCAATTTATGGAGACTTTCTTTACCGTCCTAAATTATGATTATTTTTGAAAAAAAAATTCAAAATGCTAGTAACTGTATCTTAACCTAGAAAGTATTTGAATAATTCATACTTAATTGCAATAACAAAACTATTTCACTTTCACATGTTCAGCGACCTTGGAAATTTTGATATTTTATAAACACATAGTACAACAAAATTGGGTAGAAACATTACTATGCAATAATAAAATGATGATATTAATGAATTCTATCATAAACCCCATTGTTTGAATCTTTTCACTTATAAACATTACAACATTTAGAATTGGAAACCTCTCCATTAATTTAGTGAATAATTATTATTTTTCAAATATATTACTTTATTAATTTAAGTAACGTGAATCATGCACGAAATGCGCGTAGTAAAAATAACTTTGAATTACAGTGATCTACTCACCATCGGCTATAACCTACCCATCGACTAATGCAAATTCAGCATTGACGAATTTACACTTTTATTAATTATTAGTAATTGTTAATTATTATTGCTCTTATCATATTTTTATTATTAATTATCATGGTTTGATTTTTGCAGCCCAAACATGATTATCATGTGTCAACGTACGGTATATACTTATTAGATGCTAGGGTAATTATTTTGACAGTTAGATTAATATCTCGTCACAACCACCAATTAATACAGATGAGATTAAGAATAAGAATTAAGAGCTTTTTCTTGAGATTTAAATAAGTTGTGGTGATGTGTAGACCAGAAGTGGATTGGAATTAGCTTGTAGCCTAGTGTGGACATTAATACTAAAGTCACGAAACTTATGTTAAGTCACGAAATTGTTGTTCGAGCAATAGAGCACATTCCAATCAACTGTAGCCGGGTCGAACATCATTACCACATAATGGAATCGATCCGCGTCAAACATCATCAGATGATCAATAAGTATAATATTGGACCTTAAAGATCCAATTTGCAGTGTCCGTGCCTTCAAAACGTGGGGGTTCCATGTGTATGCGGGGTTTGCTGCTAGTGATTCGTGTAACCGTGCTTATTGTGGTGCCCAAGTGGGTACCAACATGAATTAGGGCGAGGTACATGCAAGTGCGATGAGGCTGTAGCGGCCGGTCCTACTGTGGTAGTTGGTGCGTAGGTAAGTACTTCACTCAAACTACTTTTCTAGCCAAATGTATCTTCTGCAAGTGTACGTAGCTAAATAGCTAGTGCAAGTAAAAATTATCGATCCCCAAAAACTAAGTGGCCGACTCAAGCACCATGATTTGATTTCTTTTACTATATAAACGATGGAAAGATGATTTTGGTAAATTTAACAAAGCAACTACAAAAGCGAGAAATTAAGTAAATAAGCAAGTAACGATCGTTATACAAGATAAGCGTTTAATCATCTTACCAGCACGCGCAATCCTTGAAAGAGAGAGATTGAAAAGTTTTAGTTCGTCTGATTTAATTCAGTTCGGATGTTAAAATAAACACATCCTACGTGTCACGACCGCTCTTTCTAGGGTTAATAAATGCGAGTGGTCGCGACTAATGAGACTTTAAGAAAGAGGAAATTTCATGGTTTCAATAAAGAGTTTCACCAACATATTTAATATTTAAATAACAGAGGAAGAATTAGAGTAACATTTAAATCCAAAAAGTACGAGTTTCGTTATTAATAATCCAACAGTAAATGAGTAGGGTTCAAAACATAATTGTGAAAGATAATCATAGATAATCATAATTCAGCGGAAGCGTTCGAGAGAAAGAGTGAGGTCATGTGTGAAGACACGACGACCATCGAAGTTCAAAATAAAAACCAACAAGAATTTCAGGTTCGACTCAACACCATCCAAACTGAGTATTACTCCCTCCGTCCCCCATTAATTGTCCACTTTGGTTTCGGCATGAGTTTTAAGAAATGTAAAAGAGCGTGGATTAAAAAAGTTAGTGAAATATGAGTCCCATTTTTATTTATTGATTTTATAATAAAATATGAGTGAAATAAGTTAGTGGAATGTGAAGCCTATTTACAATTTATGGTAAAAGTGAAAGTGGACAATTAATGGGGGACAAACGAAAATGGCAAAAGTGGACAATTAATGGGGGATGGGGGGAGTATAAAATACTCAGTGAACTTATGTCGAAAACCTAGTTATCAAATATATTTAACATGCCATCATCTAGTAACCATCGGGGTTTTAGCTTTATAGTAAGGCCCGAGGCACCAAAATATTTCATCATTAAAATTCACGGCTGCGCTGCCAAATTTCCCATAGACGTCAACATATTTGCACATACATGAAATGGAAATTGACTGCGCAACCGTGATTTTGAATGATGAATATTTTGGTGCCTAGGGTCTTTCTAAAGCTAAAACCCCGATGGTTACTTGATGATGGCATGATAAACATATTCGCAATATTTATTCCCATCGATAAAATAATTAGGACATTGTCCTTATTTAAAAGAAATCCCACCTCGAGTGCTTAATCATCGATTAAATTATTTCCCCTTACGATTTTTGGCTCGTTTGCAAGGATTCCCCTTTAGAATTTATATAACACATAGATTCTTCCTCTGTTATTTGAATATTAAATATGTTGGTCAAACTCTTTATTGAAATCCTAGAAATTTTCCCTTTCTTAAAGTCTCATTAGTACCGACGACTCGCATTTATTAATCCTAGAAAGGGCGGCCGTGACACTACTCCTCTGTGACTTATACAAAATGACAAGTACATTCTTATGTTAGAGTTTGTATACTAGAAATCACCTTTCGAGTGATTGAATACTGTTAAAACTCTTATTTTATTTTCTAAATGAATAAACAGATTATTTTTGTCATAATGTTGTTATATTTTACATTTAATGGATGTTAATTGCATATTTAAATGTATAAGTAATTTAACAAAGTCTAAGTCTTTGTTTTAGTAGACCGGATAATTAATTAATGGATGTTTCTATCTTAAGTGCGGGAAATAAATATAAAGTATTGGAAACCCGAAGTACTTGTAATTTCGGATTTGGATGGGGAGTGCAATATTACTTCTGTAGTGGCTGCTCGTAATATTCCAATTTTAAGCTTATATTAAATTGGGTTTAATTTAATTAGTAAAAAGCTAATTGGAGGAGCCCATATCCAAAGCCTTCCATAGATCCCTGTCCGGGCCCAATATGTGACTTATTATAAATAGGAGAATAAAGGAGACAGAAAATACACTTAATTTTATCTAAAATTTTCGGCCCCTCCTACTTCTTGTAGTGGTCGAATTCTTCTCCTACCGGGGAAAGGATTTCTGTCTTCTCTATTTAAGTCCTAGTGCGCTGGTGAGATCAGCCCACCCTGATATCAGTTCACAGTCCGGGAACCAGTCAGAAGATCCGTGGTTTTGTACTAAAGATCTTCACGAGGAGAAGGCGCTAGCTATCTTCGATTCTTTGGAGAATCATCAAGGTATAATGGCTAAACCCTAGAACAGCATGTTTTAGATTTCTTTTAATTTAAAGCATGTGATTATTTGAGTTATGAGCATGATACGTGAGATGATTACGCGAATAGAATTTGTCTAAATAATCCGCTAAATAGATCTGATTATTATGTAATTGATTTATGCACGCGCTTCCGCTGCCAACCCCTTCATCTTAGACATCGACCTTTATAAAATAGTAACGTATCTCCAAATGTTGGATCAAAGTACATTATTAGACTTGATACTACTCCCACCGTCCCAAGGTAAATGTGATAGTTGAGTGATGGCACTGGATTTTAAAAAGAGAAAATATATTTTTACATATTAATGTAAGAGAGAATTAAAAAAAGAATGTGACATCTTTTATAAGATAAACTAAAACGAAAAGTGTAACATCTACCTAGGACGGAGGTAGTATTAGTTATGATTGATAGAGATTAGAGAGTAAATAATAGAGCGTCTCTCAAACAATTCCTTGTATTAATTTGACTCTAAATGCATGGCCACCTGGTCCAGCTAACCTCTTCGCGAAGTGTCTGCACTTCGTTGCCATTCATGTACAGTTGAAGAAAAAACGTGCATTTCTAATTTCTACCACGCCTTCAAATTTTCAAGAGACAAGAGTGGAATATGCGGTAGACATTAGATATCAATTGATTAAATAAGGCATTAGATGATGTCGGGCCCTCAATCTTTAGTGAGATCAATAATCTACCCGTACGATACTAGCTATTTTTTATTTAAAAAAGTTCGATTATCTATCAAAATAAAAAATAAATAATACTACTTGAGTTTTATTGTATACTATAAAATTTTAAAAATTAATATTTACATGTTAAAAAATAGAGATATTAAAGTAAGAGATAAAGATGGTAAAGTTAGAGAGAAAATGAAGTTTTGCCAAAAATTAAAATATACGATTCAACTATCTTGGAATGGAAGAATTAAGTACTCCGTTCGTCCCAATCTAAACTTGACGTTTTATTTTTAGACCTGTTTGGAAAAATTATGTTCCCTCCATGCCATAGTAGTGGAGTCATTTTTTCATTTAGGGACGTTCAATTATAGTAAAGTCATTTCTCTGTTAAGCAAAAAGTAACACTTTTTCCCTCACTTTCTTTATTCACTCTTTTACTTTACTCTCTATACTTTTCTCTCTTTATACTTTATTATCTCTTCACTTAATATCTCTTTTTTTAATTTCTGTGTTGGAAATAAGTGACTTTACTATTATGGAACAGAGAGAATAGTAAATAGTTGAAGTAGAGATAATTTTAAGTATTTATGATCATTAACTGGAGAAAATAATTTCTTTCCTATAGATGTTTACATTTTTTTAAAGTTTTCCATTTTTCCCCTTTACTACACCTACCACTTTTCATTCATCTGATCGGTTTTAATTTAGTTTCTCTCTCATATATTATGATTGATGTAGTTCTTCTTTTTAATTTAAATTTTCTATTTAGCTCACGCACATCTACTTTGATGATATTTGCAGAATTTCTATTTAATTTTTTGTCCCTGTCTATTTTCTATTACTTCCCCGTCCTAGTGGCGGAGCCATATGAAAACAAGGGGTACAATTATACTCTCAAAACTCATGCTCATAATGTATTTAGGTATATACTCATTAACAATTTCCATTTTTAGTAAAAGTTAACACATTTCTCCACACCTACTTTACTCTCTCTTACTTTATTCTCTCTTCATCTCTCTATCTTTTTCATTTTCCACTTCATTCTCTCTTTACTTAATTTACCTAACACAATTTTCTTAATCTCCGTGCCGAAAAGAAACGTCTTCATTACTATGGAACAGAGGGAGTATATATTAGTTTTAAATGAAATGTGAATGGAATGAGTTAGTGGAATGTGAGACCCTATTACCATTTATGGTAAAAATGAACTGGGACTCTTATTCGCAGACTGACTAAAAAAATATCGAGACTCCTATTCGCTGACAGAGAGAGTAGCAGCCAATTAACACACAGAAGTTGAAAAAATAAGATAGATATAAAATAAAAAAAATCGAGAAAACAAATGAGAGATTTGTCGCCTAAATTAGGCATCACTCTTGGTGATTAAGACTAAATCGTAAATTGGGGCTCACAAGAATTGAGAAAAGGAGAACATAAAAATAATACTCCATCCGTCCAAAAAAAATAGTTTATTGTCATTTCAGAATGTCTAAAAAAATAGTCTCATTTCTATAAATAAAAAGATTGATTTTCTCTTATACTTTATTCACTTTTTCTCCTCTTTCTCATACTTTATAATATCCACAGTAGAACTGCCACGGCGGCCTATTGTAAGCCGCAGGCATAACAAGGGAGAGGCAAGAGGGGATACCTGACTGACCCACCACTGCCAAATTTCCACGAATAAAAAGAAACGAAAAGACTACCAAAGAGAGTTCATCAAAAGAAAACTGTATTTTCGTACTGTCACATTGTGTTTCTACTGTTGCATGGAAATTCTCCAACTGAATGTTATGCAATATGTATATCTTTACAAAAGATTCCAATGGGGAAATCTAAAATTACCTTTATGAAAATATCAGCTGTTGCATAAGGCAGGTAAATAACTATACATTCAACCTTTTGTTGAAGTGTTATGGGGGAAAATGAGATCATGTTTCTTGAATTCAATATCCCAACTTCAAGCAAACTCGAATGAGGTGATGGCGCGAGGAAACACAAGCCGAGATGTGTATGTATGCAAAAGATGTAAACTGCACTTGCTTTGCTACCTATATACAGACGTAGGGCTCCTGCAACTTCATGTGCATTCGCAATTGATCCAACACCGAATGTGGAAGCTTATTCTTATCCCCGGCAACAAACTCCAACACCTGCCTATTGATCTCAATGGCACTACATCCAACCTCTTTCTTAGCCCCTCCAATCAGCATCATTCTTTTGGCTTGTTCCACATCTCTCCATCTTCTCTCAGTTGCATACAAATTTCTCAGCATGATATAGTTGCCATCGTTACATGGATCCACGGTAATTGCCTTCTTCACCACCCTTTCAGCCTTGGTGACATCCTTAGCATAGCCACAAGCAAAAAGAAAAGAACTCAAAATTATTCCATTGGCCTCATAGGGCATGCTCTCGATCAATCTCTCAGCTTCCTCCAAATGTCCGGCCCTACCCAATAGATCAATCAAACAACCATAATGCTCAATTTTAGGAGTAAGCCCGAATGAGGCCATTTTACTGAACCAGCTTTTTCCTTCCTCCACCAATCCACCATGGTTGCAAGCTGACAGGACACCAAGCATTGTTATATCATTCGGATTGAACCCCTCTCTCTTCATCTCCGTAAACACCTCTAGTGCCTTCCTCGCACACCCATTGAGCGCAAAAGCATTAATCAAAGCATTCCATGTGCATGTCCCTCTTGCCTCAACCTCATCAAACACTCTTCTTGCTTTCTCAATTTCCCCACATTTGCCAAACATATCAACCAATGCTGTGGAAACATTTGCAGATCTATCCAACTTCTTCTTCTTCACAAATTTATAAACCTCATTCCCCAAATGCAAAGCACCCAAAACAGAGATTGCTGGAAGAATACTAACAACTGTAACATCATCCGGCTCAAACAGTTTCAACGCAAGCAATTGCTTGAACAACACTAACGCCTCATGGGGTCTCTTATTCTGACAATATCCGCCAATCATTGCGTTCCAAGAATACAAATTCCTGTGTGGCATCAAATCAAACAAGCGCCTAGCATCATCTACCCCTCCATTGTTGCAATATCCATCAATCATAATTGTCCAAGACACTACATTTTTCTCCGGCATGGCATCAAACAACATATTTGCCGATCTCATATCTCTTAACTTGGCATACCCATCAAGCATCACATTAAAACCAGCTGTATCCTTATCAATCTTTGGCATCCCATCAAAAATATTTTTTGCTATATCCATATCCCCACCCCTGATATAGCCATTGATAAGAGCAGTCCACGACACCGAACTCCTCTCGGTCATTTCATCAAATGCTTTTCTAGCGAAACCCATTAGCCCCAACTTCCCATACATATCAACCAAAGAGGTAATCACATACAAATTAGAGTTAAAGCCATAGCGGACAACATGAGCGTGCACTTCCATTCCTTCCCGCGTCAATAAATCTAATCCGCAGCTCTTGGAGAGTGTTGAGAAAGTGTAGTTATCCGGCACAAAGCCTTCTTCCCTCCTCAAATGAGCATAAAGCCTAACAGCCTCAGAAAACTGGCAGGAGGAGAGGTGTGACTTCAACATGGTGTTGCACAGGAAGGCATCGCATTTGTGTGGCATTTGATCGAACAGGCGACGGGCGTGACGAATGCCGCAGTGTGGAACGGCGGAGAGGGTGGTTATGAGCTTGGTGACGAGGTTGATGTTGGCTTGAAGCGCGTTGAGGAGCATGAAAGCGTGGACTTGGAGGAGGGTGGCTATGCGGTGGCCTTTGAGTTGGAGGAGAAAGAGGCATTTCCTCTCTCTTGTGCTCCACAGCTGCCCTGATTCGATCATTCTTGGTTCACAAATCCAATATACTCATTTATTATTAAAAAGTATAGACGAGATTGAAATCAGTACTGGCTGTCCGGCGGACAACGACGAAATTGATTTCTTTTTAATCCTCTTTTCACGATCTATCCAAATCTACAACTTTCGAAAACTAGTTTTATGTTTTATGTTTTTACGAAAAACAACAAAAAGGAAGAACCTTACCTCTCTCGGTCGACGACGGATAGCGGCGGCGGCTGGAGAGACCGGCGACGCACCGGATGAGGGCCAAGCCTAATCTGGGCAGCGGCTGATAGGGAGAGGGAGAAACGGGTGGGGAAAGAGAGAGGAGAGAAAGGAGAAATAGAGGAAGAAGAGAGAAAGGAGCGACGCCGGCGCGGCTGGAGATGGCCGAGTTGAGAGAGAGAAGAGAGAGTGATAGAGTTTTCTCTCCTTCAAAGTCTTGGACTTATCTTTTATTTCTTTTGGGCTTAAGGTTTATTTGAAGTTGGGCTTCTATAAATTGAAAAAGTTGGACCTCTTAATTTAATTCTTTGGGCTAGAATAAATATGATTTATGTGAGCCCATGCTTTCCAATTAATTTCATCATGCCCTCAATTTATATATTCTTGAATAAGTCCTTTAATTATTAAGCTTAAGTAAACATTTTGAATGAATTCCACTCAATTAGATACTCTATATTCTATACATAAATTATGCATTCCTATAACAAGAATAAGTACAAGTTCTTGTAAAATGAGACATTGGGAGTTTAGGATCCCTTATAAACTTAAAAACATAAACCATGAAATCTACACATTTTCTTTATGTTAACAGATAGCATACCTAATGCTCTAAAAACATCTTGAGCACAGAAAATTAGGGCGGTTGTGTGGCTGGGAAAAGTCACACGTCGACGTTAGTCAGATGATAGGTGGAAGAGCATTAAAAGTTTAAAACTGATGGAACCATGCATTAATCTATCTCCTCTTACTTTCACCCCTTTACCCATTTTCTTGCGTTATAAATAAAGATCACTAGGCGCCTCTATTTTGTCACCACAACGAAATGGAATATAATAATAATAATAGTAGAGGAATGAGAAAAGGAGCTTGGAGTAAAGAGGAAGATCATCTTCTCAGAGACTGCATTCGTAAATACGGAGAAGGCAAATGGCATCTCGTCCCTCTCCGAGCTGGTAACTTATCATGCTTCAACAATTTCAGTTTTCAAACAAACAATTTTAATTTTAATTCTTCTTCTCTAGAATTTATTAGCACTATAAATATTTGCAGGGTTGAACAGATGTAGGAAGAGTTGCAGGCTGAGATGGCTCAATTATCTCAGACCAGATCTTAACAGAGGCTTTTTTACGAATGATGAAGTTGATCTCATCGTCAGGCTTCATAAATTGTTAGGGAACAGGCAAGTCTTGATCATGTTCATTTCCTAATTTTAACTCTTTTATGAGTCCAAAGTAACCTACAAAAAACGAGGAAAACAAATAAACAAAATCATGAAATAAATATAAAAATTTGAAATTAACTTTAAATTTGTACAATAAATATAAAAATTAACCCACAACACACTTATCATATAGTTTTTGATGTTCCACAGTGACATACTAGTGCAATATAAAGAATCGTCCTAATTATTTTCTATTGTTCCTTAAAATTAAATCTTAAAGATTATACACCGTGATGAATTATAAAGGCTCAGCCGAAACGAGTGCATATAGGAGAAATTTCAATACTTAAATTGAAGCTTATTTCTCAGTCTCCTTGAACAAACCCTAGGTACTATTCACCAAGTACAAGTCAAGAAATTCGAAGCAATAAATAATTGTCACCCCCACTTATCTATATCTACAAAGCAATAAATTGTGATTTGGTTGCGACATCTCAGCAACTCCCTTTGAAAACTTAATCCTAACATTTTTTAGCATGTGATTTTGTACATGGTTTTTTCAATTCAACTTTTAGATATTAAAATAAATAAAAAAGAATTTTGAATTCAAACACGTTTTGTTATCCCACAACGGAGGCAGATGGTCGTTGATCGCCGGCAGACTACCCGGACGGACTGCAAACGACGTCAAGAACTTCTGGAACAGCCACATTTCAAAGCGACCGCCGCCTCCGCCCAAAGAAAAAACCATCACCGAGAGCAACATCGTAAGGCCTCGAGCTCGGACCTTCTCCAATTCACACCCTCCGTCTTGGTCCACCAAACTAGTCGTATCGAGCTCATCCATGCCGGCTGAGAAACCTCCCACGAGCAACGATCCAACGAGGCCGTCTCCATCAGCGCTGCAGGATGATCTCGACGAATGCATGCGATGGTGGGGAGATTTGCTTGAGATGTCGGAAAATGGGGGGAAAAATCCATTTATGTTCTGCAATGATGACGTGGTGCGTTTACCGGAGCCAGGGATCGGCGATCTAGGCGGCGCCGATGAAGACGGGTTGACGTTTGATGCTGAAATATTGTTTGGAGGTTGAGCAATAATTGAGTGATGGACCCATTAATGATTGATATACCTATCAATGTCCTCTCCTTTGGCATGTTGAGTGTATGTTGTATCCTTAATTTGTATGTCTAGTAAATATAATAAAAGGTCTATTGGGGGTGATCAATTGTTAACTCACTCTTTAGTTGCTAATTACAATTAATATAAGACCATAGCTTTTTAGAAATCCAGTGGTCTAAAATTTGTCACGTGTAACTTTTATTTTTATTAATTAAATTAAAAAAGATAAAAAAAACTACCAAATTAGGGGTTTGGATCAAAACATCAATATAATGTTTTGAAAATATCAACACAATGCTTTGAGAATGTCAACACATTGGTTTAAGAATGACATTCTACATGTATTATATTTACATATTTTATATACAATATGGGTGGTGATAAAATGAAAACTTATATATTGTACAAACTCAAAACTTTTCAACACAGCTTCAACACAGTTTCAATACAATATCAACATAGTGTAAAATTTCAAGATTTTAATCTCAACACAGTATCAACACAATATCAACACAAGCATCAATCATTGACTACCGTTGAAATTCTGTTGACATTTTTCTGTTGATGTTTTTTTGTGATCTGTTGACATTTTTCAATGGTCCAGATCATAGTTTTGAGTTTGTACAATATTTAGAGTTTTCATTTGATCACATTCCTATACAATATTGACATTTGTTGTTGTACGAAAAAATTGAAAATTTTTCAAAATTCTTTTCAAATTTTGACATTGGGACATATGCAAGTGAGATCTCGTTAGAATCCTTATGAAATTATCTTTAATTTGATATATGTTGTGCGAAAAAATAATTTAAATCGAAAAAATTATATGCGTTTTAAAGCAATGTGATATTTTTTAAAAGTTAATTACAACTAATTTGTTGTAAATTGATTTTAATACCCTTTTTGATATTTTTTATTTATCGTATTGACATTCTGGAGCTGATGATCTAAGCACTTGATTTGAATATCTAAAGACTATTATTTAATTATAGTTAGCAATTAAGTATTGAGTTAACAATATAACACTCCTCAGGTTTATTATATATTAAAATATCATTACAAATAGCAAATTAATAAAACATCGGTACACAATTGTGCAAGATCGTGTAAATTCATGAAATTAATATGTAGTGTAACAATGTAATGTAGTACGTATATAGAACTCCTATTTTTTATACTAGAATAAGTCCTTGTAAAGTAGAGTATATCATAAAAAAATTTCTAATCTTTCTCAATTTTTTTCTTTTCTATTTTACATCTGAATTCTATGAGTATTATTCTTTTAAATTGTTACTTGCATATATTTATACATTTTTATATGTATATACATCACATCTATTGATGATGATGATAATAATAATTATAATAATAATAATAATAATAATAATAATAATAATAATAATAAATTCTTACTGTTATTTTTATTACTAATATTTATTTTTAAAATGCAGTGTGTATTTTTACCAACACAATACTTTATACTTTTGTATAATTCAACAGTTAATCAAAATAGTAGGAGTAAATGTAAACTTTCAATGTTATAGATTTGAATTTTATAAATTTTTATGAACTTAGACTAATTATGTCCTCCTCAAATGTGTTGGCGCAAAATGATAAAGAAAAGGTTGAGAATAATCTGAAATGTGATTGATGATTTTCTACAGATTTGTACGATGTGATATTTTTTACTAGTTCATGACCTAAATGGTGCAACCCCATAATCAAGGGTCCTAATTTGAAGTTCAATCTCTACCTATTACTACATGATATCCATCAAGATTACGTGAACACCTAATTCCTTGATTTAATTCTATTCGTGTTCTTTCATGAGTAATAACAAAAAAGTAACTACAACTTCATGTAATATGTAAGAACAATAACAAGATGTAATATGTAATCAGAACTCCTCAATTCATTTTTATCACTTTTAAGTAAATAAATTTTGCTTTCTATTAATTCGTTTTACTCATGGTGTTCTACATTTATCTTTCCTCTACGGAGTATATAAAAACAGGACTTGCATTCTATTAAATTTTTTCCACTTCATATTTTATAAAATTTGGGACGAGTCGTAGGACATTTAATAGAGACTTCGGTTATGTATTGTAACAATATTGATTATGTTTATAATCTCTCTATCTATTTTAATTTTAAAGAATAGTTTAATACTACTATTATCATAATAAGTATATATTGTATGGAGTATATGATAACAGCGTTTACATTCTGAAAGTGTGAATTGTCGTTTATGGTTTACTATATTTTTATGGAATTTACAAGCATCAGTAGTAAAACACTTCAACAACTAGTCATGTGCTATATTTATGGAATTTACAGACCCCAAAAGTGGCAACTTAAATGCAGACAATCAGAAACGCAGATCTACCAAAACAGTTTCACGGATCTTCTTCTCGATATACAAAAAGAAAATCAAGTGACTATTTGTGAATTTGATGCGATGTGATAACTACTTTCCTAAAATGTGATTTTTTAAATATCCGTATAGAGAGGTAGAAATAGTACATTACTAGATAAAGTAAGTATTTTTTTTTTTTAAGTATTGTTCGTAGTACTACTCTTTTTATTTTGCCCACGTTATTAGAGTATTAATTATTTCATGCATTTATTGATTTTAATAGGTAAAAGTTATTCTTGATTATAATTAAGTTAATAGATTACGTAAAAATCATTATATGTTTTTGACCTAACTTTCACGAATTCCTCTACAAAAGTACTATTGTAACGTTTCTTAAGATAGGATTCACTGGTCGCTTTCTCTAAATATATAAATGTTGTTATTCCATTTGTGGATTTGGTCATATGGATTAGTTCTAGAGGGCCATGGCATGGGTTACCCAAATACTTATTACATGCGTACTACACCCATAAAAAATAATTTTATTTATTTATTTTGGATTATCCATGAAAAATTAGTCAACATCTACTAATAATAAGTTTCTCTGTCTAATAACTACTTTTTTTTTTTCTTTTATCTCTTTGTTACTATACTAGTTTTACATTGATAAATAATACTCCCTCCGTCCGATGTCACACTTTCCTTTTTAGTTTATCTCACAAAAGATGTCACATTTACTCTTTTGGAAAAAGTTTATTCTCACATCAATTATAAAATTATATTTTCTCTCACCACTTAACAAACAAAATAACATCTCCTAAAATCCTGTGTCATCTCCGAAGTATGACATCTACTTTGGGACGAAGGAAGTACTACATAAGTCAGGGTAGATTTTTATTTTATTCTCCAAAGAAAACTCAATTTTCTGTTGTTTACTAGATAGGATGCTGGTTAGGGTTGAATATATGAATAAGAATAATTGTTGAATGTTTGTAAAAGAGGATAATTAATAAGATAGATGAACCTTCCAAATTAGGTGCATGTAGCATCAAATCAGGAAATAGTATTGTTTTTTAGTTGCTATATCTTGTCGGCACGAATATTTACTTCCAATTTTGAGGAAAAACCTAAAATTAAGATCAAATTGTTGAGAGATTAATTAACTACTCCATTAAACTTCCTAATTTAGTTCTTCACAGAGACGTTCAGTATATAATTATATATGTTGTAACAGTAACAAAACCGATCAGCAAAAGTTTTTAAATCCAGAAAGTGACAAAATAACATATTGAGCATTTATCAAAGGGTTTGTGTGTCGTTTTTGACATATCATTGCAATGAAAAGAGGCCCCTTTTGGTATGTCTCAACTGCATTGCATTAATGGAGTATCTTATTTCACCGACAAGATTGTAACGTATACCTGCATGGACCCAAATATTTACTTCACTATCACTAAATTTTATTATATTAATTAGTTAACACATCCTCGAAATTCTCATGGCTATAGTTCAAACATATATACTCCCTCGGTCCCAAAAGAATATGTACTTTGGATTCGACACAAGTTTTAATACAAAATTGATAAAATAAGAGAGAAGTAGAGAGAAAAAATAATTAAAGTATTTTTAGTGGAGAATGGGTCTCACCTTATAGATACAAAAGAGTTTTTAATATTAGAAAGTGTATATTTTTTTGAGATGGACTAAAAAGAAAAGAGTGCATATTCTCGTAGGACGGAGGAAGTATGTCCATAAAGAACACCGGCTAAGAATGTAACGTGAACTCAAACATCGTTGTTATAAAATGGAGATTGAACAAAAATTTACCAAGCACATTCACATAGATGCATGTACGTCTTATGGGGGTAATCAAATGCTAACTAATTCCCAATCCACAACCCAGAATTTCAACATTATGTTGGAAATTTCTCAACATATAGATATAACTTTATCAACATAACATGTAAATTTAAATCTCAACACAAAGATATAATTTTATCAACACAAATCTATTGAGAAAGTTTTGTCATTGTGTTGATAATTTTAATACATAATATTGAGATAGTTTTGGGTTCTGAATTAGAAGGTTGGTTTTATTTTAACGCGACCCTATGTCTGATAACTCTTTAATTTTTTGGGACTATAACCACTAAAAAAAACATATTTTTTTAAGGATAAAAAAATAGAGTTGTAAACACTTGTGTTGGAAAATTTAAAAAAATAAGCACTAGTTAAGACACTAAAGAATGAGTACGATTTTTGCTCTTCTAGAACTGCTTCCTTATGCACCCTCTAATTTTAGTTAGCCAAAAACGAATATATGATTTTTGAAACATTTGTGATGTATTTAGTAACACAAATACGCGACCTCAATTGCATTATAAAAATGTTCTTAGCTGTTTCATAATGAACTTGATCGGTTTCCTAAATAAAATAGTAATAAGATATAATTTAGGATTAATTATCACATGATTATCCATATAGAATTATGGTGTGAAATTCAGTCTCATGATCCAAACACACTACATATTTAATCTCGAAATACAATCATGCAAACCGAAAAGCCCAATAATATTTTTGTTTACTTTAAGTTGGATTGTTAAAAGATTGAGCCACGAATAGAACTGCCCAGTACAAAATGAAAATATTAACTTGCCTTCATTAAATTAGTCGATGTTAATCTTATATATTAGGTCCACAGCTCACAGCCACAGCTATATCGCCATAATATTTGTCTTATTCATTTTGCAGTGAAGAAAGGGTCTAGTAAGACATTAGCACATTTATCATATTGAAGAAAACTACTATAAGATACATAGAAACTAGTATGAAGTGCTATGTTAATATTTTGTATAGTAAAAGTCTAAAGTTAATCAACTAATAATCAAGAGATATTTATAACGAAATCGATGCACTTTGATTTTTTTAAAATAATTCATACGATTATACTTCTAATTTTTCATTTTGGTCCATCTCATATTAGTAATTCCACTTTACTTTTGTTAGTGAGCCTTATATTATACTAATTCATTTAAACTCATATTATATTATAAAATTAATATATAAAAATAAGATTCAAGTCTTAACTTTTCTAACTCACATTCTATTATATTTCTTAAAAGTAGCTGAAAGTGGGACACGTATTGAAAAATGGAGTGAGTATATATATATATATAGTGAGTACATTCCTACCTCGTCTTTTTATAAACTTTAATTTCGTTCTGGATTTTTGTACATAAAGATATGGTATCTACTTTTTGTCGTATACTATTGAATTTGGTACATTCTATATTTATGGTATAATAAAATTATCAGTGTATCAAAATTATTACTACTATTATTATGTCAATCATAACAGAATTATTAAAATTTCAGTCTAATGAAAATTTAGTGATTTGGTAAATTTTCCCTCCCCATCCATGAATAATTGTCCCACTTTGATTAACACGAATTTAAAAAACGGTAAATAAAAATGGATGGAAAAGTTAAGAAGAGATAGGCTGTACTTTTATCTATAGTATTAATTTTACGCTCCACCATCCGTCCTTTAAAAATAGACAACATTTGAAATGGCATGCGTTTTAATGTACAATTAGTAAAATAAAAGAGAAATAGAAAAATAAGGTCAGCATTGTTAATGGAAAATGAGACCCGCCTTATTAGAGAGAAAAAAAAAAAGTTTCCCTTAATAGAATTGGTCTATTTTTAAGGAATATCCCAAAATGACAAATTTAGTCTATTTTTAAGGGACGGATGGAGTAATAAAATGTTTGTAAAATGTGTTAGTGAAAAGTAAAATTTATTTATCAGGTGAAAATGAGACATTTAGTTGTAAATGATGTGAATCAAATCTTATACAATCAATTGTTTTAGGTCAAACTGTAACTTTTTTGGGCGGAGGAACCATCACCTTCGCCAAACACCCCCAAAGCAGTGAACTTAGCCAAAGGATCAAATTGGGGGCCTGCCCATACCCGTCAGGCCATGGCCCATATTGCTCTCCACAGGAGACAGTGCAATCTCCGACTCAATAAAATAGTGTTCGCTAAGTGATCGAAGTTAAATCTATCTCCAAAGGGTTTAGTAATCATCTTTGTACTATTTCAGTTGGTCTTACTCTGTTCCGAAATTCCACGACCTATTGGTAACTGGCGAGTAAGGACACACAACATATCATCGCGAAGCTCTCGCCGAGCCCCACGTCCTGAGTTACGGGTAGGGATGTGCATTCGGGTTTCAGTTTGGATTTTTTCCCAAACCGAACCGAACTCGAAAAACCGAATTTCCTTGAAAATCAAAACCGAACCGAATCGAAAAACCGAAAAATCGAAATAAAAAAATAGAATTAAACCGAAAAATCGAAATATTCAATAAAACCGAAAAAAATAGGGAGTATATTGTAACATCCTTGATCAAAATATGCATCATTTTATATTTGATGTATTATATTGTTATTTGCATTATAAATATATTAATTAGATATTATAGAGATTAATAAACTGAAATTCATCCATAATTAATTATTTATGATTTATAATGTTGAATATTTTTAATAAATAGATAATTAAGTGTACATGTGAACGTGTGAATATGTGCATGAAATAAAGTAATTGTGTGCATGTAATATTGTTTTTATATATGCACGTAATTATGTACTATATAATATTTATATATATATATATATATATGCATACATGAATATGAATATTAGGATAAGGACTCACTATGGAGCCACACGTGTAAACTTATAATTATAAATGGAATAGAGTTACTTGGTGGAAAGAAGATAGGAATACACTTCTTTATTTTATATAAATGGGAGTCGGTTTATGGAGGATAGGAAATAATATAAATAATAATCATAGGGAGGGGGATGAGTTTAGCGAGGAGGGAGTCGGAGAGTAAAAAAAAACCAAAGGAACTTTTGGAAGAAAAAGAAAAGCGAGAGGGTTGGAATTGAGAAGAAATTCACGTATATTTTCGGTTTCGGGATTGATGGCTATGGAACAGGAGATGGAATCAAAAACTCGGTTAGATTACATGTTTCAATCAGGTGTGTATAAATCACACTTTTAATTTTTCATATTTTATGTGATTGATTGCTATGTGTTAAAGTTGAGTGAATATTTGAATTATATGATGTGAGCTTGAAATGGTTATGTGTTATTTGATATTGATGGTGGACTATGATGTGGATATGTGATTTGTGTAGTAGATATGTTTATCTATAGTATTGGAGTTAATTGATGGAATACATGGATATGTAATTGATGCAATAGAGATATTTTGCATATGGTATTGGAATTGACTGAATCATTGGATTAAAGAGGATATGTGATAGTCTTGTCCTGGATCTGAAATCACAGTGGACATATTGGGACCTTCGGGTCAAATCATATTGGGACCTACGGGTCAATTCACAGTGGGACCTACGGGTCAAATCATAGTGGGACCTTCGGGTCAAATCATACTGGCATATTGGAAATCCCGGGCAGATACCAGGCTTGAACTGTCACAGAATAATAAACTGAACAAAGTGGCATGTGCATATGTATATGGAATTATTTTTTTAAATATTGTTATATATATTAGTTAAAGAATATGTTTGATGTTTGGGCCGTGGAATTAAAGGTAAGATTTATATACACTGAGTTGTAGCTCATATAAACCACTAATATTTTTCAGGAATAAGATATCAGTGAAATTATTCGTTGATATACGTCGTAGGAACTGCACATGTTATCAGGTTTGGCGGCTGACGCATTTTTGGCAACCTTCTCCTCCTCGTCATTTTTGCATATAGATAAATACTATATAGTATAAAGAGTGGTGAGAGGGTCCCACTACTGTTTAGAGTGTTTTTAAATATGTACTTGATAAATGTTGGTTTTTGAAATTATAAAATATATGTGTTTTTGTATTTGACGTATGGATTATTTCTTTTAAAATTTTGAATTTAGTTATAGTAAGTGCATAAGCCATAAGGGTTGGGGTGTGACATATATATTAATGTATATATATTTATTTTATTTTATATACTAATATAATATAAATATATAATATAAAATTAATAGAATATATATAATACATATTATATAAAATATATTAAAAGAATATATATTCCCTCCGTCCCACTTTAGGAGTCTCGGTTACCATTTCTGGGTGTCCTATTTTAGGAGTCCCGGTTGGAATATTCCATAAATGGTATTAGGCCCCACATTCCACTAACATTTTTCCACTCATATTTTATTATAAAACTAATATAAAAAAGTAGGACTTACATTCAACTATCTTTTTTTACCAACTTTTTACATTTCTTAAAACCCGTGCCAAATCAACCGGGACTCCTAAAGTGGGACGGAGGGAGTATTATATATATGATATAATATATTTAAATTAATAAAATAAATAAATATAATACTCCCTCCGTCTCACATTTGTAGTAACATTTAGTTATGGCACGAGTTTTAAGGATTTGGTAGAGTGTGTAATTAATGAAGTGAGAGATGAAGTGTGTAATAAATGGAATGAGATGATGGAGTGTGTAATAAATAAAGTGAGTTGGTTGAAGGTGGGTCCCTCTTTTACTTTTTGGTTTTTTATTTTTGTTTTGATTTATTTTAATGTAGATAATGACATTTGGATGTAATTTTATTGAATAATGGGGTAAAATTTTATGTGCAAATATGGTAAATTCTAAATGTTACTTCAAATGTGGGACGGACTTTTATGACAAAATGTTACTACAAATCTGGGACGGAGGGAGTATTATATTTTAAATATAATTCGAATTTTCGGTTTTTTTTTCGTCCGAACTAAACCGAACCGAACCGAAAAACCAATTTTTTTTTATTTTTAAAATCGAACCGAACCGAAAAACCGAACTGAATTTTAAAATTTCGGTTTGGTTCGGTTCAGATAATCGGTTTTCGGTATTTTTGCTCACCCCTAGCTACGACGGGTACAGCCCGTGGCTACTTCTGAGAGCAAAAAGAGGTTGTTTCTTTTGCAAGTACG
Organism: Salvia hispanica; assembly: GCF_023119035.1. Lineage (NCBI taxonomy): Eukaryota > Viridiplantae > Streptophyta > Magnoliopsida > Lamiales > Lamiaceae > Salvia > Salvia hispanica. Next base: position 13,021,259 of record NC_062965.1, on the reverse strand, counting down.
TTCATTTTTTTCCTTCATCTTTGTACTATTTCAGTTGGTCTTACTCTGTTCCAAGTCTTTTATCCTTAAACAAATTTGGATTCATTTAAGAACACAATTTTCATTGTAGGACATAAATTAAAATGAGACATGAAATAGAGTTGGGATGAAAATTACAAATTAGGATAAAGTTTTGAGAATAGTTTTGAAATAATACAAAGGATCCACTTGGTCTAGAGGAATGTGGTGAAAAGCCACTCAGGCCTGAGTGACAACTTCATCTCCAATACAGAAGAGAAGATCCCCTCGGTCTGAGTGGTATTGTGGTGAGAGAACAATTATTGGCGTGCTATTCAACTTTAAAGTCACTTCTTGTTCTTGAGAGTGGTTATGGAATTCTTTCCTGATCCAAAAACATGCTCCCTGTACCGTTCAAAGGTTTTGCACATGTTTTAGGAAAATGATACTCCATCGCTTTTATTTTACTATATATCCACTTTAACTATTTATTATGATTTTTTCTAAGTGAGTACAAAAAAAGAAGTGACTCAACTTAGTAGGGATGGAGGGAGTACTAGTTTAACCATTTCGAAACGTCCCCTAAAATTAGACCAAGTCTAAATATAAAAAGTTTTTAACCAGCTACACACTACTAATAACATGGATCATACAATTCACTAATACTACTTTCTCTCTCTCTTACTTTTTCTCTCTCTATCTTACTTTACAATTTGCATATTAAAACTCTTGTGATTAATAAGTTTGTCTAATTTTTTAGGATGGAGATATTATTTAAAAGGAAACAGAAAGTATATCATGATTTATATAGGAATATTATTACACAAAGGGAAACTTGGAAATATATATATATGATCACACGACATGGTATGATACACGTATATATCAATTCTAAACAGTAGCATCAACACACAACACCAGACAGTAGGATAATATATATAGGAGATGAAACGATTGCAGCTCAGTTGATAAGAAGATAGGCATCGACGAGAGTGCACACAGTAACGGCAAGAGGAACATATAGTTGAGGAGGAGGAGAGAGAATAGTAGCTTTCTCATACTCAATGCTCCATTTTGCCAAACCATCACTCACACTAAGAGTCGCTTTAAAACTCTTGTATAGTTGCAGAAGATCTCCGTCCAATATAGTAAATGTGATGATTTTTGCAGCATCATCTATCGCCTCTGTCAGTACCTTCGCTGTTGTTGGAATCGCTCCTGTCATCAAATAATATATACATAATATCTACCAAAAATAGTATTATGGTTTAATTTGTGGATAGATATATCGTGACATTTAATACCAATAATATAGTGCCAGATCTTGATGGAGCCAACGGCGCCCTCCTCTCCTTGGACAAGCTCAACTCCGGTGAAGGCGGCTGGGAATATCTTGACAATGTCGTTTATGTCGAACTTGAAGAAATTGTAGAATTTATCAGCTGGGCATTTGATTGCAGCGCTAGCAACTAGGGTTTCTACTTGGTTTGCCATTTTGTAAATTAGTTGCATGGACATGCAAGACTATTATCTTCTCTATTTATATTGATGTGGAAACATTATTTAATTAGTATTGGTTTGTATCATTCATCTAATCCACACCTAAAAAATCTAATAATTAGTGCCCCACTTTGAAATCGGTGAATATATCTTAGCTAATGATTCTTGATAGTGATCATTAAGCATAAATAATTGCGTAGTTATACTTACCAAATTTAACTAGTCCAATTTCTTTAAGGAAACTTGATACTAGTCCCCCCATCCCCGTCCCCGTTAATTGGAAAATAACATTTCACTAACGTTATACCACTCACAATTATTATACTGTAAAAATAAGATTCATATTATACTAATTTTTTTTCACACACTTTTCTTCATAAAGTTAAACAATTTTTTAATACTCATATTAGTCAAATATGGGATCTTTAATGGAAACCGGAGGATGTAGTTTATAATGCATGCATGATCACTCACAGTTTCTTATGCATGTGTAACCATATTTTAAAGATGGATCATGATCATGTTTTCATTTTTTTTCTCTATGCACTTTTCTTTCATTCTTTTTTTTTTCTATATTTTAAAAAACTTTTGATGATGATTAGACATGCGGATCTAAACTTTTTCATTTCATATTGATTGAATCGTGCAAAAATAATTTTTTGGCCCGTATATTAATGTATATATAACTCTTTTTGGATTATTAAAGATATTTGGATAATTTATCCTTATAATAGTTCTCCCTTCATTATAAAAGTACGTCTTCCGTCCAATGAAAAATAATCTTATTTAGGGATGCTTAAACGGTTCTCTGGTTCTCGGTTAACCGGAATCGGAATCGGAACCGGTCGGTTAATTGAGGAACCAGAACCGAATTTTTCGGTTCCGATTCTGGTACCGGTTCCAGTTCGGAACCGGAACCGACCGGTTCCTAACCGGGAACCGGATTATAATTCAATTTTATTTTATTATAATTTAATATACTAATAAATCTAATTTAATTGAATTAATTTTGAATCTACAATTATTTCCCCAATCCATTTTTTATGAACTAACTATAATTAGTAGGACATCATAAATTTATTTTTAATTTCCAAAAGAACTTATACAAATACAATATCATTTCAAATGATAGAAATTTAACTTTATAACAAATTTATGTAACAATTCATTTAACATACGATTTTAACATGTTTGTGAATAATTTATTAATTGTTCCGTTATAAACCAAAAAGTCACAACAAGATCAATTAGTATTAGAAATTCCATTGAATATCCGTTTAGCTAAAAAGGGAAAATTGAATTCAATTTTAAAACTTATTTTTTTTAAAAAAATTGCTAAAGTTTAGAACTCCTATTTTTTTATTAAAAAATTACTAACATAAACTAGTCCGACCTACTACACTTGACATCGCTCTTATCCATATATGAATATTATTGCATTGTTGGTTTGTATTTTTTTTGGTATTTATTTGATTTTTTAGGTATTATTTGTTATATTTCTAGATGTTAGATTATTATTTTTTTAGTATTGAACTATTTAAAATTATAAATAAATTCGGATTAAAATTACTCAACGGTTCCGGTTCGGAATCGGAATCGACCGGTTCTTAACCGGCCGGTTCCAAATCGGAACCGATCGGTTCCAGTTCGGTTCTGGTTCTAGGATTTATGAAAATATAAAACCGGTTAACCGGTCAATCGGTCCGGTTAGAACCGGAACCGGCCGAATAAGCAGGCCTAATCTTATTTTACCATTTTAGAATGTCCATATAAAATAGTCTCATTTTTCAGTATCGAAATTTTTTGCTCTCATACTTTATCTACTTTTTTCTCTTTCTCTCATATTGTACTTACTTTTTCTCCATATCGCTCTTACTTTACCTACTTATTCTCATTCTATTTTACTCTACCAATTTCACATTAAAACACGTGGCATCCACAAATATGACTATTTTTTGTGGACGGAGAGAGTATGAACTTTTTCCTTTTTAGTCTGTCTCTGAAAAGAATTAACTTTTTAAATTTTGAAAATCTAACTACACTACTAATAATGTGGACTTCACTATCCACTAATACTGTTTTCACTGATTTTGCTTTTCATCTCTCTTACTTTAATAATTGTGTATTAAAACTCGTTATCAGCTTTTTACCAACAAAAGGATGATTATATTACACATTTGTCAATCATGATAGACACCGATCATATTCCAGTGAGAACTTTTTTTTAAATAAGAACTTTGGCATCTGAAAATTATGTCTACTTTTATGATAAATAAAATTTGTTGGCATCACAAAATATATCAATCCTTGTACTTTATTAGGAACTGATACTAGGTCATGAATTGATATTCATTAATCAGCGAACTTATTGCATTTGCTTATTGAATCGCCAAAACAAGTCATGTGTCATCCCCGAGTCTGTCACGGTGTCACTAATATTTGATTACCGACGAGGAACTAATAGCAGCGATATACTCCATCCACTTCACTCTAGTGACACGATTTCCTTTTTTGGAGGTCTTACACTCTATATGACACATTTTTTTAAATGATAAAAACATTACCTTTACTTTATTCGTTGTCATACTTTATTCTCACTCCACTCTCTCACGTACCAAAACTGCATAATATCACATTCTGGACAAGAAATACTCCATTTAGAGTGGACCAATGAAGTAAAATGCAATTTGACTATTTCGCTTACACCTAATCTCTGGGAAAATAAAAGATGCTCTTACTCAATTACATATTCCTCTTGTCCTATTAGAAATGAAACGTTTTTCTTTTTGGGTTGTCCCAATAAAAATGAAATGTTTCCTAAAATGAAAACAATAATATCTCTACTTTTTCTTCTCTTTTTCTTTACTCTCTCTTCCTTAACTCACAAAACAAGCTGCATAAAATCTCGTGCCGAAAACCAAATGTTGCATATTTATTGGGACGGAGGGAGTATATGCATGTATACAAGCAAATAATCCTAAAAACATTATTCTATATGCTATATATATGGTCTCATCCTTGAAAGTATATGTATTATTCAAACTTTATGGCAATAACAATACGGTTTCCCTTTCATATGCCCGGCGCCCTTGGAAATTTTCAAATGTTTTTATAAGCACATTTACAAAATTGGGTAGAAACTTTACTCTACAATAATAAAATGTTGATCTTAATTCTATCCTAAACCCCATTGTTGGAATTTTTCACTTAAGCATTTCAAAAAACGTTTTGTTTTTCATGAAACAGCAAAAAGAAACGTTTATTTTTGTTGAAACAAATTGAATATCTATTAGTGTAAGTAACGTGAATCATGCACGAAATGCTAGTATTTGGTAGTGAGAATAAATTTGAATTAGAATGATCTGCTCACCATCACCTATATATGACCTACCCATCTACTAATGCAAACTCAAGCAATGACTACCATATGCTTTTATTTATTATTCATTAGTATTATTGATCTTTGCATGTTTTCCGTATTAATTTTTGTGGTTGATTTTGCAGCCCACACATGATTATCATGTGTCAACGGTATATACTAAGTAGATGCTAGGATAAGTATTTCGACAATTAGATTTTCAATATCTCGTCACAACCACCAATTAATATAGATGACATTAAAAATCGAAGAAGAGCTTTATCTTGAGAATTAAAGATGTTGTGATGATGTGTAGACTAGAATTGGATGGAAATAGAGACTAGCCTAGTGTGGATATCAATACCTAATCGAGGTGAAATTGGTAAAAGTAAGAGAGACATGTGAAAAAGTAAGAGAGATAGTAGAAAATATGATGGAAGTCGTGTTAATAGATTGTAGAGTCCACATTATTAGTGGTAAATAAGTAGTTCAAAACTTTTAATATTTAGAATTGATCAAATTTTAGGAGACACCCAAAATAGTAAAACTATTCAATTTTTTTAGGACGGAGGGATAGTAATAGTAAGTTATAATTTAAAAATAATTTTTTTTATTAAAAACTAGTGTTAACACCTGTGTTATGCAGTTTTGCGCTGTGATATATGTCACTCGATCTAACAGGTCCAGAGGATTCGACTAGACTTCAGAGGCTAGAAGATCATGAAACTTTTCAGAAAGGGGTCGTTGGGTGCACTCTATTCCTTCAAAAACCCCAACCCACTATACTACAACTTAGCACAGGGAAGTAAAGGATCGATCCCACGAGGACGAAGGTGTTACGAAACTGCATTTGAGGATGTTTTGGGAAAAGGGGATGGCTACTGCCACGCAATTTTGTGGGTCGAACTTAAAACTACTGGGTCTGAGAGATAGAAGAACTTTACTCTACCTACTGGGTCTAAGAAACTGAGAACGTACGGAACATGCATGACTTAGAGAAATGAGATATTTTAAGGTCCTAAGACAACTGGAGTTAACTTAACTAGACGGACTTTCCTAATTTGGACAGACAAGCATAAAGCGAAAGGTAGAGACAAGTTTCCTTAAACTACCAGGGTCTGGAAAAGCATGCAGAAAAGTAAAAGGACAAATCAGATCGTACTGACAGGGTCTGGAGAACAATGCAGAAAAAGTAAAGTACATGCTGAAAAGTACTGACATAAAGCAGATCTGGTTCTAACTACCAACAACTTCATCTTCTTCGGGAATCAAACGAGAATAGCAGGTAAAACAGAGTATTGAACACCATGAAAACAGAGCAAACTTTAGATCTAAACATAAAACGAGAAATTAAAGCCTGAACTAACAGATCTACACTACTGGACCTAAAGGATGCAGAAACAGAAAGTAAACAGCCATAATCATGCACAACGTAGACAACAAACACCAAATACGCGTAACTCCAACTCAAATACACCACGTTTCAACAAATCCAGACATCTCCAGACGCAAATCCCCAACCTCCATCAACAAACCAACATATCTCAGTTCCAAACATCCAACAATAAACAAGAACGAAAGTAAAAGGCAAGAAGTAAACATCAACTCAGCGAGATCCAACAAAAACCAACATAAACTTCAATAATAAAGAGAAATAGGTTCAAATCCAGTAGATCAAAGTCAGAAACTAAAGTTGTGAAACTTAAAAACCAACAAGTACTAAACGAAAGCAAGTAAATATTATTTCTTCGCCTTCACAAGACGGTGTTACACAGCAGCAAAATAACGATGATGAGAACCACGGTGGCCAGAATCCTCCATCTCCAAGTGCGCAGCAAACGAAATGAGAAATTTGAAGTGTGGAACTAAGGAATGGAATGAGAGCTTAAGCTAAAGTGCGAGTAGAAGTGGTTGTCTTGTTCTTCAAGGTTGAGCTCTTTATATATGTGAGGCTCTGATCCCTAGGATATCCCTCTGGTAATTAGACGCTTTTGCCCTTGAACAAGACTCTTTAAAATAAAATGCTCATGCTCCATTATGCTCCTGTCGCCAACTTTTAATCCTCCCAGGTCCGAACGACGACTTCTAATTTTTGCTTCAATTTCATCTCTTTTGCATCTGCCAGGTAAGGTAACAGCAACTCCTAGGTCCAGCAGATTTACTACGCACCTGAACTCATAAATGCACATTAGCGCCCCAAATGCACAGAATTTTAACCCTAAACCAATGCATGAAACGAGCCTTATCAAACTGCTCAAACTTAAACTATACTTGTCCTCAAGTATAAAGACAAGAAAAAGGAATAAGGCAAGTTTCAATGCATGGTTTCCCTTTAACCGACTCTACTAAAAAAGAAAAAGACTCAAACTACTAGACCTAGACGCTAAAGGACTTATATAAAGAAAACAGACAAATGCACATAATAAAACACATTAACACATAAATGCGTAGAACTGGGTCATTTTCTAGCAGCCATCCTCACAAGATTAAGGTCAATCCAAGAACCTACAGTCTCCAAATCTTCCCCCTCCCTTCTCCTATCTAATCGGTTTGTCAGTTTGTCAAGATAGCCTCTAACTTCACTAACTGTTGGATTCGCTCGATCACTCATTCCTCACCAGGGATGTTAGAATCGTTCGCTCTTATATTTCCATACCACTGATGCCTCGGGTCAGAGAGTTCTCCTGTCTTAGCTCTTATTATAATTTTTTCTCCTTCCCTTCTGGACTTTTTCCAACTTATACCTCCAGTTTTTTTTTTTTTTTTCTCAGCTTATTCCTCCTCTTTAGACCCTGGACTTCGTCCAGCTTATACCTCCAGTACCCTTTCCCTAGGCCCGAGAGGTTATTTCTATCACCCAAAACTTTTCTCCTTCTAAGTTCTCTCCCTAAGCATCAAGTGGCAACCCTCTCATTTTGTGTTAGTATGGAGTGTTTAAGGCTTATAACTCACTTTTATGGAGGGCTTCACAACTAGATCAGTCGAGGCATATTCTGTTGGGGCTACCGCAGCGGAAGACACGGAAACCAAACAGGTCCTTGACCGGATCTATTTAGGTGATTATGCATTCGACTCCAATTTAATGCAATAAACATAGATCTATAAATATAATACATCAAAAACACATAATCATGCAATTTGATGTAAATTCGATTGTTACCTCTTCTTGATCCATCATAGGATCGAAGTTGCTAGCTGCACCACCCGGAGATCCTTGGTTTATCGACCGTGAATCTTCCAACCTATTCCCTAGTCCTTGATTATTCATCCGTGTGGGCGGATCTCGAAGAACCAAATAAAAGTGATATGAGATCTAGGGAAAACCAACACAAACACGAAATTGTCTTGATCTAATCCTATGAATTAGGATAGAACAAGAACAAAAAACAAAATCCTAATCTCCCTCGTGCAAAGGCACGAAAACTGAGGCAAGAAGGGAGAGAGAGAGCGCCGGTTATGGCGACTAGGGTTAGGGTTTGTGATGTGTGTAGTGCTTACTAGGGTTTTCCATCTCTACACTATTTATAAGCATGGACTTGTTGGGCTAGGATGGGGATCCATGGAATGACTTAAGTGTTGGGCTCACCCATTAGATAAATTACTAATTAAATCAAATGATCCATGATTTAATATATTATCAATGGAATATTATTTTGTTCCACTAAAGAATAATATTGCACTCCCACTTAAATCACCAAATTACAAATAACTTGGGTCCATTTTATTTTATAATATTTCCCGCGTTTAAAATTATCTTGATCCGTCAATTTAATTCTTTTGTCTGCTATGTGACTAGAATTAAATTAATTCTCCAAAGAGTTTTTCTAGTTTGAAACTTTATTTATTATTCGTGGAATAAATTCCAACTGCGCAGTTTTCTGAATAATAAATTCCTTTTTCAAACACCTCTTGGGGATCACCCCTTAGGGATTTAATCATACCACACTGGGCACGCGAATTCTATGAAATAATATTCCAATACCTTCATGTTATTCAATTACTACCACCCAAGATATCATGAACTTGAGTTACGTACAAACTCTGTCACGACCACTAACTTCCTAATGATAGTGACTGCATCTAAACGTGATTCAATAGCACCTTAGAATCAAGGGATGAAAAATAAACATGATTTATAAGATGAACCCTAGGACAAAAGTCTCGCAGGTGAAAGTGAAATGGGACAACATAAAGTCAGAGTGCGGTCTAGATTCACAATCATTCTAACATAGAATCCTATTACAGCGGAAACGTCCAAGACAAGGCAGTATGTATGGAGACATACTACCCTGGGCTACCTATTGACTTATTCGAGGATTTATTCCCAACACCATCGCCTGCCCGTCCACGTTCAACCTGCACATTTAAAAAGAAACATGCAGGGCTGAGTATTTGATATACTCAGTGAGCACATTGCCAAAAACAGTTTTGATTTTTAATTGTCAAGCCACAGTTGAGAGATCTACGGGGTTTTTATTTAAAAGGCCCGAGTCTCTAAATACTTTTCCTTTCATAAAGATTTTGATTGCGCAATCACGTAACATAGATATACCATATCTGATCATTGTGTGAACCGGGAATGTGGCCACATTCCACGACGGTCACTGGACCGGCCAACCCCTTTTGTTAGCTCACGGTCCCCTTATGTGTACACTAGTCCGAGTAGGGTTTGCGGCCCTACTGGGACCCGAATTCGATTTAACATAAATTGGCGTAGCCAAGCAGATAGGTAATCATAAAACAAAACATGGCATGACAACATATTTAAACAAGGATTTCACATTTTCATACTAAAATCACATTTCGAAAGGATGCCCACCTCAAAAGCTAAAGCTCCTTCCGGAATTTCCTTAACTTGGTCTTAGATGACGTTCGAAGACGTCCCTTTAGGAAAGTAAAAAGATACTTAATTAGACTTTTGAGATATCCATCAAGCTTAGACATGAATGCATCCTAAGTGCGATGATCATTTTATTCTTCCTTTAAATTTTCTAGAAGAGTCCTAGAATTTTTGAATATTAATTAAATCAGTAGATTTAATTAAATTAGTAAAATTATTCACTTAACTAGAGGGTGCTACCTTCCATGCCATTTATTTAAACATACTAAAAAAAATTGGCTCGAGGTCTAAATACTCGTTAGCGTATCGTAATTTCTTAATATTAATCCTTTGAGCACTCTTGCTAATTTCCGGAAAAAAATTAGACTTATCTTCGTGGAATTAATCTGCGGACTATTAATTAATCCATAACATATAAAGGCCCATGATTTAAGTAAATTCTTGGTTCATACTTTAATTATTTGGTGGCCCAACCTAATAAAAATAAGGGAGGCCCAATACCAAATTAATTAAGAAGAAATTGGCCCAATTACTCCCTACCCTATCCATCGGCCTCTCTCTCTTTCTCCCTCATTTCTTCACTCTCTCGACCGACACCCTAAGCAGGAGAAGGAGGCGGCGCCTCCTCGTCGCCCGTCGCTAGGAGCTCCGGTCGGCGCTTCTCTTGCGTCGCCGGAGATTTTGATGCCCCTCCCTCACAACCCTCGGTCTCAAACTCATCTTAGAACAAAATCCCCAATTTCAAAACCCTAGCCTCATCTCAAAAACTCTCGCTTCGTCTCCACCGCCTTCCGAAACCGGCGTCGACGCCGGCCGTGAACTCAGCGAGGCGGAGCTGTCGTCGCGGCTCCATGAGGCGCTCTCAATTTGAGTCGCGGCGGAGCCCTCGGCATCTCCATCGCGCCCTCCCGTTCCATCGTCGTTTCATCCTTCACCGGCGGGGTCGCCAACAGGAAAGAGGCGTCGCCTCTCTTCCTCCCTGCTTCCGGCGTTCTCCTGGCCTTTTTCCGACGAATCCTCCATCACCGCCATCGCGGATCGCCGCTGTTGCCTCTCATCCTTTCACGGCATCTAAGCGCCGTCACTGCCATCTACGGCTGAAGCTGACGCCGTTCGGCTTGCTGTGCAGACCAGCGCCGCCGCCACCGGTCGGCCTTGAAGCTAAGTTCTTCTTCCCCCCTCTTTTTTTTTTTTTAGTCTAAGCTTGGTCTATCTAGTTTGAGTTTGGGCAGGAGCTATGATAAAATGTTGTTGATTTTCTCTTCGGATAGAGCTCATTTAATTGTTGGGCTGAGTTCATGAACTACTATGTGTGAATGCTGTAGGGAGATAGTTATGATTTGCTATTATTCTTGGTCTATGAAACAGACTATGGTTTGCTTGCACTATTTGTTATGAAGCTGAACTTAATGTGGTTATACTTGTGCCCCTAAGTCCTTATATTATGTGGTGTTTGATCTAAACATGATGCAAGATAAGGTGTTGGGGTGTGGAGGTGATTACCTCTTGATGTAGTGAGGCTGCCCTTGTTACTGCTTGAGATCGGCTCCTAAGGCACCAAGCTTTCTACTCTCTCTAAACTTTGCTGATTATTATGAGAAGTGTGGGAGGGAGTTCGAACGTGGTGTGGGGAGGATTTTTATAGGCTGATTGTGTACTTGTAAGCCTTAAATGAGGCTGCTGAAACTCTTGTCTCTATCCAGCAGTATATCCCTCCTATTACATTCTACCCTCCTTAACGAAAATTTCGTCCCGAAATTTTGCTTATGTTACTCAAAAAGCTCTGGGTACTTTTCTTTCATCTTGTCTTCCAATTCCCACGTAGCTTCCTCGTGACCATGATGCTTCCATAAAACTTTCACTGTTACAATAGATTTATTCCTCAATTCCTTGACCTTCCTATCCAAGATTGCCTCTGGCTTCTCTTCATAGCTTAAGTCTGGTTCCAAAACCATTTCCTCTTGGTGGACTATGTGTTTTGGGTCGAACACATATTTCCTCAATTGAGACACGTGAAAAACATTGTGCACGTTCCCGAAACTCGGTGGGAGTGCCAATCTGTACGCCACAGGACCCACTTCTTCTAGAATCTCGTAGGGTCCGATGAAACGTGGTCTTAGCTTGCCCTTGACGCCAAATCTCGTAATCCCTTTAGACGGAGATACTTTTAGAAAAACTTTGTCTCCCGCCTTGAACTGCAGGTCGGTTCGGCGAGCATCCGCGTAAGACTTCTGCCTGTCTTGAGCTTCCTTGATTCTCTCACGGATCTGGCGGACGATCTCTATCATTTCCTCTACAGAATCCGGTCCAAGCGTCTTTCTCTCACCGACCTCATCCCAATAAAGTGGTGATCTACATTTCCTCCCATACAGTGCTTCATATGGGGCCATGTTTATGGTTGCCTGATAACTGTTGTTGTAAGCAAACTCTATAAGTGGCAATACTGGCTCCCATTTTCCTCCGCGGTCGAGCACTACGGCCCTCAACATATCTTCTAAGGTTTGGATTGTCCTCTCAGACTGCCCATCAGTCTGTGGATGGAATGCCGTACTGAAATTCAATCTGGTGCCTAGCTCTTGCTGCAGGCTTATCCAAAATCTAGAAGTAAATTTTGGATCCCTGTCTGATGTGATCGTCACCGGTATTCCATGTAACCGTATGATCTCTTGCACATAGATCTGAGCTAACTTGTCCGATCCGTAAGTGATACGAACTGGTACAAAGTGGGCGCTTTTGGTGAGGCGATCTATAATCACCCAAATAGCAGTATTCCCTCGTTGTGACTTTGGCAATCCTGTCACGAAATCCATTGCAATGTGCTCCCATTTCCACTCGGGAATTTCCAGGGGTTGCAATTTCCCATAGGGTCGTTGATGTAGAGCCTTCACTTGTTGACATGCTAGGCACCTTTCTACAAACGACGCTATGCTCCTCTTCATGCCATCCCACCAAAAATGCTTCTTCATATCTTGATACATTTTCGTACCTCCTGGGTGGGCGGTGTAGGGTGTCTCATGCGCTTCGCTCATGATCTCATTTCTGAGAGCCTCGTCATTGGGCACGCATAATCTCCCTTCAAAAGTGAGGGCGTTATCCGCTTCTTCGCGGTAACTCACCTCTTTTCCCGTCCTCACTTTAAGTCGAATTTTCTCTAATGCTTCATCACTCCTTTGAGCCTCAACAATTCTGGCTCTTAAGTCTGGCTCAATCACTAGAGTGGCGATCCTACTTTCCACCGTCTCTGGTGCTCTCACTACCTCCAATCGCATCTTAGCGAATTCCCGTATGAGTTCCTCATTTGTGTAAGGAAGGTGGCCACTTGGGGTGTAGTTTTCCTGCTCAAGGCATCTGCCACTACATTCGCCTTGCCTGGGTGGTAATTTATACCACAGTCATAATCCTTGACTAATTCGAGCCATCTACGTTGTCGCATATTTAAATCCTTCTGCTCGAAAAAGTACTTAAGGCTCTTGTGGTCCGTGAAGATCTCACATCGAACTCCGTAGAGGTGATGTCTCCAAATCTTCAAGGCATGTACCACTGCTGCTAGTTCCAGATCATGAGTGGGGTAATTTAGCTCGTGTGGCCTGAGTTGGCGTGACGCGTATGCAATCACCTTGCCATTCTGCATCAATACGCATCCAAGTCCGACCTTTGAAGCATCGGTGTACACTACATAGCCTGCTTCTGGTGCTGGCACGGCTAGGACTGGTGCGGTGGTCAACTTTTCTTTTAATAGTTGGAAGCTTGCTTCGCACTCCGGCGTCCAATTGACCTTAGCTCCTTTCTTGAGCTGTTGAGTCAATGGTCTGGCTATTTTAGAAAATCCTTCAATGAACCTCCGATAATATCCAGCCAAACCTAAGAAACTTCGAATTTCACTAGGTGTTGTCGGTGACTGCCAACGTTGTACTGCTTCCACCTTTGCAGGGTCCACTCGGATCCCTTCTGCCGTTACTATGTGTCCGAGGAAATTCACCTCGTTGAGCCAGAACTCACACTTGCTAAACTTAGCATAGAGCTTCTCGGCTCTCAACGTCTCTAAGGTGGTTCTCAGATGTTCCTCGTGTTCCTTCTCGTTCTTCGAGTAGATGAGTACATCATCTATAAAGACTAGGACGAACTTGTCCAAGTATGGGTGGAACACGCGGTTCATTAAGTCCATGAACACTGCCGGGGCATTTGTGAGCCCGAAAGGCATTACAGTGAATTCGTAATGGCCGTATCTGGTGCGGAATGCTGTCTTGGGTACATCGTCATGTCGGACCTTCAGTTGGTGATAGCCTGATCTCAAGTCCATTTTTGAGAATACACCGGCCCCTCGAAGTTGGTCAAAAAGGTCATCAATCCTCGGTAGAGGGTACTTGTTCTTGAGCGTCAGCTTGTTCAACTCTCGGTAGTCGATACACATTCTCAATGTTCCGTCCTTCTTCTTCACGAAGAGCACTGGTGCGCCCCATGGTGACACACTAGGTCGGATGAAACCAAGGTCTAATAATTCCTGTAGCTGTATTTTGAGTTCTTCTAACTCTTTAGGCGCCATTCTGTATGGTGCCTTCGATACTGGGGCCGATCCTGGTTCGAGATCAATTGTGAATTCTAATTGCCTGTCTGGCGGCAATCCAGGTAGTGCGTCTGGGAAGACATCTGGGAATTCTCGTACCACTGCTACATCTTCAATCTTACGGTCCTCTTTCTCTTCTCCATTCAGGTAAACGAGGTATGCAGGGTATCCTTTCCTTATCATAGTGGTTGCTTGTAGTGCAGAAATTATGGACTTTCGTCGCCTCATGGAGATTCCGTGGAAGATTGTGGGTTCCTTCCCTGGGTATTGCAGCGAGATCTGCCTTTCCTTACAAAGAATGGTAGCGTAGTTTTCGGCTAACCAATCCATTCCCAATATGATGTCGACGCTCCACATCAACATCACATGCAAATTGTGAGCCACTAACTTAAGGTTTCCCATAGTGAATTCTACGTTTGAGCAAGTTCGTGTGATGTCTATAAGGCCTCCTACGGGTGAGGACACCCTCATCTTATGTTTTACTTCATCAGTAGGCAGTTCTAAGGTATCCACACAAGGTGCTGATATGAACGAGTGTGATGCACCAGTATCAAACAAAATGGCAATAGGTATGTTGAGGAGAGTTCCCATACCTGCCAGATTGCCCTGCTCCTGGTTCCCTGGCTCCGTCTTAGGCTGCCTCTGTCTCAGTGCAAAAGCTCTGGCCTGAGTGGGAAGCCTCTGCCGTAACTGCCGCTGGTGTTGTGGAGCTTGGGGTAGGGCCGCTTTTCCTTTCGGCTCAGCTTGAAGTGCCCGCAGTTGTGGACGCTGCCCTTGATAGTTCTGTCTCCCTCTGACTCCAGCGTTCCTATCCGGGCATTCTCTGGAGAAATGTCCACCCTTGCCACAGTAGAAGCACCTATCAGTCCCAGCCTTGCACTCCCCATGATGATTCTTCGAGCACTTAGCACAGGGAGGGGCTCTAGGTCGGTACTCCATCATCTGATTTGGAGCAGTTTGCCTTCCACCATTCTGCGGTGGCTTCAGAGCAAGTTGTGGTCTCTTAATTTCATTTGGAGCACGATCTCCATCCCACCTCCTTTTCTCTCGGAAGTTTTGCTGTTGTTGAGGTGGTGCTGCGGCAACAAGTACAGTTGACTTCTCTTTGGGCATGGCTGCCTCGATGTCCAAGGCTCGACTCAGTGATTCGGGGTACGACAACCCTCCAAGGCTTGCCAAGGCCATCTTTATTTCGTACCTCAGACCGGCACAAAACTTCTCAGCCATCTTCTCATCAGTATCGACTTGGTCAGGCGCATAGCGAGACATGTCGCAGAACATTCTGTCATACTCAGTAACGGACATCCGTCCTTGTTTCAGATTATAGAATTCCACTTCCTTAGCCTTACGGTAACTCTTCGGGATGTACTTGTCATACATTCCAGTTTTGAACTCATCCCAAGTCATCTGAGCCAGTTGTTCCGGGGTCAAAATTTTCTTTCGTGCCTCCCACCAGAAATCAGCTGATCCTGTCAGTTGGAAGGTCACACAAGTCAAGCGTTCCTGATCGTTGCAGTGCAGGAAGTTGAAGATACGTTCCATGGCGCGTATCCAGTTTTCAGCCACAACTGGGTCCCCTAAACCATTGAAAACCGGAGGGTTTTGTCTCAGAAAAAGTTCCTCTACTCGCCGCTCCTGTGGAGGTGGAGGCGGCGGAGGAGGTGGTGGGGTCATCCCTCTTCCCGCTCCATTTCCTCGTGGTACATTTTGTGGCACCTCGCCATTCCTTCTTGGCCGTCCGGCACGTCTCCTTGGTGGCATTCTGTTCTAAGGATAACAAGGTTAACATGGATTTATACTCGTCGAATGTCATGATCGCAAGCATTAGGTTCATTAAATGCACCATTCTTTTGAACATAAGGAGTAAAATAACAAAAATCGAATAACATAGCCAAGAAACATCACATGTCATAAGTTAAGGGAAAAATTGCCTCTAGCGAGGACTTAAAATCTGATACATGTGAGGGCAATAAGGAAAATAAGAAAGCTCCTAAAAGGTTCGATACATGGAAAGAGAAAACATGATGCTAAGCTACTACGATAAACACGCCTGAGGCCTGCCCAATCAGTCCTGCTCAGAGTCGCTGCTGATCCACATCGGGTCGCCATGACTAGTCCCCTGATGGGACGTCTCGATCGGAGGCACCGGCTCCTCGGGGTGCTCCGGCACTGCCACAGGCTCTGATGGCCCCGGGGCTGCCACTGGTGCAAAGGGAATATCGGTCCCGGCGGCCAACTCTCTGCGCATACGCCAAATGCGATGATACAGCTCGCTGAAAGAAGTCAAATCTATCGGTTGGTGGGACAACCGTAGTGTCTCCGGGTGGGGCTCCACTGGGGGTGGAGGTATCTCTGGTGGTGGTCCGGCTGGTGGTGGGGGAATGAACTCCAACTCCAAATCAGCGAGGCCGCCAATCTGTGGCTCCTCCTCAGCGGAACCATCCTCCTGCATCTCGCCCCACTCCAAAACCTCCTCGGGCTCCTCATCCGAGTCCTCTCCCTCGGAGTCCTCCTCACTGACCTCATCGTCGTCTACGCCCTCCTCCTCTGAGTTCTCGTCGTCATCCTCATCCGCCGCGCTGCTCCCCATAGACCCGGTCTCATCACTCGAGTCGGGCGTAACCTCTACTCGGCCCCTCTCGCGGGCGGGAGCTCGAGACGACTGCCCCTCCTCGAATACTCCGCCTGCACCCCGCATGAGGGCCAAGGGTGGCAACCTGCGGAATCCCTCGCTCCCGGGCGCCTGCGTCTCTGGTGGGGGCCCATCACCGAAGTGGAAGCACCCTGCTGAGACCGCGCTCAGGAAACCGGGCATATCCCCAATAGGCTCATACGTGGGAGGCGGGGACGACGTGTACAACTCGGCAGTGGCCGTCATCCAACTCTGCCACTCCTCAGGAAACAAACCGACGAGCCTCATGATACCCTCGTAGGGCTTCACCCCATGACAGTTGGCCTCCTCCCATAACTTCGCGTAGTGTGCCACGAACTCCGCCAGCGTATCCCCATGGCAGCGGCGGTAGGACCGGAAATAGCGAACCACTGCCTCGGAATCCGCGCCAGCTCGGAGCGGCCTACGATGGGTGTAGCGCTGTCGTGCCATCTGTACGAAAGAATGGGCTCTCAAAACGCGAAAAGAGAGAATAAGGTATAGAAGTAATATGCATAGTGAAATATATATAGTACTAGCCGTCGTATCGATAACCTATTAGGGTTTTTCTCCGATAGGGTAGATCGTATTAGCATTCGTTTTGAGTGACTCGTGGGCCCTCATAATTTTGGACGTTCTTCCTCTTTTTAAACGTAAAGGTCGTAATACAGTACGCCGTAGTTCGCATTTAAAGTTCTATTTTCAAGACAAGTTAGGGGTTCGCCCTATCTTGCATCTTTCCGTTGATTTCATCGCTCTTGGAAGCGGTGTAAGAGTCGTCATTCACGACTATTCGTTCATAGATACTCTAGCCTAATGTACCTCCTTAGGCGTTCTAGGTTTGCATGCATTAGTCATTTCGTAACTTTCTAAAAACTTCCTCGATCTATCATCATACTTCACATAATCAGGCATGCATAACTAATAATACTTTAGCATTTGTAAGACATCCTTATGCTTAACATTTTAAACTTGAAATTCTCTGGTTCGTAGAAAAATGGAATTTACATGCTTTTCCTTGAAATCCTTGAATATTTTTGAAATATCTTTAAAAGAAATCATTTTCCCTTTTATCAAGTCCTTTCATAAATAACTGAAAATTTTCTGGTAAGAACTTCTTTCTTACCTCATTGCTGCGGTTGAACGTGACGAGTCGAGGTGTTGGGTCCTTTAACTTTCCATTTAAGTCATGTTCTAGCCTAGTGCTATCATTCTAGACTAAGGCTTGAAAGAAGGTTCTTGGGTCCAGAGCGAAAGAACGGTGCTCTGATACCACTCTGTCACGACCACAAACTTCCTAATGATAGTGACTGCATCTAAACGTGATTCAATAGCACCTTAGAATCAAGGGATGAAAAATAAACATGATTTAAAAGAAGAAGCCTAGGACAAAAGTCTCGCAGGTGAAAGTGAAATGGGACAACATAAAGTCAGAGTGCGGTCTAGGTTCACAATCCTTCTAACATAGAATCCTATTACAGCGGAAACGTCCAAGACAAGGCAGTATGTATGGAGACATACTACCCTGGGCTACCTATTGACTTATTCGAGGATTCATGCCCAACACCATCGCCTGCCCGTCCACGTTCAACCTGCACATTTAAAAAGAAACATGCAGGGCTGAGTATTTGATATACTCAGTGAGCACATTGCCAAAAACAGTTTTGATTTTAATTGTCAAGCCACAGTTGAGAGATCACGGGGTTTTTATTTAAAAGGCCCGAGTCTCTAAATACTTTTCCTTTCATAAGAATTTTGATTGCGCAATCACGTAACATAGATATACCATATCTGATCATTGTGTGAACCGGGAATGTGGCCACATTCCACGACGGTCACTGGACCGGCCAACCCCTTTTGTTAGCTCACGGTCCCCTTATGTGTACACTAGTCCGAGTAGGGTTTGCGGCCCTACTGGGACCCGAATTCGATTTAACTTGAATTGGCATAGCCAAGCAGATAGGTAATCATAAAACAAAACATGGCATGACAACATATTTAAACAAGGATTTCACATTTTCATACTAAAATCACATTTCGAAAGGATGCCCACCTCAAAAGCTAAAGCTCCTTCCGGAATTTCCTTAACTTGGTCTTAGATGACGTTCGAAGACGTCCCTTTAGGAAAGTAAAAAGATACTTAATTAGACTTTTGAGATATCCATTAAGCTTAGACATGAATGCATCCTAAGTGCGATGATCATTTTATTCTTCCTTTAAATTTTCTAGAAGAGTCCTAGAATTTTTGAATATTAATTAAATCAGTAGATTTAATTAAATTAGTAAAATTATTCACTTAACTAGAGGGTGCTACCTCCGAGGTCATGCCATTTATTTAAACATACTAAAAATTAGGCTCGAGGTCTAAGGCCCAATACCAAATTAATTAAGAAGAAATTGGCCCAATTACTCCCTACCCTATCCATCGGCCTCTCTCTCTTTCTCCCTCATTTCTTCACTCTCTCGACCGACACCCTAAGCAGGAGAAGGAGGCGGCGCCTCCTCGTCGCCCGTCGCTAGGAGCTCCGGTCGGCGCTTCTCTTGCGTCGCCGGAGATTTTGATGCCCCTCCCTCACAACCCTCGGTCTCAAACTCATCTTAGAACAAAATCCCCAATTTCAAAACCCTAGCCTCATCTCAAAAACTCTCGCTTCGTCTCCACCGCCTTCCGAAACCGGCGTCGACGCCGGCCGTGAACTCAGCGAGGCGGAGCTGTCGTCGCGGCTCCGTGAGGCGCTCTCAATTTGAGTCGCGGCGGAGCCCTCGGCATCTCCATCGCGCCCTCCCGTTCCATCGTCGTTTCATCCTTCACCGGCGGGGTCGCCAACAGGAAAGAGGCGTCGCCTCTCTTCCTCCCTGCTTCCGGCGTTCTCCTGGCCTTTTTCCGACGAATCCTCCATCACCGCCATCGCGGATCGCCGCTGTTGCCTCTCATCCTTTCACGGCATCTAAGCGCCGTCACTGCCATCTACGGCTGAAGCTGACGCCGTTCGGCTTGCTGTGCAGACCAGC
The DNA here is from genome assembly GCF_023119035.1 of Salvia hispanica. Taxonomy (NCBI): domain Eukaryota; kingdom Viridiplantae; phylum Streptophyta; class Magnoliopsida; order Lamiales; family Lamiaceae; genus Salvia; species Salvia hispanica. The sequence continues at coordinate 13,001,338 of NC_062965.1, read as the reverse complement.
GCCGCCGCCACCGGTCGGCCTTGAAGCTAAGTTCTTCTTCCCCCCTCTTTTTTTTTTTTTAGTCTAAGCTTGGTCTATCTAGTTTGAGTTTGGGCAGGAGCTATGATAAAATGTTGTTGATTTTCTCTTCGGATAGAGCTCATTTAATTGTTGGGCTGAGTTCATGAACTACTATGTGTGAATGCTGTAGGGAGATAGTTATGATTTGCTATTATTCTTGGTCTATGAAACAGACTATGGTTTGCTTGCATTATTTGTTATGAAGCTGAACTTAATGTGGTTATACTTGTGCCCCTAAGTCCTTATATTATGTGGTGTTTGATCTAAACATGATGCAAGATAAGGTGTTGGGGTGTGGAGGTGATTACCTCTTGATGTAGTGAGGCTGCCCTTGTTACTGCTTGAGATCGGCTCCTAAGGCACCAAGCTTTCTACTCTCTCTAAACTTTGCTGATTATTATGAGAAGTGTGGGAGGGAGTTCGAACGTGGTGTGGGGAGGATTTTTATAGGCTGATTGTGTACTTGTAAGCCTTAAATGAGGCTGCTGAAACTCTTGTCTCTATCCAGCAGTATATCCCCCCCCTCCTTGATCTTTTGCAGCAACTTTAACTGACATTTTGATGGTATACTAAGGGTATATTGCTGCCACAATCCTTTTTGTTGATTCTCCACCACCCCTTTTATTTAATTTAGCTTGGTGTTGTGTCTAGCATAAGTACTCTTGCATTAATACACTTTGTTTGACCTCCTTGCAGGTACAGCGAGAGGAATGCAGGGCTGTTGGGAGCAGGGGAGTTCAAGCTGACTTTGCTTCCTTTGGCAAGTCTTTTGGTCTACTCTAACAAAGGTATTATTGTCATCTTCCTTATGTGAAATCTGTTGGCTGCTTTAGTACTCCTCAATTTCCCTCTTGTTCCCCTTGCATCTAATATACTTGTTTGTCTTTTGCAGGAGAAAGAGACACTTGGCTGCCACCCAACTGTCCCGGGAGGTAGGCTCGCTGCCTTGGCTCACCGGCTGACCGGGTGGGGTCGCGGTGATGTGCGGCTTGGGCTCGGAAAAGAAGAGGCCCAACGTGTAGTAAAAGAGTCGACCTTAGCTCTTAGCCTTTTAGCCCATACTTGTAAATTTGTGTACTAGCATTCCCATTTCCTTTTTCTTAAATTCTTACTTCCCATGTGTTTCACTATGTAAGCTAGAGTGTGTTTGATAGTAGTTGCATTTTCTTAGCTAGAAAACGAACTCTTCATCTTCTTTCTCGTTAGTTATGGCTCGTAAATAGTAATGGAGTAGTTTTAGTTCATCCCAACTCTATTTATTCATTCATTGATTATTATTATTATTATTTTTTTTAACGGCCCTTAAGCAACACAAGGTAACGAGTTCTTATTTAATATGACGCAACAAGAGAGTGACACAATTCCATGTTGGTGAACCCTTACAAAATAAGCCGAACGAAAACAAACGAGCGGTTATTACAAACTCTCACATTGATAAGTCAAAGTGGCGTTTGATTGAATAAACAATATTGATATTAATATCATAGACTAGAAAATACTAAACTTTCTAAAATATATTCTTTCAGTAGATAGCAATAAAGAATACATTTCGGATTAGATCCTTTCAGTGCTTTACCACACCGGTGTTACTAATCTCTTCTTAGGTAAGAGAGAATTATCACAAACACCGCAACCGTACCAATAGGTAGCCAAAGCCTATCTAGGTTGTGAATACGTTTTTCTTCTTACTAGATCTGGCGAAGTCCCCTACTGGAAAACTCATGAGGAGATTCAACGAATTTCCCTACTTGACCTTCTTAGTAGAAAGCCTTAGACTTGTTTATTATATTTCAATAAAAAACCATTATATTATATTATTTATTCTCATAAATAGGTAAACAAGTGGACGTGGCGTTTCTCGTATACATGCACAAGCTGACTGTACAAAGGCATATACGCTCGAAGTATCTTTTAGTATACAAACCCCAACATATTCTATCGTCCTTACTTCATCCAAACCAATTTTGATTTATTAAGGAAAAGGGCATCAAAGTTGACATGCATTCTCTCTTCAATTACTCTCACTAAGGGCCTTTTGCTTTCTATTTACCAGTTATGCATAAACACAAAATTTCCTACTAAACGAATTACTACTAACTCCTAGACCTAGCAAACAGACTCACATGCTTGACACTAACTTGCACTAACTCCCTCCCCCCTCCCACTTCACCATGCTTGTCCCCAAGCATTTTCGGTGAAGTGGAAAACAGGGCTAAGTTAGTGCGACACTTGACAAACTCACAAAACACATATTATATAAAAACAAACTTCTCACACTTAGACCGAGCATCGGGCTAAGTGGGAGAAGATACACAATTTAACAGACACCAAAGCATGCTATATAAAAACAAACTTCTCACACTTAGACCGAGCATCGGGCTAAGTGAGAGAAGATAACACATATATACATAAGGATAACACAAATATTCACAAACACATATAAACGGGCATGCTTTGTAAAAAGAACTAAAACATAAAAAGACATAGAAAAATCTGAAATTTAAAATTACTTGGTTATGGAGAGGGGGTTCAATTCTGGCTCTGGTCCCCCATGGGACCAGACTTCTTGGGCACCGTCTTCACTTTCTTCTGGCTTGGTTTGGGTTCATCATCTTTCTTGGCCTCCTGTTCCCCTGGCCTAGGGGTATCCTTCTTCACTGGTACACTGGTGGTGGTCTCACTGTCCTTCTTCTTCCTTTCTGATGGCATTCCTCTGGAGGTATGCTCCCAGCAAATTGCACGTGTAGAGATGGCGGTCGGAGTGAGTTCTAACTCTCTGGCATGCATAGGCAGTCCAATACCCGAGGTGGACCTTCACATTGTTCAACATACACCACATGAAATACAGCTCTGGAGTAGTGAGAGTTGCACCTACTTGACCCAGGAGATTGTACCCAATGTATACTTGTGTCAGGCGGAGCACTGGATCAGTAATATGTACCCCCTTCGATGTGCTTGTCTTGAACTTGGCCACCTTCTTGTGGGAAATCATCCTCCAGGCCTCCTCAGCATCGAAGCCCGCTGTATTTTTTGGTGCGCCAATCTCCCTCTCGTTCCAGGTCCCTTCTTCCTCCTCCTCGGGTGTGAGTAGCCCCATTCTTAATGACCACTCCCTGATACTCATCTCCATCTCCTCATTCAACAGCCTGAAGGAGATTGTGTCTGCATCGAGATCTGTAGATTGTTTGAATTTGAAGGATGTGAAGAACTCCTTCGCCAGAGCCACCGGTACCTCCTCTTCGCTGTGAAGAAACCACTCAAACCCGATGCTTTTGAAGTAGTAGATGAACTTCTTCTCTACTCCCAGATCCCTCAGGTCCGAGAGGCACAACTTCTTTCCGGATTTCGCCGACTTCCCATTCGTGGCGCGGCCATCACATGCCTTCTGCAACTTTGGGTCCTCAAACTGGACCATCGTTTCCAACAATCTTTTGGTCACAAGGACCTCCATTGTTGCTCTCCTCCACGACTGGTGTCTCAGTCTCCTCTTCTTCAGTCGGATGGGCAAATGGCACACGAATCGCCTCCGGCTCGCTAATCACCACAGTGGTGTTCGCGGGGCGAGATTTCTTCTTTTGGGGCTTAGCTGTATGCTTCCCCTTCCTTTTCCTTTCCGCCTCATACCTCGTCTCCAGGGCCTCCGGAGAAATCTCCTTCTCGGCTGGCAGAGTTTCCTGGACCAGGGGGATATCATCCTCTGTTTCCTATATGTCCTCCAGCCTCAGGCGCTTGGCCCTGCCTGCCTCTGCCTTATCCTCTTGCTTCCTATTCCGACGGGACTGCCTCCTCGTCAACCTCTCATCTGTCGGAGTCCCTTGGTCATCAGTAGTTGTATCGTCTACCAAGACGATGTCAGTTTCTATCTCCTCACTTTCTTTCTCGGCATCTTTTCCATTACCGTTTCTTTCCACTTCCTTCTCAGCAACCTCCTCATAAATCTCCTCCTCTTCCTCAGCTTCCTTCTCAGCAATCCTCTCATTGACATTCTCACCCTCTTCATCATCAACCACTTCACCTTCTTTACCTACCTTTTCATCACCAACTGTCTCTCCTTCTTCACCTTCCCTACCCTCACTACCCTTCTCACCATCTACAACCTTCTCCACATCCTACCCTTCTGTCTCATCTACATCTCCTGTTTTTCCTTCATTGTTCTCCCTCGCTTCAACATCCTCCCCACTATCTATACCCTCTCTCCTTTCTCCCTCGTCCCCTAACCCAGTGGCCTCTTCATCCAATATTTCCACTTGCTCAACTCGTTCACCCTCCTCCTCTCTGTCAGATTCCTCAGTATCCATCATATCACCCTCCTCCTCTCCAGTTTCTTCTTTATTTACAGAGGACTCGGCTAGGGGTTCAGTTTCTGTTTGAAGAATAGTGTTTGGGGGGTTCGTTTCTTGGGTTAGGGTTTCGGGTAAAATTTGAGGGTTTTCTGGGTGTGTGGGTAAGGCTTGTGCAGTGGTTGTTTCGATTAAGGTTTGGGGGCTTGGTGGGATTGTAAGTGGGGTTAGGGCAGGAATTACCTCTTCTTGTTTCCGGCATGCCTCCGACATCTTGGCGAAAAACTTGCCCGCCTTCGGGTTTTTTCCATATTTCTTCATGAATTCCTTAATGACCTCCTCTTCGTCTAGATCTTCGTCGTCGGATTCCGCCTCGGTGAGTATAATTTCGGCGGCAGGGTTGTCTTGGCAGATTTCCGGTTGTGGTTGAACTTCGGTCGTCATTGGCTGTGGTGGAACTTCGGGTGGTACGGGTGCAGGATCTTTTTCTGGCGGCGGTGATGGTGGTTTCTCGGCCGCGGGGGTCGAACTCGTCGCCTCCGTTGCCGTGTTTTTGGTCCTTTCTTTCGGTGGGTTTTTCCCGCGGGCTGAGCGCGCCGACGGATTTCTCTGCATCTTTGTTTACGGTGGTGGTTTACGGCAGTGGTGGTAGTTTTCGGAACTGCAGAGAGAGAAAAAAAAGTTTGTGAATTTGGAGTTGTGAGGAAATTATTTTAGGTGAGGGAAGTTAATTAATTTTTTAGGGAAGTTATTTTAGGAAAAAGAAAATAAAAGGAAAATAAAAGAAAAGAAATAAAAGGAAAAGAAAAGAAAAATAAAAAAGAATATCATGATTGGTTGCAGGCGAACGGTCGCGTCTCTGACGCAAGCAACCGTACGCCTCGCCAGCTTTTTGAATTTCAAATTTCAAACTTCCCCCTGATTTTTCTCACTTCCCTCTGACCGGGTAATCTTAAACACTTAGTAAAAAAAACGAAATTTGCTGAACGTCTGGGTCAAAGAGATAAGCTATTCAAATTTTGCACATTTCCTCAGATGCTCAAAATTTCAAAAAACTTTTTGAATTTTTGAACTATATATATTTTTTTGTATTTTCAAAAAAAAAACTTATTCAAGTTATTTACATCTAAATGTTTAAATATTCTTAGGAACTAACTGGTCCAGTCAGCTGATTTAAAATTTTACCCTATCTGACCCAGTAATTTCCGAAGAATATTTAAACATAGCTTACTAGGAAATAGTGGAAGTTGTGTGGAGTGGAATTTCTTCCACTTCACACAAATTCGAGCTATCCCTAAACACCTTCACTCTATGACCATTAACAAGGAAAGGAATAGAGTTAGCATTGACTCCCTGAATTTCTACTGCTCCATGCGCTCGAATGCCAACGATTGTGTAAGGCCCTATCCACTTGGACTTCAGCTTTCCAAGCATGAGCTTGAGCTTCGACTAAAACAGGAGTACTTTCTGTCCGACTTGCAGCTCCTTAACCCATAGGTTTTTGTCGTGCCAGAGTTTGGTCCTCTCCTTATACCACATGGCTGAATCATTTGACTCCAGCCTCAATTCCTCTAGCTCCTGCAGTTGCATCTTCCTCTCTTCCTCACAGGCATGAGCCTTCATATTCATTTCCTTGACTGCTAATACGCTTTGTGCTCTATCTCCACGGGCAGGTGGCACATTTTTCCAAATACCAATCTGTAGGGTGACATTCCTATAGGTGTCTTATAAGCGGTTCTATAGGCCCAGAGAGCATCATCTAGACGCTTGCTCCAATCCTTCCTCGAGGTATTCACCGTCTTCTCTAGGATGCCCTTGATTTCTCGATTTGAGATTTCAGCCTGCCCATTTGACTGGGGATGATACGGAGTTGATAACCGATGGTGGACTCCATATTTTCTCATCAGTGCTTCAATCGTCCTATTACAGAAGTGAGTCCCTTGGTCTGAGATGATTGCTCAGGGCACGCCATATCGGTTGAATATATTGGCCTTTAGAAACTTTGAAACTTTCTTCGTGTCGCTTGAACTTGTAGCCTTGGCCTCTATCCATTTGGACACGTAATCCACAGCAACCAATATATACGTATTTCCATATGAAGATGGGAATGGGCCCATGAAGTCCATGCCCCAAACATCAAAGATCTCGCAGACTATTATTGGAGTCTGTGTCATCTCATCTCTCATAGAAATCCCTCCAGTCAGTTGGCACCTATTGCAATTCTGGAAGAACTCATAAGCATCCCTATTCAGCGAAGGCCAGTAGAAACCGCTATCTAGAACTTTCCTTGCCATTTTCCTTGGGCCGAAGTGGTCACCACACGCTAGTGCATGGCAATGGTTTAGCACGTCTCTTTGCTCCCACTCTGGAATACACCTTCTTATCACTTGACCTGAACCCATCTTTCAGAGGTATGCGTCATCCCAAAAGTAGTACTTGGATTCACTTTTAATTTTCATCCTCTGGGCCCTAATGATTTCTTGTGCGGCAGGTAGTTCTCCAGTAACTAAATAATTCGCCAGGTCCGCGAACCAGGGCTCGTCATTTGGTTTGCCTTTCCGTTTCTCCGACTCCTCGGGCCCAGTTAATGCTAACACTGCTACCCATCTGATTGGTCTAGTGAATACCCCTAAGTAATACAAATGCTCCTCTGGAAAAGCATCGGGTACGGCTTCCTCATCTTCTCCTTGGGTAATTCTGCTTAAGTGGTCAGCCACTCTATTCTCGGTCCCTCTCTTATCTCTGACTTCCCAGTTGAACTCTTGCAATAGCAGCACCCATCGGATTAACCTTGGCTTAGATTCCTTCTTGGCTAGGAGATATTTAATGGCTGCATGGTCAGTGAACACTATTTCCCTCGACCCCAATAGATATGGTCGGAATTTTTTAAATGAGTACACCACAACCAACATCTCCTTCTCGGTGGTGTCATAGTTCTTCTGGGCTTGGTTGAGAGTCTTTGAGGCATAAAATATGACATAACTTTTTCCTTTGATCCTCTGGCCCAAAACTGCTCCTATTGAAAAGTCACTTGCGTCGCACATTACCTCGAAGGAATAATTCCAGTTGGGCGAGCGGATTATCGGAGCTGTGACCAGACGATCCTTGAGTAGCTGGAAGGCTTTTTTACACTTATCATCAAACTCAAACTCCACATCATTCTGGAGAAGTCTTGTCAGGGGCTGGGCGATTTTTGCGAAGTCCTTAATGAACCTTCGGTAGAACCCTGCATGCCCCAAGAATCCTCGAATTTCCTTTTGATTCGTTGGGTGTGGAAGCTTAGAGATCACCTCCACTTTTGCTTGATCTACCTCGATGCCCCTCTCAGATACAACATGTCCCAGTACTATCCCTTCCTTGACCATAAAGTGGCATTTCTCATAGTTCAGCACCAGGTTCTTCTTCCTGCATCTCTCCAAAACAACATCCAGGTGCCCCAGGCAAGTCTCGAAAGAATCTCCATATACGTTGTGATAAGTAGTAAATCCTTTCTTTGGAAATCCAAAAGCAATTCTAATTTTAATAGCTAACTTGGAAATGTCTTTTAATGTTATTAGAGTCTTAGAAAGTGTGCAATTCATCACTTCTTTCATTCTAGGGTGTGAACCCTTTTAACTCTATCAAACATTACCTTAATTTCATTTATGAATATTCTATGAGACAAAATTTAGCTCCCACTTTTAAAAGTAGAAAAAACAACAGTCTCAATATTCTTTAAGGCTATTAAAACAATTTAAACAGTGTCTGGAGTTAAATTCACTCTAGTTTAATAAAACGAGCCATGACGCTCTTATTAAACACTTAGAATTTAATTATTCATTAATAAAAAGCTCCCACTATTTTAATTATCACTTTCACAACAAATTAAATAAAACAATAACTAATCAAATAGTCAACTCTAGGCTTGGAACATTAAAACAAATTTAATGTGCATACTATATTTACTATACAAGAACTTCTAGTATTTATAACAAATACTTATCTTGTTTCTAGTTGAATTTAATTTACTTGTCTTGTAATCAATTATTGTGATTATTTTTCTTACACCTTTATTTGAACAAACGCGATCATGAGATCATTTTATTTTGTATTGAATCCATGTCGAACATTAATGTTTTATTGACTCATCAACAAAATAATGGTTCAAAAGGACTTAAGGATTAAAGAAATCAATAATTGAATCAACAATTTTAATCACAAATAAACAATTTTGATATTAACCATGTTACATTTGATGTTATAAATAATTGGATGATCAAAACTTCATTTATCTAATAATGAAAGCATTATAAAATGAATTGATTGTCCAAAAACATAATTGATAAACTAGGAATAAAATTCCATATCAATAATCCATATGATATCAAAACCAAACAATATCAAAAACTCTTAAAATTCAACAATGTAAACATAAAAGCAAAAATAAACTCTTCTGACTTGAACATGGTCATCTCAAAAGTCCACCCCTTCTTTTCATCTTTGTTTGAGCAATCACAAGCTTGTTATAAAGCTCTAAAAACGAAAACTTTTTGTCGCTAAACAAAATTTCATTTCTGACTTCATTAAAGCTATCTGGAAGCCCATCAAGGATCATTATCTGTTGGGTTTCTGGGTCAACTTTCCCCCCCGACAAGTGAAGTTTATTGAAGTAGCCAAGCATGACTAGGGCATATACCCCCACGTCTTGGCCCTCTTCAAATACATCATGCCTTAAATGCTTCACAGCGATACCAGCTCTTGCCTTAGAGGACTTTTCTTCAAACCACGTGGGCTTGTTGACCAACGGCCTTTTGGGTTTGTCAAACCTCTCAAGGGCATTGCCAACACCGGCTAAAACGAAGCCCTTGAGATGACATTCCGCGGTATGCCACTGATCACGAAACTCCTTGTCCTCACCTTGTAGATCGTATTGAAGGGACTGGCAGCGGAAGCGCTGGTGGCTCAATTAATTTGCATGAATTAACATAATTTAGCAATCATTAATCACATCATAGAGGACTTTTCTTCAAACCACGTGGGCTTGTTGACCAACGGCCTTTTGGGTTTGTCAAACCTCTCAAGGGCATTGCCAACACCGGCTAAAACGAAGCCCTTGAGATGACATTCCGCGGTATGCCACTGATCACGAAACTCCTTGTCCTCTCCTTGTAGATGGTATGTGAAGGAACTGGCAGCGGAAGCGCTGGTGGCTCAATTAATTTGCATGAATTAACATAATTTAGCAATCATTAATCACATCAATAAATCACATAATAATCAGATCTATTTAGAAGATTATTTAGACAAAATCTATTCGCGTAATTCTCACATGTATCATGCTCATAACTTGAATTAATCATGCTTTAGAATATTGAAACCTAAAACATACTTTTCTACGGAGCAGAAAAATACCTAATTAATTCTCCAAAGAATTGAAGATGGCTAGCAGCTTCTCCACGTGACGCTTTGAATACTAGACCACAAATCTTCTCTCTGGTTCCCGAACTGTACTCCGATATCAGTGTGGGCTGATCTCACCAGAATACTAGGACTTAAATAAAGAAGACAGAAGAAATCCATTTGGGAAAAGAAGTGGAAATCAAAAATCTCCTCAGCTGGAGAGGTAATTTTTGAAAATTTCAAAGTATGAAATTGTGATAATCTCTCTCTCCTTTATTCTCCTATTTATATTAAGTTCCTTTTGGGCCCAGACAGGGATCTATGGAAGGTTTTGGATATGGGCTCATCCAATTTACTTTTTTCTAATTAAATTGAACCCACAATTTAATATAAGTTATAATTGGAATATTACGAGCAGCCACTACAGAAGTAATATTGAACTCTCCCCATCCAAATCCAAAATTATAAGTAATCCGGGTTTCCGTTTAACTTTCATTTCCCACGCTTAAGATAAAAATGTCCATTAATTAATTAATGTCTGCTATGGACTTAATTAATTAACTTCTTATTAATTCCAAGAGTGGACTTAGCATGAAACGCTTATTTATTATTCATGGAGTAATTAAACTCCAACTAGCTAGGTTCCGAATAATAA